>NC_092430.1:10799286-11137319 GCF_036169615.1 Heliangelus exortis
TGAGAAAAAAGGCAGAGAGAAAGAGAAAAAAGGCAGAGAGAAAGAGAAAAAAGGCCGAGAGAAAGAGAAAAAAGGCAGAGAGAAAGAGAAAAAAGGCAGAGAGAAGAGAAAAAAGGCAGAGAGAAAGAGAAAAAAGGCAGAGAGAAAGAGAAAAAAGGCAGAGAGAAAGAGAAAAAAGGCAGAGAGAAAGAGAAAAAAGGCAGAGAGAAAGAGAAAAAAGGCAGAGAGAAAGAGAAAAAAGGCAGAGAGAAAGAGAAAAAAGGCAGAGAGAAAGAGAAAAAAGGCAGAGAGAAAGAGAAAAAAGGCAGAGAGAAAGAGAAAAAAGGCAGAGGGAAGAGAAAAAAGGCAGAGGGAAAGCGAAAACAGGCAGAGGGAAAGCGAAAAAGGCAGAGGGAACAAGCAAGAGGAAAGCGAAAAGGCAGAGAGAAGGAGAGGAAAGAAGAGAAAGGCAGAGAGGAAAAGAAAGAGAAAAAAGGCAAAGAGTAAAAGGGAGAAAAAAGGCAGAGAGGAAAAGAGAGAAAAAAGGCAGAGGAAAAGAAAGAGAAAAAAGGCAGAGAGGAAAAGAAAGAAAAAAGGCAGAGAGGAAAAGAAAGAAAAAGGCAGAGAGGAAAAGAAAAAAGAGGAAAGGACAAAAAAAGGCAGAGGAAGAGAGAAAAAAACAGGAAAAGAGGGAGAAAAAAAGAGGCAGAAGAAAAGGGAGAAAAAAGGCAGAGGAAAAAAAAGGCAGAGAAAAAGAGGGAGGGGGAAAAAAGGCAGAGGAAAAGAGGGAGGGGGAAAAAAGGCAGAGGAAAAGAGGGAGGGGAAAAAAAGGCAGAGGAAAAGAGGGAGGGGAAAAAAGGCAGAGGAAAAGAGGGAGGGGAAAAAGGCAGAGGAAAAGAGGGAGGGGAAAAAAGGCAGAGGAAAAGAGGGAGGGGAAAAAAGGCAGAGGAAAAGAGGGAGGGGAAAAAAGGCAGAGGAAAAGAGGGAGGGGAAAAAAGGCAGAGGAAAAGAGGGAGGGGAAAAAAGGCAGAGGAAAAGAGGGAAATAAAAGGCAGAGGAAAAGAGGGAATAAAAAGGCAGAGGAAAAAGAGGGGAATAAAAAGGCAGAGGAAAAGAGGGAATAAAAAGGCAGAGGAAAAGAGGGAATAAAAAGGCAGAGGAAAAGGGGAGAAAAAAGCAGAGGAAAAGGGGAAAAAAAGCAGAGGAAAAGGGGAAAAAAAGCAGAGGAAAAGAGGAAAAAAAAGGAGAGGAAAAGACGAGAAAAGGCAGACAACAGGAGAAAATGTAGAGTGAGAGAAAGAAGAGGCAGAAAGAGAAAGGGAAAAGGTGGAAAAAAAGAAAAAGCTCCTGAAATTCTTTAGGAAATGTGCACCTGAAAGGCTGTGAGAAGTGAGATGAGGACTTGAGGTGTGTGAGAAGGATCAGATGGAGCCTCGGGGCAGTGTCTGTGTCCCCTGGTGTCACACAGCAGCACTCACTGACCTTGGCAGGGAGGAGGGTTTGGTCATCCAGCTGCTCCTGCACCCAGGGCATCAAGGAATCCATGGACTTGGGAGCCAAGCAGTTCCTGGGCTTCCTGATGTTGTTGCCATCTGCCCCGTGGTACCGGAACCTGGAAGGAGAAGAAATTTGTGTCTGAGGAGGAATTTGTACTTGAATTTCTCCTGGTTCCTCCTTATCCCCTCATCACACAAGGGGGTTGAGTTCCCCAGGGCTGCCCCAGGAGCTTGGGAGGCACCATCTGCACATCCAGCAATGTTTGTCAGTCCCAATCTCTGAGTGTGGGGACTGAAACCGGGTGGGAAGGAGAAGGGGGGGGATACAAGGAGGCAAAAAAGGCGGGAATGGGGGAAACAAGAGGAAAAGGGGGGGGGCAAAGGGGAAAGGGCGGGGGGGTAAAAGGAAAAGGGGGGCAAAAAGGGGGAAAGGGGGGGGGCAAAAGGGGGAAAGGGGGGGGCAAAAAGGGAAAGGGGGGGCAAAAAGGGGGAAAGGGGGGGGCAAAAAAGGGGGAAAGGGGGGGGCAAAAAGGGGGAAAGGGGGGGGCAAAAAGGGGGAAAGGGGGGGGGCAAAAAGGGGGAAAGGGGGGGGCCAAAAAGGGGGAAAGGGGGGGGCAAAAAGGGGGAAAGGGGGGGGCAAAAAAGGGGGAAAGGGGGGGGCAAAAAAGGGGGAAAGGGGGGGGCAACGAAAGGGGAAAGGGGGGGCAACGAAGAAAGGGGGAAAGGGGGGGGGCAACGAAAGGGGAAAGGGGGGGCAACGAAAGGGGAAAGGGGGGCAACGAAAGGGGAAAGGGGGGCAACGAAGGGGAAAGGGGGGCAACGAAGGGGAAAGGGGGGGGGCAACGAAGGGGAAAGGGGGGGCAACGAAGGGGAAAGGGGGGGCAACGAAGGGGAAAGGGGGGGCAACGAAGGGGAAAGGGGGGGCAACGAAGGGGAAAGGGGGGGAACACCGAAGGGAAAGGGGGGGGGCAAAAAGGGAAAGGGGGGGCAAAAAGGGAAAGGGGGGGCAAAAAGGGAAAGGGGGGGCAAAAAGGGAAAGGGGGGGCAAAAAGGGAAAGGGGGGGCAAAAAGGGAAAGGGGGGGCAAAAGGGGAAAGGGGGGGCAAAAGGGGAAAGGGGGGGCAAAAGGGGAAAGGGGGGGCAAAAGGGGAAAGGGGGGGGCAAAACGGGGAAAGGGGGGGCAAAACGGGGAAAGGGGGGGCAAAACGGGGAAAGGGGGGGGCAAAACGGGGAAAGGGGGGGCAAAACGGGGAAAGGGGGGGCAAAACGGGGAAAGGGGGGGCAAAACGGGGAAAGGGGGGGCAAAACGGGGAAAGGGGGGGCAAGGGCAAAAGGGAAAAGGGGTGAGGACAACAGGGAAAGGGGGGGCGTAAGGGAAAGCAAAGGGGGAAGAGGTGGCAAAAAGGGGGAGAGGGACCAAAAGTGTGCTCTGCACCCCCCCCAGTGCCCTTCCCCCGCCCCGCGGGTCCCGGCGCTGCCGCTCCGCACCCGAAGGGGTGCAGGTAGCGATCAGAGCCCCCCCAGCGCTGCCACCCCCAGAGCTCGGGTGCGGGCAGGGGGCAGCGGCGGGAGGGGTGCGGAGCAGCCGCGGGTACACGAGAGAAAGTGCTGAACACAGAGCCGGGACGGGACACAAACCACACACAGCCTCGCCCCGCGACACAGCCTCGCCCCGCGACACAGCCTCGCCCCGCGACACAGCCTCGCCCCGCGACACAGCCTCGCCCCGCGACACAGCCTCGCCCCGCGACACAGCCTCGCCCCGCGACACAGCCTCGCCCCGCGACACAGCCTCGCCCCGCGACACAGCCTCGCCCCGCGACACAGCCTCGCCCCGCGACACAGCCTCGCCCCGCGACACAGCCTCGCCACGCGACACAGCCTCGCCACGCGACACACACACACGCACTCACAGACTCTCACGCACACAACTCTCATCCCCCCGCTCCCCCCCAGCGCAATCCCCGCACTGCCCTCCCCTCCCCTCACCGACCGTCCCGCACTGCTCCACCGCCGCTTCTCTCCCGACTCCTCCGACTCCAGGGGGATCCCGCACAGCCCCGCACGCACCTGGGACTCACAGCAGGGAAACAAAGAGCGGAGAAACACCTGAGCCAGACTGAGAGCAAAACTCCGAGCAAAACCCCCACAGCGGGAGGGAGGGAGGTTGCGGTCGGGAGGTTTTTCCCCACCTGAAATGCCCACGGCTCTGCTGGCGGAGGCGCGGGGGATCCTCCCGCGGGACGCGGTCACTCGGGGCTCTCCGCCCGGCGGCCAGCGGAAGCTCCGCCGGGTCCCGGGAGCGGCTGCGGGGGGGGAGGAAGGACAGAAAAAACCAGTGAGAAACAGTGCGGGCACCGAGGGGAGACGGGGGGGGGGAATGATACTTACCCTTCACTCGGGAAGGCCCGCACCGCGCCCGCACTCGCACGCCAGTAGCCATTAGCCAGCAATTGAATCAGTGAATCAGTGAATCAAGTAAATCAATGGTAAATCAGTGGTGAATCCGCGGTGAATCCGTCGCAGCAGCAGCAGCAGCATCCAGGGGTCAGTCGCAGCACTTACCTGTGTCGCAGCGGCGGCAGCAGCATCCATGGTGGCAGTGGGTAAAAACATAGGGACAGACAGGGGGACAACACGGGGAGACGGACCCCCCTCCCAAAAAATTTGGGAAGGGGGGTCTCAAGACAAGAGACAAGTGCCTGGGACTCCCAAACCCCAAAAACCGGGGCGGGAGAAAGGCACAGACAGAGGAACACACAGAGTGGCCGGCGCGCGCCCGCGACCGGACGCTGGATCCGCACGGGAAGGTCACTCAGGGAGCAGCCAATCGGAGACAGGGGGCGGGGCCACAGACGCCCCCGCACTTTGCAGCCAGGTGGACGCAGAGGTTGATTGATCGTGGATTGGTCACGGGCTGGGAAATGAGTCGGGGCAGAACAGTGGAGTTTCTTGAACTTCACTGGAGGGAACCATCGTCATCCTCTTGATTCAGCACTACACAGCAAGATTCATTGAGCTGAGCATCGCTTAATAACACAGCAGGTTGTAGAGCAAGCGACTGGGCAGCAATGGTTGATTAGAAAACTGAAAACCACAATTGTTTTCTCTAGAGAAAATTATAGTAGGCAACTCTCTTCCTCAATCAGTTGCGAGGCTAAAATTCTTCATGGTAACTGTAACCATGGCAATTTTATGGAAACACAGGGTACTACTTCTAGGAGAAATCTATTGCTATTTCCTATAAAAGAATGGTGCCGGGAGTGGCCCCTGGGGCCGTTCCTGCTCCGAGAGGGGTAAAGGGGTTCGGGGCCAGGGGCTGCATCACCTCCTGCAGACGGGGGATGAGTTTCAGCCAGGGCTTCAAGCTCTCAAGCACCTCCAGGGGCTGGGACTGGCGAAACTGCAAGCAGAGACAGTTGTGAAGCAGAGTTGGCAGCGCGTGTGTCTGTGTGCGCTTCCCAATCTGGAAGGCTGCCTGGAATAAACAGAATGAATTTCGTTCTTCGAGAGGAAAAGGACTCTCATTTTAAGGGGATTCTAGAGAGATGTTATTTTAAACCAAGTCAGGCTGCAGACGGACACTTTAAATGAACACTACATTACACCTGCAGTCCCTGGTGTTCCAAACCCACCTTATATCATTTCCCTCCGGCCAGAAGCTCTGGTTTACTGCAGAGGGTCTGAAAGGTGAAGTTCAAACAGAGCCACTGATCAAAGTGCATTCCTTTAAACCCATTACAGCCTTCCCAATGCATTCAGCACATAACTAACCTTGCCGAGCACCTGGCCCAATAGTGGTCAAATTTTGAAACTGCACAGAAAAGTAATATGCACGCAGGAAAGTAGAAGGAAGTTGAAAAGGCATCTCACAGTCCTGAGGCAAAGCTGCATGCTGGTATCTGTGCCACTGCTGTTTATAGGAAGAAGTAAACTCATCGTAACAGTACTACTAATAAAATAATGCTTTGGCAGTCATACATTTTTCCTAATCTAAACTGCAGTCTGTGTATCTTGCATTGCTACAGCATCTGGAACACATTGGAAAAATTCCTGATCCACTTCAGTGTGAGTACAACCCAAGACAAACTGTTCACTTCAAAGGAGCAACTTGATTTAAACTTTACATTTCTTTTAGTCTCCCAGTGTCACACCTGCTCTCAGAGCACCCATTTATATTTTACAAGTAGCAAGAGGCAAGAAGGAGCCTCCTTTTAATTTGTTCTCACAACTGGACTTTCCTTCAGCCTCTCTCCCTGCTTTCTTGCTCTGGAGCTGGCTGCAATCCAGCATGGAGAGTGGTGAGGGAAGGAAGGGCACCCTATGCCCCCGTGGGAGTTCCCACTGCAAAACCACCCCAGTGCCACCCTGTCTGAACCAGTTCTCCCTTTCTCCACTGACTGCAGTTGTCATCGGGTCAGACTCTCAGCAGAGACTGAACATAACTGCTTCAGTGTCAGGACGAAAGCTTGGTAGAGAAATGAATTAAAAATTAAACTGCTGTCATCACTCTCTTTTCCATCAGGAAATACTCTCTATTCATTTGTAAGAATTCTGCCTGGGCAGAGCAGAGCAGAATGCAGACATGCAGCTTGCATGGCTACAGTGAGAAGTAGATGTAGGTATCTATGTACATACACAAAGACATATGTTTTAAAATATATGTATATACACACACACACACATATATATATATAACACAGATATATACATACACACACTGAATAGTTGTCACTATAAATAAATACTCTAAGGTAAGTCAGTGTTTGCAGATAAATTTTAGATCATAAGCTCTTGCTGTCCAGAAACCAAGACAACAGCTTCTCTGTCAAATTCAGAGAGAGAAATAGAGAAAAATAGGGAGTTACTGCCATCTGGAGGGTGTGTTCTTTACCTACTCGAAGTCATCATTCTGGGCTGGTGTTTCACTGGACAGGCATGAGTCCGTCAGGCCGGTGTGAGCAGAAGGGATCCCGAGTGGTCCTGGTCATGTGCAGCAGTCCCGGCACTCGGGTCCCTGGGAACGGGTTTGTCCGGCTCCGAACTCTCCTGAGCAGAGTCCTGCCCCAGCTCCAGCAAAGCCGGGCCGCAATTCTGCTGTGATTTGTGGTCTCCTGTGCCACGCTATGGCCACATGAAGAAGTTCAGGTCTAAGGAGTGAAAGTGTCTTCTGTGCTCTCTGCCGGTGGTAAACACCAGGAAAAAAATTATTATTATTATTGTTATTGTTATTATTATTATTATTAATAACAAACAGTCTAATTATTAATTGTATAATATATAATCTAATTTATTATTGTTATTGTTATTATTGGAACCATAAGCACGAAAAGCATCTTCGGTCTCTTTCCTATGGGTGGTGCCCACACTCGTCTTCAGTTGATGCAGAAGACTAAGGACTCAGTCTCCCAGCCTGAAGCACACACTGGAGATAGAATCTGGCTCAAACACACCACTGCTCAACCAATGTCATTGTTTCACTTTTATTAGGATCAATACAGAAATTTTCAGCTATCCATGAAGCTGTTGTGTAGAAATAATTTCCCTCAACAAGGCCATAGCTGCAGTGACCACACGGCATGTATTCCACATATCTTCCCAGCTGGAATGAGAACTTGAAGTGAGCAGGGATTATGTTTTAGGGCACTTTCTCTTTGGTGTGAACATGGTGAGTATAGGGGCAAATAACATGGTGGGCAAAACACCTGCTGCCATTATGGTCAGTTTATGGACAGTATGAAAGTACAAAACTGAAATAAATTAATCAGTTCAATTAGGCAAAGAAATAATTAATACATCAGAGAACGGTATAAGAGGAAGTTCTAGGGAGGGAGGAGGCTGTGAGGAAGCAGAGGGCTTGACTGCACAGGGTTGTCCCTGCAGCTATTTGCCTTTATGGAACCACGAGTTTCTCAACAAGGGTCTCCCACAGAGGAAAAAAAAAAATCTTCCTTTTGTAACATACCTCAAAATAATTCAAGCTGTCTTCCAGTAATTAAATCCATTATATTAGAAACCAGTGGTAAAGCTGTAATTTTTTCACATCTGTTACAATTTTGATGAGTCAGTATGTATTCACTGCAAGAGCTGTGTAAGCACAGAGCAGGGCAAGCTGGGCTGGTGGCTGTCATCCAGACAGCTCTGGGCTCACTCCTGGACTTATCTGAAGAGAAGAGGGGTTATGAGAATATGTGGTGGGCAGGATCCCAAGGGGTAGACAGGTGGGAATTTAAAAAAGATATTTCATAGGTCCTTGTTAGACTGAAATAGGAAGAGGAAAATAAGAAAGAAAAAGGAAACTTGGTTTGTGTTTATAGCATGACCTTGATATCTATTTCCATTCCCTTCTATACCATAGGTTTTCTGTGTGGCCTGGAACAGGTTTCTTGGTCACTCTGGTTTAGTAAATTTAAAAATTAAAATCCCTGGGAAATGTTGTATTCACTGAGGACAAGAGGCAAAGAACAGCTCATGTGTATGTTACTGAATTTGTCCCAGTCCTCAAAACATGATGCAGATGTGCTGCCTGGCTGTCAGGAATGGTGTGCCACATGGAAGAAGGCTGTGTAAGTGGCAGGATGAATCCTGGATATTGAAGAGCTTCCTAAAACAGAGAGCTTCTTCTAATGGAAAGAACGTGTGGACTGGCCACAGTTTTGGGTTGATGTACAGCTGGTTGCACTTATAACTCCTATATAACAGGAATGCACATATAACTCCTATATAAGAGGAAAAGGGCATCGTGCTGTTGAGGTGTGCTCTTTCCTCATATAAGCTTTGGAGAGCAGTTTCAGCTCTTTTTGCTGTACTTCAGGATGCTGGATTTCCCAAGAACACTTTCCATGTTTTTTCCACTTTCCTCCAAATCTCACTTTTCCTTTGACTCAGAGGAGAAAGGTTCTGTAATTCCACAGAGCTCTCTTTTCCTTTTCTGAACACTGGGAATAAGTATGCAATGGCGAGGTGAGAGATATTCACAGTCAATTTACTTCCATCAGTGGTACAGAAGGCTTCAATTTTGGTTTAGGACATGCTGCCTTTATACCTCTCCTCAAAGACTGGCTTCTTATCCAGTAACTTCTTGTATGGCAAGGTAGTTACTATTGCATTGAGCTACTGTTTTGTGGTCAGTAACTTCTTGTTCACTTAGAGAATCTTTAAAAAATCGATTTTGAATAAAAAATATGCAACACTAAGTCATTTTGGGAGGAATTTCTTCAGTTTTACATTGTTCCATGGCAATTAATGATTATGGTAATTCTTTTCAGAGAATCATAATTTAACACTACCAAACCTATAACTAACAAAATTTTGTGGGTTGCTTAATATTAATGGCTGTCATTAGGATGAGGTTACTTGGCTGAGATCCATTTTGAGGGGCAGAGTTTACCCAGCAGGACTTGGCCTTCCTGAAGCTCTCCCACAGACAGAGCTGCACATAACTCAATCCCTACCTTTTTCCTGGGAGAGATTTGTCAGTAGAGACTCCTGTGCAGTCAAAAGACCATCAGAGCTGACATCTTTTTCTTATTTAATAGAATTAAACATGCACAGGAAATTAAACAGCCTAAACCTCAGAACAACTATTGTGGAGTTCTGGATGGGCACAGAAATGGGTGCAGACTCAGTCAGTCCAGGTCCTGCTCTCCTCCTCCTTCATTTCACATCCTTGATTTTTCCTGATCTTGGAGCGGATCTTGTAGGACAGTTTTATATTTGTGGAAGACTGTGGAGGTACTGTCACAGTCTTCTGTTCTGAATTTCACAGGCCCTTCTATGCATAAACATCCCTTTGTCTGCTCTCCTCCTGCCTATCCTTCAGACAGACCAACAACCCAGTCAGCCCCAGTTACTGCAGTCAGCCTCACAACTCAACAGTTTTTGTCCAACATAATCTGAGATATGTCCAAGGTCTCTGTGGACACCAGAGGGTCCCCCCAGCTCCTGGTGTGAATGATTTCCAGCAGTGACTCAGGATGGCAGCAATGCCCCCAGGCATCCACCTTGTATTGTTACAAGCAGAAAATGAGCAGGAGAAATGCAGGGCTCCTTGATGTCCACTTCCCTCTTTCCCAAAAATGGGTAACCAGCCCTTAATTTGTGGGACAGTACATGTCCACAGGAGGCCGAAGTCATGAATCAAGTACCATTTATCAATGAAATCATTAACTTCAGAGTTTCACGTGAAATTCCCCTGACGCAGGGAGTCTCCAGCTTTTGAAGGGAAAGAACCAGAGCAGATTCACTGATCTTTGGGGAAGGATAATTTATTTGTGAGGTTTAGCAGAGTTATTTGATTTTTTGTCTTCAAGGGATGGATGTTGGAAGCAGTCTTCCTGGGAAATCATTACACATTGCTCAGTGATTCACTGACTGCTGGACAGAGCACTGCTTGCAAGTGATTTATCTGAATCCTTTTCAAAAGCTTCCCTCTGCTAACATTTCAGCAATCCTTTGTAAATCTGGGGTAGTTATGTGTTGCTCAGGGTGATTGTATGAAAATGGTTCCAAGCACAATGATTACACCCTGAGCAGATGAGCTGTCCCGGGTTTACACTGCAGCCCCTCTGCCTGGTTCAAACAGGCTTCCTACCCCGTGCCATTCCCTTGCCATCAGGTAAGCAGAAAAAAGGCTGCTCACATCTAGTGTCTTCATTCAGTCTGACCTTTCCAGAGTGCTGTTTCACATGCATACTTCAAAGTTTGCATTGCCTTCTGCAAATATAATTTGAATCTCATTCTATTTTGGCAGCAGGTACCATTGCAAAAAAAGCTTTTCCTTCTTCATCTCACAACCTTTAGATCCGAGATGCTGGATCTGAGGTAAGTTCAGGACACACACTTCAAGGCTGAATAACACAGAGGTCTGGATTGTAGTGCAAGTGGGAAATTTACAGCTTTTTCCCTGTTTTCAACACTGGAGGACACTCAAGTCTTTGAATTAGGACTGGGATCAGACTAAAATGGAGTTTGATCTAGACACACTTTATCAGATTGCCATCTACTGTGTGTACTTAAAATGGAAGTATTTTTACCTACAGGTTTCATATTATAATCCCTCTTTTTATCCTAATATTAGTCTGGATAAATACTGTGCATTACGATGAACCAGCCACATGGTGTCAATATAGTGTAGCAGATTCTTAGTAAGGTTTTATTATTACAGCATCATTTGACTGCTAATGCTATTAAAATCTGCTTTCTCTAGGTAATTTCAATTGCTAATTGCAAAAGTTCAGGTCATACCACATATTTTGTACCTGATTTATTTAAACAATTAAGTCTTCTCATGATATGTGGGGGGAGGGAAAGAAAATTAGGGAGAGGAAAAATAGTATATACATGACTGAGGTAAAAAATGTGACAAACCTGCAGGCAGCTATAGCACTGTGCTTTAGAAGGAAAGGCTGACAAAGGGAGATTTTAGACTGGTGGGGGTGAATCAATTTTTGTCAAAATGTAAGAAATGACCATAAGCAAGAGACACAACGTTAATTGTGCAATTAACTCTTCACAGTCAGGAGTCAAAATACCATAATGAACTGGTACCTGTGCTCATTTATGAGAGGCATAATGACTGGCAAGATAAAGACAAGGATGGAAAAGCAATATTTAAAAGTTCCATTTTGTCTCTTTGAGACACAGATCTTTGTGTGTCAAGGACTCAAAAGAGTCAGACCTAAGGCTGAGGTCTGAATTACAAAGGAAATGGAAGCAATTTGGTTTTGTACCCCAACAGGGGGCTAGAATCTAGGGAAGACAGACCTGTTAGGAATGAGAATGAAAGGCTGTTAGGAAAATGAGTAGACTCCTAGAACTGTGAATATTATCTCTTTGAAGTATGCATTAATGGATTTTACTGAGAATTTTCAAAGGGGTTAAGGACTTAGCTCCCATTGAATGTCAGTGGCTTTTGGACACTTCATAGTCATAGTCTGCTTTGAAAATCCCAGCTTAGAATATTAATTTTAATGTACGTTTTCCACTACAGCAGGAGGGAGGAAATCTATGACAAAGAGATGAACAGAGAAGCTACAAAAGAAATTAAGATTCTTTTTATTCAGTCTTTCTTTAGAAATTATTGTACTTCACCTATCTCAGTCAAATAAAACATCCTTCACTTGTGTTAAGGATTCTCTGTACTGTACTTTGCACAAAGTGGAGGCCACTGGATAGCAGGTAATACCACAAAATAATATATCATTGGCTACGTTTCTTAAAAGGACAAAGGGAAGATGGAGCCTGTTTATGTAAAGAACTGGCTTTCTCAGGTGACACCCTGTGACACCCTGCTGTCCTTTGAGAGATATTTTATTGGGCAACAGATCAGTGTTGGAGGTCAAAAGAGCAACAGCAGTAGATGCATCATGTTCTCTTGAGCACCATGAGGGCAGGTTGGGACAATAGTTAGAAAAACTCCAAAGTCTGTAGGAATAAAACTCTTGCTGTTCTTGTGCTTCTCTCTGGTGCTTTTCTTTCTTAAATGATATATCTTAATGAAAGAGCCATGCATGATACTGGTGTGATGGTGAATAAAATGCTACAGGACAGCATTAAGGTCTTTAGAATGAAAATATGTTGAAAAGGTTTTTTTGCATATCAATGATGGCAACTAAAGGTGATGGAAAAGCCAGCAAAGAAACAGCTCTGCTGCTCCCATGTCAGACCTCACTGCCCGAGGCTTCATCTGCCAGTGTAAGCAAAAGAATATCCTTGCTCTCCTTTAGTAGTCTAGTGACACTGTGGGTTTTAAATGCTCTTTTTATTTTACCACTTCTCAAAGGAAAAACATTCTGAGCATTATTTTTCTTGGAATAAACTGGGCAGAAACTGAAACAAATCACCAGTGATGTGCTGGGTATTAATTTTATCACACAGCATTTGTGCGTTGGCTTTTAATTACTGTTATGCTGAAGACAAGATAAATACATGTGCTCTTAGGAGGATTTAAGGAAATGAGGCTAACTTGCAGCTCATTTAGGAATGGGAGAACAAAGGCTGAAAAAAGCCAGCTGCTGGGATGTAAGAGAGTCCCAGTGAATGCATGATCTCCAACAAAAGTTTCACTTCTGAATTTTCACCATTACTGCCAGTGTAAACAGCTGAAAGGTTTGTTTTTCTTTAAAAAAATAAATTCTCAGGCCCACAATAACCCATAGTAATTGGTTACTATGACAAAAGTGTTTGATCCTAGACAAGAGCCCAAATCAAAGGCTTAGATCTGTGTGAATCCAAAAAGATTGTCTTTACAAACTTACGAGATTCCTCTCCTGACAGATGCACAGATTTCACCAGGTGTATCCTCCTCAACCTGTCACCAACCCCATCTGTTCTATCTGCCTCTGAAAAATCAACACCTCTTGGCAGCAGAGGAATCACTGAGCACACAGCACTACCTGTTTGGGTTTCAACCAGTTTTATCTATCCAGGACTAAGGAAGCCACTTTGTGAGATAATGAGGCTAAACTTCCTTCTTTTACACTAAGACTGTAACATGCCCAAGACAAAAACTGTGTTACCTGAGCATCAGTAAAGGTTTTCAGCACAGCAGAAATGAGATGAGTTCCTGACATAAAAAAACCAAGCTGGGAATCCAGTGGTTTATCTTGATCATTTGTTGCATCCAACCCAATCTTCTTCCTGCCAGCTTGAGGAACAGATAGAATTTGTTCATGTTTGTCTACAAAAAAAAAATTTCTCCTGCAGGATGTTGATCAGGCTCTTCCAGATCTTCCAGAGCTGCTCGCTATGTTCTTCATTTTACTACATGAGCATTAGTAGTTTTATTACTCTAATTTCTGGGAGCCATTTCCTGGACATTGATTTTATTTTCTTGGCTGATAACAGAAAGTGGAAATTCCTGCTATGCTGCATTTGCATCTCAGAGACTTGGGTCTATGCAGCTTGGATCTGGTCATCCTGGGGATCAGCTGCCCTGGTGCATCAGCAAGCTGAACTGACATCGAGTCTTAGGTAGGAAAAGCAGAGGCTTAGGGAGGGATTAGAAGGAAGATGCTGTTAGAGCTTTGTTGCTTCATTGAGCCACACCAACCAGATGGAAGCAAAACATGAGGATACTTGTGAGAAAACCTAACAGCTACATAATCAGAAAGCACACTGCATCTACCAGGTGTGAGGTGTGTTAGTGCTTGGCTGGCTCAGAACCCAGGTCGGTTGCATTGTGAAAGAACAGACTTTCTGTTGAAACAATAGATTAGTGGAGAATTTCCCAGCTTGGGTGTCCTCTGCTACTACAGACACTAGCTTCGTGCCCCTTGGTATTGAAAAGGAGTCAGTGGTGATGAAATTATTTAACTTCACTATAACAGCTGCTCCAGACTTTGAGTCATTCTAGGCTTCCCCCAGCTTGGAGTGTTTGTCCTAAGAACATGTTCTCTCAAAGCAGGGAACCACTTTAAATTCAGTAAGCTGCTTTCTTCACAGATTTGAATGTTTTGGCAGTTCAGCCAAACACAGATTGGATGTGGGTGGCACTATTCACTGTGTAAATCATAGAAAGAAGTTTAGAAGCACATTTTCATATGCTTAATGATGTTACCCAACTTGTAACCTTAAGATCTCAGAGGCTTTCTTGTAGCAAAGGCACTCATACGACTTCGCTGCTGTCAACATCTGAAGACCAGCTCCATGAGAAAGGAGCTGCTTATGATTTCTTTCTCTTCATATGCTTTCACAGATATTTTCCACAGTGCCTGACTCAAAGCACAGTTTCTAGTTTCAGTGTGGAGCAGTCCCCAGAGAGACCTGTGAATCATTCCTGTGGTTAGTGTTGCAAAGATAACTAAACATAAAAACAGAACTAGGGAATGAGTACTTGCCTTTGGTTGGATCTCAGCACAGCCCTTGATACCACTGGGTACAGCATAATTCTTCTCAAACCAGCAAGAGGACTGTAAAGGTAACTCAAAGGCTTCTTTAATATTGCTGTATTAGAAATAATCACTTACTTTCCTGCCTCTTAGCTGGAGGTTCCTCCAAAGCATTTTCTGAATACCTGCAGTTAGAACTGATTATTTGTTAATCTCCTTGCTTAAGTATAATATTTCCATTTGTTTTTTAAATTCTCCCTGTTAAAAAAGCCTTTGCTTTCAGAAGGCTGAATCCTCAGTGCCTTGCTGCTGGTGTAGTCGTTGCTAGCTGTGCAGCATGGATCTGAAGCATTCACATCTGGCCAGCCTTGCAGATCCTGCCAGTCACACAGCGTTGAAGCCTGGAGGGACACATAAGCCAGTGCAGCAAGAAGGGATGGAGGCCAAGATGCTGCTGGAATGGGTAGAAGGGCTCTTACCAGGTTTGCCTCTCTGCCACCACATACACTGGGAAATAAAGGAGACAAAGGGATAAAAAGAATTTTTAGTGTTATGTGTTTTTATATACATCAATATAGCATATACATGATAGTTTTGAAGGTATCACATTTTGAAATTCTTGCTGTAGTTTGGAGCAACTGGTCCAAGTTAGGGAGAATGGCTCTTCAAAAGTGTTATTTGAGGCACAGCACCTCATTTCCAGCAGGCTGGCTGCAGCAACACAGCACTGTGACCTCAGTGAGAACCACCTTGACCTCATGGCCAGAAGAAAAATGATTAAAAATTGTTATTCCTGAAGGCACCATTCAGAACACTGCCAGACTTGGTGTCATGACCATGAGTCACAAATCTGATAAAGCAACTTAAGATACTGAATCATATCCTCAAGTTCTGATTCATTATGGGATTTAAATGCCACAAGTGGTGTCTTGGCCTCTATTCCACTATATATGAGTTCAGGTACCCTTCCAAAATAAGCAAGTGACTAAGAGCCATAAATTCAGTTCACCTTAACCACTATTAGTGCCCATAAAGACTATGCTTTAACTTTTCTGGCAAGAATAAGCGAATAAACATTCCTGTACATACTGCCTCCCCTCAGATCTCCTCCCTATTTTTCTCTGAGGATGCTAGAACAAAATTTTCCACATCTGCAGGATGGTTAATTCTCTTTCAGTCCAAAAGAAGTAAAGTGACCTTGCAGCTTTCATTAGCCAGAGTGGTAAGATTCCATTTCTTGAGGCACAACCTGCAGATAAATTTTTTGTGCCAAAGCATTTGGGAGAACGCAAGTTGTTTGCCCCACATACACTCTGAAGAGAACACAGGGCACCTCAGGAGGACTTCTCCAGAGCAGATCTGTAAGATCATGCTGCATATGTACACGGTCAAAGTACTGCCTTCATCTCCTGGGAGTAATATACTACTTGCTGGAAAGCAACCACTGCCTGTCAGACACAATGTCTCTTTCAGAACAGTATTTCTTTGTTATCTTTATTGGTGCACACCAACTCACTCTGTCCTTCACAAGGAAAAGTCATTCATGCTCTGGAGTTGGTACATTTTGAGCTGATGACCTCTTACTAAAGATCAACAACTTCTGGGCCTGTGTTCAACAACAGATGAACCAAGAATCATGGCTTGTTGAGTCTGCCACTGTCACTAAACACCATCTGCTGGATAAACTGTATTTGTATCTACTCCATGGAGTTCCTGTGAGTTGTGTTGCTTTTATTTAAACTTGTTTAATTTTGATAGACTCTCTCAGAGCACTGTATGTCCTCAGGATATAGATTCTCACATTGTTTTTTCTTCTTTTAGCAGTTCCAGTAATGACTCCCAGTTACTCAACCTTGTATACAGATGTGGAATAAAAGCATTCTTCTAATTCCATCAAGTCATTTTGACAGACATTTATCAACCAGCAAACAAGCAGAAGGTCCAAATGCTAAAGGTGGGCACTCACATCAGAAATTAGGTCTAAGATTTTTTTTTTTATTCTGTAACTATAATTTGTAATCTGTTCTGTACATCTGCTTACATCGCTTTGTTATATTAATTGTTTATTAATACCTATTAATGATATGCAGTAGTTGATTTCATGAGCTAAATCTACTGGAAGCCAATGTGATTAAAGACTAAACACCAAAGCTGCAGTTACTCCTCTGACAACTGAATCTAAGGTTTTCAATTTTACAATAGTTTCTGGAGTTACACAAATGGATAAGAATGGAGAGCTGGGTACAGTGATTATGAAGCACAACTTAAATAAAACTACATAAACTTAACAGACACCTCCAAAAAACAGCATGAAAATTAATAGGGAGATCTGCTTGAATCAAGACAATATTCCTTTTCCACCCAACTGGCACATTTCGTGCTGTCTAACTACATACAACTCCTGATCATTTTAAAAGAAGTAGAGACACAGCAGGAGTCTATAGTATGTATTAACAAGGAGAAAACATTCATAGGTGTCACCATCAAAGCAGCTTAGAATTAAAAGCTTGAATACATTTGCTTTTGAACTACTGCAGAGAGAAGTCTGGCAGTCCCTGGTTGGAATGCCCAGGTTGCAGGGTGCATCACTGCAGCAGGTGCTGGGCTCATACCAGATATGATATTTTCAGGAAAAACTCCAGAGATAATAGAATTGCCAGAACATCTGTGTAACAAGAGGTTTCAGCACAAGAGGATGAATAATTGCCATGTTGTGTGCAGGACCTAACTGGAAGGATCATAATACACTTCCAAAAAGTAGCATCAGAATCAAGAGGAGTTTGGGGAAAACAGAAAGCATCGATAAGGAGGTCATATCAACAGAGTTTATGTCCCCAAAGTGTAGAGATGATGAGCAAAAATGTCATTCAAGGTGCAGAATTTGGCTAATTAAGAACAGGTAAGCTTGCACAGGGAATCAAAGTTCACAAGAAAACTCCCTGAAAAGGCAGGGAGATTAAAGCTTTTCTATTTCTGTATAATGTTCTGTATAAAAATCCACCAGGAGGACAGTAACATCACACAGGATTCAATGAGAGATGGAGATGTGCACCAAGGGTCCTGGCAGGGCAGCCCTTCCCTGGAGCCAAGCGCAGAGCTGCTGGGATTTGGGAGCCAGGTTGGAAATTGTCCCTGCAGTTCAGCATGTCCGAGAGTGGCACCTCAAGGAGATTTGGTAATTAACCTAATTGTTTCCCCTCACAGCAAAAGCAATAACTGTTTAGTTGCCTTTCCAGGAGTGTTACCTGCTATCATCTCACTGAAATGTTATTCTACAAATAACTGCCAGCAGGAGCTTTCTACTGAAGCATCTCAAAGAGCTGGATGCCAGGTGACTGGAGGCTGCTTTACACCGTCCAGGCACAGAGCTGACAGGTTATGTATTTCAGCAGAAAAAGGTAAAGAATTAATTTTGAGAGTGGTGAGACACTGGAACAGGTTGTCCGAGGAAGTTGTGGATGCACTCTCCCTGGAAATGTTTAAGGCCAGGTTGGATGGGGCCTTGAGCAACCTGGTCTGGTGAAACTTCCTGGTTCTGGTCCTGCCCATGCAGGAACTAGATGATATTTAAGGTACCTTTCAACCCCAGCCTTTCTATGATTCAATTCTACTTCTCTGCTCTGCTCTGCTCTGCTCTTCTCTCCTCTCCTCTGCTTGACTTCTACTCTACTCTACTCTACTCTACTCTACTCTACTCTACTCTACTCTACTCTACTCTACTCTACTCGGTAGCCAGAGTGGATATCACTTTTCTCTTGTACTTTTAAACATTTCACTTTGCTTATTTTTATATTAGCTACTTCATTTCAAAGGATATGTGGATTCAACCACAAATTAGATTTTTTTTTTTTTTGCATTTCTAACTTGACAGAGAAATTCTTAGTTTTGGCATTGATAAGCTCTTCTTCCTAACAAAATAATTCACCACAAATGAATTAATATGACCTGAGAGAACAATGAAAGACAGTAAAAATTGCTTTTAAAAATACAGCATAGCATTCTGTCTCCCAAAAGATTACAATGGGATGCGTTTGACAGACACATGGTTTATGAAATCATTCTGGTAACAGTTATATGTACAAGAATTTTCAAACTCAGTGTTACTAGAGGTCAATTTTCATGTTCTCACTTAGTAGAAGTGTAAAATATAGGTGACAAATTTCATTGTACCCTGACAGTTTTAGATATGCAGTAGCTACAATATCAAATGTACATCTTAGCTAGAAGTGGCATTTTTAACATTTCTCAGCTGAATACACATCCTTCACAATGTTTTGTTCTTTTTGCAGCAGGACATGAAAAATGTACACCAGAAAGATGCCTCATGCTCTAACAAGCCATTTGCCGTGAGTCAAATTTTTCAAATGTTGCATTCTTTGTTATTTTGAATCAGTGCAGTGATGGAAACAAGCCTTGAGATATTTCTGGCAGATTCTAGGACAAAGGAAGTTCAAAGAAACTATAAAACTTCATGGTTTTCTATGTCAGTATTTCTAGTCACTTCCCTTTTCCCCTCTTACATTATATTCTAGCCCATTAAATGCTCACATAGTTTCAGTTTCCTATCCTCATCCTAGCAGGTGGCAAAGATGGGCTCAACTCCACCTGTATTCATCTTCAAGATGGTTTTCTAGTCACCTATAGAATCATGAAATTCTCAGATAGACATCATCTGAATAGTTAGTCTCACGTAGTCCTTGCATGCCATGTCTCCATTAGCTCCCCAAGAACTGTGACAATACAAACAGTGAATTAGGTATCTTCCCCTTGAGCCTTTTTCAAGACAAAGCCATTGTGTGAGGATAAGGGAAACTGCATAGCTGGCAGCAGATACACAAGATAAGATGGATGTAGGTACGTGCACACACACACATCTTTTAAAGATTCCAGATTTCTTGACACAATTATCTGCCATATCCTGAGAGATCATGACTTGGACAAAAAATACTTTTTCTGCAGAAGTTTAATATGGGAGTAACATATTTCCAGGGACAGTTAAAGAAGGAGGTTTGATATTTCACCTCGTGGCTAGAGCAAACTTATGGTGGTGCCTGAATTGAAACATATTTTTAAATTTCTATAGGGACAGAAATATAAAATCGGTTGTTCAGCAGCATGGTGCTATGTTATACCTCGTGTATTTTATTAGTGCTAGCAAACTGTAAAGAATTTATGGCTTTACCTTTTTTTGTGATAGTTTTGCATTTGTTTTTTCTCTATGAGATATTCCAAAACTATAGGGGAACATTTTGATTCTAGTAAAATAAAATACCTGAATATCTACTGACAGGAAATTGCAACCTAAATAGTTGCAGTTGGATGAGATGATCATTGTAGGGTCCTTCCAACTGAAATAGTCTATTGTACTAAATTATTTTGCTGGCTGGTCAGTCAAACCCTTACAGTCCATAAGGATTTGTGATGGCTCACAGCAGCCCTGAGAAAGGAGATTTCTTTGTGCCAGTGATCATTAGGGAGGCTGAAGACACAGAGTCAGCAGGCATTTTTCTGCCCTGCTTGTGTGGATATTGCCTTTGGGTCAATTAAAATTCAGTTGCTTTGAAGACAGAGAGACTGAAATGCTGTTATCCAGGCAGACAGACAGAAAGGACTAAGGAGCTGTACTTCACATGCCCTGGACAGTGAAGCACACTTTCCATCTGGCTAATGGAAATTCGACAGCAAAGGACAAGGGAAGGTGTTTCTGTCTTGAAAGAAAAGGTGAACACAGTGAGTATCTTGCAGAGAGGTTTGTGACCCCATGAGGACGTGGGTCTGGCAGTGACAAATCATTACTGAGGCCTTAATGGAGCTGGTTATACTGGGAAGGTTAGGAATTGCCTCTGATCAGCAAAGCCTGGAGACAGACAAACCTGCTAGTGCTTGTGCTGTGAGTCACCAGCTATAAATAAAATAACCCTTTTGTCTAGGTAATTGCTACAGATTTGTAAAACATCTCCCAGAATGAATTGCTTTGGTCTAGAATCCGGGAAGTGCTGGATTGTTTTTTGGTTTTTGTTTTTTTTAATTACCTTTTTTTTTAACTTCAGCTGAATTTGCCCATTAAAAATTCCACCACTGCTATTAATTACGGTTTGTGACAGCAGTATTTCCACTCTGTTACATGTATTTTTCAGAGGGGAAAAGAAGCCAGATGATCCAACAGAGCAGGGCAGTCATCTCCCCTGCAAACATCACTGCCTCAAGATTGTCCATACTGACAGAATATTAGTAACTCATTCATATGAGTAAGGCAGCGTCTAAGCAAAATCTTTTAGTTAAGAATCTGACAGGAGCAAAGTAAACTTTTCAACTTAATATTTGTAATTAGCATCTTTACAGTTGAGAAAGAAGCATCAAGATCGTCCTAGCATTTCTTCAGTATTCATTTGCCAAATGAATAATTTTTCTTCACTCTTATTTAAAAGACTTCCATTACTACATACCATTTTCACATTGAAAAATAAATCAGTGAAACTTTTCTTTTGCAGCACTTAAATGGGCTACTATTAGTTAGAGGACTGATTCTCAATTTTTCTAGAAAATTATATTAATTATCATTTGATCTCAAAAGAAGTTCCTTGGCCACTCATTGGGAAACTATCTCCCTAAGGTGCAACACCAAAGAGTCTTTTTGCCAGGAAATCTTCCACATTAGCCACTGAAGCAGCTACAAACTGTACTCCTTTCCAGCAGCCCATCTGATTCATTACTACCAGCTGAAGAAAGCTACTAGACTGAAGAGTTCATTGCATTTTTCAGCATGAGTTGGTTTTTTTGTTTAGTTTTTTTCTGATTCTGTGCAGTTGCCAACCTGTCTGCTGTCCCAAACATTATGGGGCTCTGACAATTTCTAATGATGACAAAATAATTCACTACTGTCTGTGTTTATTCCTCCAGGAAAATGCTGCTTTAGCAAAAGCACATTTGCAATGTGTGTGACCTCTGCTCTCCTCAATAATTTTTTCTGACAAAATGAAGAGACAGGATAGCATTCTTTATGGAAACTGCATGAACTGTTGCATCTTCCTGAGGCGAGAACCAGTAAAAGAATTCTCAGATTTATTTAATTCAGTCTTAAATGCATGGTTTCCATAAAGGTACCACACAAAGCAGAGAAGCCCAAGAGGGATAATTCATTCTAGAGGTGATGGCTAAAGGAGGAGCTGATTTCAGGTGGAATTGTGGGTGTAGGCTGCTCTTAAAGGAAATTCAATCACTAGTAAAAAACTGATACTTATAGAAATACTGGCTCAGAGCCATAGGACCACTGTGTCTACAACAGGAGGAAGAAAATAATTTCCTTGAAATTAGGTTTGTCTTACTGAACTTCTGGGGCTGGGCAGTTCATTACTTACACAGAATAGCCCCAAGACAGTTCTGCCTCTCCATGGTCCCTGAAGCAGGCAGAGACAACTGAAGAACTAAGTATCAACTAGCATTTTCCACACAATAAAGTTGGATAAAAATGTATGTTAAAAATCTCATACTACTGAGTGGTACATGCTAGCAAATAATGACTATTTAGTAATGGTCACTTACCAGTAAGATGTAGTCTGGTGTGACTGCTTTTGTCCACGCTGACCTTTGCCACATCAGGAGAAGAATACAGGAGAAGAATGCTGTCACCAGTGGTCAGGGCAGCAATGCCCATCTTCTGCATGGAGATTCAGCCGTAGCCATGTTCCTTGGTAGTTTCTGTCATCATTCTAAAAAGCTTCCATTATATTGTTCCATGGAAAAACTAAAATGATGAAGGAAAAAAAATTATTTCTGAATTTTCATATTTGATTAAAAAAAGCATCTTTTTTCCACTGTTCCTGATGGAGCATGGGCTGACACTCACCTGTTTATTCATCCAAGCAGCAACATCATTTATTCTTTGAGCATGAATGCAGTCTCCTGCACTAAAGCAGTATAATTGTTTTGCTTCGCATTGCAAAAGAGATCCATATTTATTCAGATTCTTATCTATTTATTTATTTAGGCTACTAGCTGTAAGACTTAATCTGATAGCACAAAATGCAGATATAGAGCCTACAGAGCACTCCTTAATCAAGAAGAGCTTTCATTTGTGTTTAAATAGTTTTAAAATTAATTGTTTAGCTATTGTTGTTAAACAGTGCTATTGATAACAAGATAAAACCTGAAAAATTAGACCTGAGCACGTTTCTGACTTTTTGGGAGAGCCCTGACTGAAGATCCAAGATGTTGCAGCTTGTTCAGACCCTGCTTCCTTAAAGGATTCCGAAAACACTTCAGTACAAAAGCACTTTGGGGACATTGACATTGAGTTCTGAGCTGAATTTTCTTGTGTGGACTTACCACTAATTACCATCCTGACAGTAGGTTTTGGGGTAAAAAAAAAGGAGAAAAATATCCCCACATAAATTCTGAAAACCAAATTGTTTTGTGTTCAAAATAAACTGCAGATTATCAGCTAATGATGTTTTAAGAAGCATGGGCTAATACTGAAAATAATGTCTGCAGTCTGGTTACACAACCCAGCTATTTTAATTGTTGCTATTGGAAGACAAGTATCAGCATACTACCTCTTAAATCATCTGGAAAATGTATTCCTTGGCTTTTTTTCCATTGAATGAAATGCTGTTATAAACAGCAAAAACAGCCCTACTTCCTTATATGTTTTCAGAGTGTCTTCAGGGCATTGCTATTTATTTTGCAAGGGCAGAGTAACTCTATGTTATTCATTTCACTGAATTTTTGAAAAATGGCCTACCAACCATCAGAATGACTGACTGAAGCACATAGTACTTTTGTCTATTTTAGGCTACAGTCACTGATATTCCAGAACTATTTGCTTTTATATCAGTTGTCTACTTGGCTATTTTGTCTCATTTTTGCTTTAGAGGCATCAGATTTGAACAAATTCTAAAATTCAAAGAAGATAAAAAGTAACAGCTGAATAAAAATTATTAGAAAAATAAACAATGAAAACAACAAAAAGATAAAATGTCATATTATAGTTTTCTCTGATTGCCAAACAGCACTTAAGTGGACTTAAGAAGTTAAAACACCTCTGAGCAACCTGATCCAGTTGAGGATGTCCCTGCTTACTGCAGGGGAATTGGACTAGGTTACTTTTAGAGGTCCCTTACAACCCAAACAATTCTATGATTCCATTCTGATGTATTTGTTCATTTGACCTCTCATCCCAGTTGCTATGTCCAGGTTCACTGTCCCAAAATTATGACTACAAGAGGACAAGGAGACAGTCAGGAGACAGCCATTTGCTGGGGCCTTTCTGGTAATGCAGACTCAGCACAGTTTTTTAGTGCTCATTTGGCAGATGTAGTCACTGCCAACACTGCAGAAAGTTCCTCTTTCACATCCTCTGGTGTGGACAGTCTGAACCATTCTTTTAAGACCTATGTCCATGTTGCTTCCCTCTCCCTATTGCCAACAGCCTCCACACTCTTTATAGTGCCTGACAAGTCCATAAGGTTCCACTGAATATATATAAGTGTAGAGCTGTGTCTATACAAGTGTACAGGGATGCACCAAAGCCATGTGCCAGCAGAGCCATGGTGTGTGTTGCCTGCAGCCTTGCTGCTGGCTCTGGAGTCCCCTGGGAGACACAGCCCAAGTACAACCATGACACACGGGGTTGTTGCAGAGGGCTGAGCCTCCAGGCCATGTGTCTGAGCCATGCCTATAACCTGGAATGTGTATGGCAGCCAAAGGGGCTGCTTGAGTTAGCGTTGCCCTGATCAACACATCCAACAGGCCTGTTCTACAACTCCAGTCTCCTTGTATTCATCTGTACAGACACTACAGGTTGAGACTTACACTGTGTGAAAAGATGAAGCAAAGTACATTTGAAACAAAACTTTTATCATAAAATGAGTTCGTGTTATAAGCTAGAACAGACCCTATGCAATATCTGACAACTCCTGTTCTGCCACTATAGTGGGGGCCTGGCAAGGGCAAATGAGCTGGATAAAATAAGAAGCTGTACTGATGGAGACCCATTATCCTCTTGAATAACAGCCTTGCACCAGCCCTGACTTCTGAGACATTCAGCCTAGATGGGGTGTTCACAAACTATAGCCAGTGTAAAGATAGTTTTAGAACTTCTGTGGCTTAATCTCTGTTAGACAGTCTAACAACTAACTGTGCTATCATTTATGCTAAACATTTAATTAAAAGCAATTTCAGATTATTTACTCCAGTAGTTCTGACCATGAAGGAGGTGATGTGCCAGCATCTCAGCAGTGACACTTCAAGCTCCTTGGAAGCTGTGGGGACTGTCCTCCAGCACCACAAAGTAGGCTGAGCAGCAAGGCAGAAGCAAAAACTCCCCAAATCTGGCTGACATTGCTCATGAGTAAAAGATTACAAACCATCTATTATAGGTAAAGGAACAGATTAAATGTCAGGGGAGCAGGAAACATTCAGATGCTGCAAATTCCATATCTTAGCATGAATAACAATACTTAGAAAAAGACAGACTGATAGGAAGAGAGGGATGGAAAAGAGCCAGTACGAAGTACAGACCAATAAAAACCACACCAAAAACAAGACTAAATTGTTCTAAAAGATGTAATGTGTCTGTTTGACAGCAGAGCTACTCAAATGCCAAAAGATATGGAAAGCGTCTTCATGTGGCTGTTGGAATTAATCCCTGCATCATATATGTCAAAACAGATTTTTCAAGTCTGAAAAGGTTTTGTGCAGAGGGTCAAAGCAGCTGCCCAGTGCATGACTAAATAACTGTAACTATTTGTACTCTCTCGGGTAGTCTCTGGTCTATATTACTGTATGAATGTAAAACAGCTGATGTTGTTTCAAAGTCATTCTTAATGATGCTTTTATTATGTATTTAGTTATGTTTAATATTTGAAAAGTTCTCCACTGTTGTGCTGGATTTCTATTTGGCCAAATAAGCAAAATAAGTTTGAAAAAAAATAGTCCTGAGTAACCTGGAGACTTTTAAAGTACTGCAGCCTATCAAAGAAAATAATAACAGATTTATCACAAAGGACAAGTGCTGAAACCCTTTTTTTTTCTTTTTTTTCTTTTTTTTTTTTTTTTTTTTAAGTTCAGATTTTGTCCCTCTATTAACTGAAAGAGAAAGAAATTTCTATGCAGGTTTAAAGCTGCATCTCTCACAAGACACATAGACATATTACTTCAGGAATGTGAGCACTTTTCATTCTCACAAAAAGGAGGAGCATTTACAGTTGATTTCAGTGGCAAATAGGAATACTCTGCATGTCTGAAACTCAAGCTAAAGCTGGTGATAAGCACAATAGCACCAGTGGAAATTAATAGCTGTGGATACACAGATCAGAGCAATTAGTACTGGGAACCAACCACCATACTCTTCATGTCTTAGGGGTTTTACTGACAGTGCAGCCCTGTCCTGTGGACTGAATGCCAAGTGCCCTCCTGGAGCTCCCTGTTGCAGCTGTGTGCAGGGGGAACCCCAGCCAGGCATTCCAAGACTCCTGTGAAGAGCAAAGCAGAGGACAGTAAGTCAAGGTGATCAGAAGACCTGCTTCAAGACCACAGCCTTCCTCCAAAATAGAAATACTTCTGTAGATGCATCTAATATCTCTGAGAAGCCAACCTACTTATAGATATGAGATTTTTTTTTTTTTTTTTGACTTTTTTGAACTTGGACCAGCCTTGCTTTGGCCATTCTGGTTTGTATTTACACACAGCAAACCTTCTCCTAAATTCTTGTGGTTCTGAGGACTCACAGCAAGATTCCAGCAAGAACTGATATTCTGTATCTCACAAAACCAAATGCTTTATCCCTAGGGAATTATGCATTACCTTAATAGCCTTAACACTTCATAAATAACAGCAGACTATGCTAGGGAGCCGGCATATCAGTAACACTTTTCCTTAGTGCAATATTTCAATTGAGAGTTACTACAAAAAAATGATGTTGGACTGGTGACTGTGCAGTAGTTGGATGGATTTTGATGAGATTAAGATTTAGAGAGATCAAATAGTGAAAAGATGCCCATGTAGTTTAAACTGTGATTGCTGAGCAGAACACAATCCCAACAATAATGCTGTAAGAGGGAAAACAAAGGTTGCACTTCCTCCCTCACTAGTAACATCAGTGATGTGGGACTAGAGCATGGCAAGAAACTAAACAATCAATTAATAATATTATAATAATAATAATAATAATAATAATAATAATAATAATAATAATAATAATAATAATAATAATAATAATAATAATAATAATACCCTTTTCGTAACATGGAGCAAAATTTCGTGACAAACAGGCCTGTACCATCTTGAATTGGTTTGTAGTTTCATGAAGATGAACCTGTGTGATAAAAGCAGTTCTTGCTAACAGAGCCAGCAGTGGGATTAGGAACAAGACCCTCGTGCCCAGAGGCAGAGGGTGGCTTCTGCCATTGTCCCTCCCTGCTCCTTGTGGCCTCCAGTCGGGCACGGCCAGTCTGGCCAGACTACCTGCCTGAAATGGTGGGGAGAACAAAAGCAACTCAGACTAAGGAACCTCACAGGTTATAGCATAGTGTCAGCAGCTAAAGCACAAAACAACTGTTGGTGGTTGCTGGTATGGGAACAATAAATCACTATCCAGCTTCACATTTGTTCCTCAACACTATATGAGGACATTGCCAGCCTGGATAAACAGATCCATCAGCAGTTTCCATGAGGCACATCCTCTGCCTGAGCTGGAGTTCTATCAACAGCAGAGGTGCTTGCACAGCAATGCAAAGGAGGCTGAGCAACAATAAAATGCTCTTTATTTCACTCATGTGGCAATGCCCCAGACTCTGGTCTGCAGTGGTCATCCTTTGCAGTAAGACCCACAAAAGAGCAGAAATTTTTGACCCATGTAAACTTTCAGTCACAATTAGAGGATTTTTTTCTCTGATTGCACCCAGATAAAATGTCCAAAATATCAACTGCTACCCGAGTGGTGAAACCTCCATAATTCAACAACTGATTCCTAACAGTGAATAGAAAGACAAAGAAACTTGGTGTATAATACACAGCTTCCTTACAAAAACAGCTGGGTGAAGGAGCAACTTATCACTATGCAATGGATGCTGGTTTTTCCCTTAGCTAATAGGCAAGAGGCTGTCTGGGGCATATTCCATGCCAGGGACTGGCCATGTGCAGGGACCCAAGCTAGAAAAGGATATGATCATACAGAGAGAGCAGCAGTTTTAAACTGCTGGAACAAGTCACATTTGGAGTACATATTGCTTGACAATTTGAGCAATGCAAGAGTGATTTAGTGTCACAGAAAATTCTGGATCCGCTCTCTTTTGCTAAATAATCTGTTTTGTCATTATTTCTAGCTAGCAAAATAAGTGACCATCAAGTTAAATGACTTCTGAGCCAAAAAATCTGCACTTAAGCATATATTATTTTCTTAAAGACTGGATATCTCAAATGAAAAACATCTATTTGTCCATCCAGCATCTTCCTAAGAAGGCTGCTTTCCTATACGCCAAACCAGCTAACACAGTGTGGATCTGATGAACCGTAAAAGAACAGAATGTCTCGTTCATTTACATACAGTAAACACATGTTTCATCCAAACACAATTGTGAAATAGTTTTGAAATCCTCCTTTCATTGCAGTTTGGAGACTGTTGGCTGACAAGAGTCCCAGAAGGTTGCATTGTGTCTTGTTTACATGGAAGGATCAAATTACAAAAAAATGTTTTGCAAAGATCGTTTGTCTTTTGTTTTCCTGAGCACTTTATTTCCATTGCTCTACTATTTCTAATGTAGAGCATCAAGTGCCTTCAGGAACCATCCAGTATAAACTTAAGCTTTAAAGGAAGACATACGTGAAGTCTGGCACACATAACAACTGTCTTTATCACCACAGTCTAGATAAAACTTAGAAGCTGGAAACAGAGCTGTCTAGCAGTCATAATTCTGTCTGCATTTATCTGGCACCCTTTCTCTTTCTTTTGATTAATTCTGTATTTTCTTCTCCAAATATTTTCTGAGATTAAGTACCTACAGTACTAATGCTGACATGCTGAGTAATCCTAATTCTGGCTATTTATGGGAGTAGGTGCTGAGATTGTGCAAGACTTCTAGAGGATTCAGTCCAAAAGGCAGAACAGGTACACACTGTAAAATCATCACAGTAACACAAAATCCATCTTTTCTGGAAAGCTATGTTGGAGAAAAGTCTGTGTATGTCAGGAAGCAAGTCTCAATATTTTCCAGGATGGCTGCTGCAGAGCAGTCCAGGTTACCAGGCATGCCCTAGGGAAACAAATCCAAACAAATCAGAGCTATGTAGATCAGGTATTAAGCTTTTACTTCAAAAGCAGAGTTTACTTTTGAAATAGTTACAGCTGCAATAAGCTTGGTGGTCTCTCCTTGGTCCCTGGTGGATAGGGGACTCCACACCATAAAACCACCACCCAGCATCTGACACAACTGGCAGCTGTGGCACAGGAAGGGTCCAAGACTGGGGCATTGTATCTGTATTACATCCTCACCAACAAAAAACACCAAAGAAAACAGCGCACTCTGATCAGAGGCATTCAGTGGAAAACCATCTCCATTCATAAAAGCAAATTCTATGACTGATCCAGTGTCAGCTCAAGCAGCTCCCACAATCTTTGATGTAACCTTTTCTCAATGAATTGCTGTGGTGAGAGCCTGTGTGATAACCCACAGTCAATGATAAATGCATCAAGTGACCTGGCCATGGGCAGGACCTGGTCAGATAGAGGCCAACTCTCAAGCACCTTTCAAAATGTATGATGCACAAGAGTGCACAAGAGTAAATGCACAAGAGTAAATGCACAAGAGTAAATGCACAAGAGTAAATGCACAAGAGTAAAACTGGAAAGAAGGGAAAAAAGGACAACAAACATCAGGAGATGCAGCCAGGCACATAATTTTTCATCAGCGGACGGAAGTAATGTTTTGTAATTTCTGTAATGGGTTCCTTTGATGAGCTTAAAGAGATCTGTTAATGAATTACTTAACTTCACATAATGTCCTTCTGGCATAGCAATATTAAACTGATCTGCAAACAGGTAAACTTAGAGGCTGGGAAAGCTGATGACCTGGCCAAATGTGTGCAGCCCTTTGGGGAGCAATGAAGGAACCTGAAGGCACCTGCTTCAGGGATGCACACAATTCAATGCCACTGGGAGAAAAGCAATGTCACAAGAGCTCACCTCTTCCTTTTCACCCCTCTCTGGCTCATCCATTCCCTTCAGGTCCTGAAAAGTTCCAGCTTTTGGGTGTGATTAGTTAAAACAGAACAGGTTTGAGGTGCTACCATCAGGTTTAGTGGATAAGACACCAAAACTTTGAACATCAGTGATCTCTTGAGCATGCCCACAGTGTAGGAGAAAATCTAACCCAGCCTAGCTCAATTGCTGAGCCAGGCATTTCATTTATTTCATTTAAAAATCTAATAGCAGAACTGACCATATGAAAAAATAAATCTATTTATTATTTGCTTTTACCAAGAGAATATGTCCTATAAAATAGGCATCATTTATTTCTACTGAAATTGTACTCATCTGCTTCCTTTTTCTGAATAAGATGTCCATTAAGTATTTATAGAACAGCATGAGTCAGAGGAAGCTTGCACAAGATTCATTGTGTGCAGAAGAGTGCTGTTGTTTTAAAGTCATCAACTTGGGAAGGCTATCAGCCTATTAAGAATGACCTGCAAAACCACACAAAAAAGTAGGTTTTGGCCATGATTAGCCCTCTCCATCCCTTTAGAATAATTGCAATATTAGATTTTTTTATTCCATGAGTAATCAGTAATCTCAGGAATGTTGATGAAAGCAATAAGGTTGTGCTGCTCAGCTATGGTGTATGGATAGTCATTGGTGGATCAGTTCTAAAAATTCTTCTGATCATTGAAGGCAAGTGGGAGCCAAGCAAATAAAGAGGAAATAGAATTTTTCAGCACTTAATCTGGATGTACAGGTCCTCCCAGAAGAAGAGCAATTTAAACATCTGTTACTGTCTGCTAAAATTTCCATCTTGAGAAATCAGTGTCATAAAGTTCTTCAGGAATGGAGCCCGTGTTGTGATTCAGTAGTTGATTCAAGCTGCACTTAATTAGAGCAAATCAGTGCTATGAATGTCACTTAGTTCTAATTCAAGTAGAAATAATGGACCTCAAATGTAATTTGCTCTACTGCTGATGATCACCTTGGGAGGTGCTTTCTAGGAGAGGTCATTTCAGACACTCCTCAAGGGACTCCTGGGGTTAAACACAGTTAGGGAAAATTATAAGGGATATCTTACTGGCAAGAAGTAGAAAGGTCAAGCTGAGAAGGGTTTTTGTCATAGTAAAATTCTCAATACAATGGCTGCACTCAGAGAAAATAGTATGACCATGTGCTCATTCCTGAGCAGACTGGGTGTATGGAACTGGCCCTACTACTAATAAAAAAACAGTTTCAAGACATTGGCTGTAATTTTCTTCTTCTCATAGCCCTCTAGCCATGTGGTCAGAGGCAGAGATGCTCAACAGAGACCCACCTGTTGAGCTGCATACTCTACCTGTTGTAGCTGTTGTCTACATGCTTTCAAATTATTATTTTCCAACACCTATGTTAAATAACCCCAAAATTTCAACTCCAGTTGAAATTACATTTCACAGAGGACCTTTAGGCCCTAAATTTGGAAAGATTTTCAGGGGAAATAAAACCAAGAGTTTGTTTTAAAACCTCACTTTACTTTTCAGACAATATCTGAAAATCTATTTTAGCAGTTTTCATCTGCTTTGCTGAACCATGGACTCAACAGCAATGCAGAAACACAGAAGCAGTGCATTTCTGTTTTATTTAATGTTTTGTTTTGTTTTGTTTTTTTTTAGAGCCTGACAGGACAGAAATAGAGCTTCCCAGTACTTTAGAAGCAGGAGAAGAAAAGGCCACTCATTACACACACTTCCACAGTTGCTGGCTTTGACAGCCACCACTAATGCTGTGCAGACCTAGCATTTTCTCTCCCCTATTGGCACCATTTCAGATGCATCTTTGGTTGACTTCTACAACTATTGTGGCTTAGCTGTGCAGATAATCACAGCACATGAGCAGAAAGATAAAAAACATAAAAAGAGATAAAACTATGTTGAAAGCACATCACAGTATGAAAGCAAACCTTTAACTTAATTTCTCTGTGGCACACCATAGCCCTGAAGGGTATCTGATCATGTTTTGTGTGCCAAAACCAAAGGCAGGTCACCTAGTAGGTACTGAAAGGAAAGAGGCACTGTATCACTTCTGACTGCTTGTGGTCACCCTACAAAAATCTCTGCTCATGCCTCAATTTTATCACTTTCATATTCTTAGCATATGGTTGCAAAAGCAACCATTGAATGGCAAGCACTTCCAACATCCCAGCTGGGAACCAGCATCCCTGTGGGTGCTGGGCACTCACATTCACCCAAGCTAGAGTCTTCCCAAGAAACCCCATGAACAAACTTACCCAGCCCTGTTATATATAGAAATGTCCCATTCCTTCCCTTTCTTTTAAAGTTTGTTTTGTTTTTATTAGCCAGCCACTCTGTGCAGTCCCTGCAGGGACCTAACCCAAGGGTGCTTGTACTTCACCCCTCCAGGAGAGGCACAGAATTGTTGGGTGACAGGACCAGGGAGAGAATAGCCAGAGCAGATGTGTGTGATTGCTCTGTTTTCTTCTCTGGACTGTGGGAGGCAGCCAGGGAGCAGAGGCAGGCGTTGGCTTCTCTAATATCAGCCCATGTTTAGGAGGCAACCCCAGCTCTCACACTAAAGAACTGACAGCAGGGAGAATTGTTTTTCTCGATAAACGTAGCTGGCCTCTTGTGTTTCTTGGGTTCAATACCTATGAATAATCTCTTTAGTGCTCTGTTATAGTAGTCTCTTGAGTTCTTAAGTTTTTTAGAGTTTTACTTGGTTTTCCTCTTCCTCTCGTTGCCTTTTCTCTCTGATGTTCTGTTTTTCAGTGTTTCTGTGACAGCAGTGCAGGCGTGGCCCAGAAATTGCAGTGTCTCATTCAGGCTTTACGTAACAGTTGCAATAGATATTGTTGATATTTCCCACTGTTTACAAAGAAAACTTGGTTTTCTCTTTGTGTTTTCCAGTACAGGACTGGCAGTTTACAAATGAGCTCTGGCTTAGTCATTTTTGCCAAGCCATTAGCTTTCCACTGACTGTATCCTAGTCCCAAATCCCAAGTGACAGGGAGCACATGACAGGAACAGTAACACCAGAAAGGGCAAATAATCTGCTGCTATAGAAGAAGAAAGTTACTTTTACTTGATGTAAAGGGTTATTGCAGCGCTAGCAATAAGTCCTTTAACATAGCAGTGTTGATGAAGGATTCTTTTCTTTCTCTAACTGGTTGTTTTCCTTTATATTTCCAACACTGATTAACAGGAGTTAAGTCTCTGGCTGCAGCAAACCAATAATGACATTGTTGAAGTTACCCTGACTTTTAAACACACTGAGGCTACCCCACCCCATATCTGCAGCCATGTATTTGGAGGGGTGCTCACCAGAGTTTAAACTGAAAAAAAAGTTACTTTGGGTTTGCCTCCTGTGTCCTAACCTCAGGGTGTGAGGCCACCACACCACAAAGCAGCCCAGTCCCATGTCACTCAGCTGCATCACTCTGCTCCTGTCACCCTGAGCTGCTCTGGGGTGCAGGGGCATGAGCCTGAGCCAGCCATAGTGAGATTTCCACCAAATCCTGACTCTTTTCACTGGAGATTTACCTCTCTACATACAAAGGACATCCTAATGTCTTTTGCCAGCCCTAGCATGGTGCTTTTATATGCACGTGCTTTGGAAAAGGGGCCAGGTGACATTCAGGGGAAGAAATGTGGCTGCACAGGGTATTTATTGTCTTTGTGTCAGTGTTTCCTAGCATTTGCTATAAAGGCAAGTGGGTCTGTTTCTCACATATGAAAGCTCTCCTAAAATTTTAAAGTCATAATCAAGAACTTTCTTATGCAATGCTTTTCCAGGCTATGAAAGAAGATTCAGTCCAAAAAGCAGGTATGTTGATCTGCTTTCAGACAGCTCTCCACAACACCCTCCTCATTTCTGATAGACACAATAATGATGCAGTACCAAAAACAACTGCCCTGCCTTTTTGGTGATGGATGTTAGTGGTCATAAACAATCACTGAATCTGTGATAACTAAGAGGAGCTTATTTTTCTGCAGTCCCAATAATGTGTCACACCACGATCCATTGCTGTGTTGCACAGAAATGAACTGGTCTTTCATCTTTTTGCTCCTGCACATTAGCAGCCATTTGCATTTTCCTCCAAACAATTTTATAGCCAGGTTCAGAGACAGATTCTTTACAGAAATGGTTGTTTCAGATTTTCCAAGGCACAGGGGAGGAGGAAGGATGTCACACAGAGGGCTTTACTATTACTGTGATGCCCTCTGGGTTGCAGTGAACTGAGAATGTTTTCATTCTAAAGGTTCGGCTTTGAAAGATTGATTTCACCTTCTGAGTTGCTAATGAAATAACTACATTCATGCCAGACTGAGACTGGTACTGCACGCTAAAAAGTGACATGAAACAAGCTGTGTTTGACATTACAGCTTCCACTTACAAAAGGGTTTCCTTCTCAGGTCCTAGAAATTTGCATAGAATAACTAAAGGTAGAGTCCCAGAATCCTTGTCTGTTACACATTTTTCTCACAGTTTGCTCTAAGGCTGCATGGATGAAAAGTAAAGAGGTGTCAGATAGAAATAGATGTCCTAATTAATACTGTTTGCTCAGCACTTTTTTCTAGACTGATGACCAAACATTTGAACTTACATGAGACTAGGCCAGGCACTCTGAACATTCACTCCACCTGCTTTGTTTGGTAAGGGTTTTCCTTTGTTTTCTTTAGTTTTCAAAATCCTTTGGATTACTTCATAGGATCTTTCAAAAAAAACCAAAACAAACAAACACTGAATTAATAAAATAATTCCATCTTACACATGCACAATGGTAACTGTATTAATGGCATGGTTCCTTTTTCTACTATGATTAGAGCTCATTTTCCAGGTTGCACAGAACTACCAGAGAGAGGGAAAATTACCTGCTCCTGCAGTATTTTGTAATTAAAGGTATTGCATAAGGAAATCTGTGCATAACTAAAGAGGCCTTTGAGTCTCATCAGTGTTTTTCTCAGGTAAAAAAGTCTGCCTTATACACACCACAGATTCTTCTCTTTAGTACCTGAACAGAACTGTTCAATGGAACACTTTATCTTACGCAAAAGACATTTAGCATTTCATTATGTTTTTGCCCCATCCCTCAACTCCTACCTATCCGTGTTACACTGTTTCAAATTACTTCCTCACACATGCTCAGAAAATTCTGTGAACTTCTGGTTTCCGAGTCCGTTTTTGACACACACGGCTGAAACTCCTCCAGCTGACACACTGCCCTGAACACTTTCTGAAAAAATCATCCATACTCTGCCGAAAGCAGTTGCTGTGAGGTGATTAAATTGCATTACCTAATCTTTTCTCACAATCCATAATTGCAATTTCCTCTGAGGCACAGCCTTCACGCCAGCACCATCACCTTTCTCACAGCCCACTTTGCCATTACTGCATAACCACTGTGACAGCAAAGGTTGAATGTTGCATTAGGTAATACAGCAGGAAATGAAAATTGTGCCTGTCCTGATCACTTCTGCCTCAGCGCTAGGAACAGGCTTTTATGTCTTCATCTAACACCAGATTGCTTGTACTAAGCTGTGGTCAGAATGTTTGTGCGTGGTCCTCCAGGACTTCGGTTGACACGATGCCAGCTCTTCCCTGTTCTCAGGGAGTTTCACCTCTGTGTTTTGTAGAAGTAAGGCTGGAGAAAGGAGCAGAGCGGCCAAGGTATTTAGCTGTGCCACAGGCAGCTGCTACACAGGATCAGAGGAGGCAACAGGAAGAGCTCTCATGTTTCATAAACTGTATTCAAGGTGTTGGCAAGACGGGAGCAGTGAGCCAGCATTAGGCACAGCTTCCTCAGGAACAGCCAGGATCTCTAAAATGCTTGGATTAGATGGTGGCTTAGGTTATGTGACAGTTATGTCACTCGCTGCAGTTTATCGTCCATAACTGAATCCGTGATCTCATAGCAAATGGCTTTCAACCTGATCTTCTCCTTACACCTGTGAACTCATTCACTGATGGTCACCAGTGTTTCCTGGCTCCTTGCCAGGTTGGAAGAAGATGAAATAGTTCAGCCTAATGGAGCAGGCATTTTTGGCAGGAAAAAATATACTACTCTCTTTGCAATGGGTTATTCCTCCCTTTGCCTGCTTTCTTTATGTAGAATGAAATTCTTCACTGTGAGGGTGGTGAGACACTGGAACAGGTTGCCCAAGGAATTTGTGGATGGTTCCACCCTGGTAGTGTTCAAGCACAGGTTGGATGGGGCTTTGAGTAATCTGGTCAAGTGGTGTCCCTGTCCATGCAGGGGGGGGTTGGAACTATATCATCTTTAAGGTCCTTTCCAACCCAAATCATTCCATTATACTATGATAATCAGAGTAGCAAGTGCAAATCCCAGATTTGACAGAGAACTCATAAAATATAACCCATGGCTTTCTCAGAAAATTCACTTTGAGAGTTAGGAATCAAAGCTGACTATTTGGCCTAGAAGGCAGGGTCCAACTACACATTGTTTTCTGTATGGAGCTCACATGGAGCAGTCTATTTAATGTATAAAAAATAGAAACCTCTTTTGGAGTTCCGTAGATCATTTGCAAGTCTTCAGTTCACAAAGTCTTCTCTTACAAAGGAAATTTTGCCTAAAAGCTGTTGGATTTTCTTCACAGTGAAGTGGTTTTCATTTAAGATGTCTTTGTGTGTTAACAACCTTGTTGGAAGGTTAGTTCATTGTATTCTGCTTGAACAAATGGTAATCACAATAGAGTGGGTGTCATGACCCAGTGATCCTATTTAATAAATTCAATGTCTCCTGACAAGCTAGCAAAGGGAGGTCCCATTCAAACAATTACCAGATCCTAGTGTTCAACTTGTGACTAATATCAAAGCAGAAATGATTCTTACTTTCCTCCTCCTGTTCACCTTGAGAGAACATCAAATTGATTAATAGATCTAGATACCATCAAAGTCTAGAGAATCCATGCAAACGCTATAGTAAAGGCAAAAAATAATTTCTTATGGGTACATTTAATCTATCTCAAAAGGCATTCTGTCAATTCTCTTGTCCCTTGAACTAGCTAAAGCTGGTGATGGTGCACATCTGTCTCCCCAAATAATTAAATCTTGTAAAAATCTACTATTCTTCATTCACTCAACCATAACAAGCCATTGCTCTCAACACAGTTTGTCTTTGATACCAGAAACATGACCATAATGTTAAAGAAGGAGGTCTAGATCCATAAGTGAAATTTAGTCTCAGCCTTGCAATACTGGTGCCTTGGTATCTTGCTGCCTTGGTTTCATGGCCTTGAGGGAGTTTCCAGACACAGGGATAGTATCATACTTTGCAACATGATGTACAAAAAAGCAGCACCCTATGTCAGCCTCTATTTGGAGTACCAAAGGAAGAATTTGGTTGGGATCTACATCCAGGCCAGGGAGAAACGTGAACTTCAGTGCAGGATCCACAGCTAACCACTCCCCTAAAAATGGGAACCTGAGCCAGACTAACTCTCTTATAAGGAAAAGGTAATGAAACTTTTATTCTTTCCATTTCTCAGTCCAGTCATCAGGACCCTTAACTAGGATATGGACAATCCCATTTTAAGTACTTCTGATATAGAATGTGGCATGGACATTTGGAGTGGTATGTCCTGTTTCCCAGGAAAATTACTGAGGTTTTTGTATGTGTCAAAGAGCTCAGGTGGTGAGGCTGCTTACTATGGTTTGTGCAGGATTAATGTGACTCTAATTGGAAAAAGGGAGCAGCTTCAACAGAAGAATGGGTACCAAAAGATTACCTGTAATGAGATAGTCTTCTCTTGAAGCTGCTCCATGTTTTCCAATATTAAATACTCGTGGAACTGTGGAGAAATGCACAACTGACAAATGAGCTGTTAAGCCTTCTGCAAGGTGGTAAACAGGAGGAACTATTTGATCAGCGGGATAGTCTTTGGACTTGAGTAATCTCAGTCTACAGGAAAAATTACATTCTAATTAAAAAAAAATATCTGAGCATCTCAAGCACCCAAGCAGACTTTCATACTTGCACAGTTAAGATCTGACATGGGTGAACACCTAACAAGTAAGGAGTTAATCAGTCCTTTATTGGCAATACACCAGCAAGGAAGGTTACATGACTGCTAATGTAGCAGTGCTCAAAATGAACAGACTATTGACTTATTATCAACAAAGCCTCTAAGTGTTTTTTAACAGAAAAGATTATTAATGTCTGTGCAATGATGACAGCACAACGTGGGTAATTTAATGCAGCCTGCTCTAAATGCCCTGGGAAGTCAAAAGAAAAGACATGCTGCACTTCCTATTCTCCAGGAACACACAGAGCTGCTGAGTGTTTCCAAATAACTGCAGCATTTGTCAGGAAGATGCAGTATTCTGTGTAGTGTCTGCATATTTGTCTGAAGAGTGCTTAGCAAACTATTGCAGTGATCAGCACTGGTAAAAGTGCCAATTCCCCCTCCGTGTGTCACATGGCAGAGACCTCAAACACCTGGCCAGTGCAATTTAAACCTAAACATGTGGTGAGGATACAAATATTCAGCAATACCCAGAAATATGCAGGAAGGTGATAAAGCAATAAAGTTTCCATGTGTTTCAATGCACAGAAGTCACAATTAAATACTTCTGGAGATTTCCTTCTCCCAGGTCTGTTAATGCCTGCAAGTACCATCCGACAGTTGTTCCATAGCTTATGGTGAATTATAACAGCCTGATTTGTATTCAGAAAGAGAATTTCAGGGACCAAATTCATGGCTGCCTGCTGTCCCAGAGCTGACTCTCTCCGAACAGAGGTCAATCTGTCTTTGTAGCTGCAGTGAAGTTTATCACTGGATGTTCCCTGCCAAAGTTGAAAAACGATCCACTGCTCCTGGCACCAGATGCCAAGCAGGGACCTCATTGCCCTTTCTTACCGGGTCAGTGTCCAACTGTCCAAGCAGAGAGGAAGGCAGACTGGTCACCCAGACCCATTTCCACCCTTTGTGTCTTATACCTCTGGATTATGGAAACCTTACAATTTTATGGTAGTGCATAAGTACAGCACACGTGAAAGCTGGTGAAATAACTGTCCCTGTATGTATGTAAACAACCCTAGAACAGCTAAAGAGAAAGCACTTAATGAAGATGTTAAAGGCAGACTCTACAACATTCAAAACAAACCAAGAAATACAGTTATTTATGGAGATAAAGCCATGGCTTGCTACAAGTTTCAAACCACTTAGTTAGAAAGCTACTTTGCACCTCTGCTATACAGATTTATTGTCATCCTCCTTCATTCAGCATCACCAGAAAATCAATAGACACTTGCTTTATACCTTTTCTTGGCAAGGAAGTCTATATATTACTGAATCTAACAGAATGGATGGGGTGTTATCTCTTCACTTCCTTATTTAGCAAAAGCAGCTTTACCCCCAGGCCTGGTACAATGAATTTGTATCGACAACATCACTGTAGTGTGACTGTGTGCATCAATAGTTCTCAAGCTCTTACAGATCACTGCCTCCAAAAGCAATCAAACAACTGAAAAGAAGTAAAACTCCAGCAAACACCAAAATGTGGGTGATAAGACTGCTCTGTTGCCTTCTGCAGCTAACAACAGAAAGTTACCTCATACAAAGTTTTGCCTTTGTTTTGGGTTGTGATGGATGTGAACATCATTGCACTATGAAGAGAAATGAATATTCTGAAAATAACAATGTGCATTAGCGTGTCTTTGGACACATAATCACAGCCTCAAGGCTGAGTTGCAGTAACTAAGTGAACAGGCTTTCAATATGGGATTTGCTGTAGAGTCACATTTCAATCCTGACCCTACAGAAAACGAGTGGAATTTTTTGAAAAGGATTCTCATTGCACCTCAAGTGCTGCAGAGCAGCTTGCTAGTTATGGTACTCAGCAAAGCATTTTCACATACTTAAAGGCTCCTCCAGGTCTTTTTCCTTACCAAGCCTCATGTTCTCACCAGCTGGCTTGGAAGCTGCGAGCCAGCAATCCCAGTTGGACCCTGGGAACAATGCTGGTTCCTATCCCACTGGTTCTCACAGCCTTCACTCCTTCCAGAGCTCCCTGGAGGCAGCCATGGGTGCTGATACCCATGTCAATGTTTGACTTGGGCATTGTTGGCCTGGGAAGGAAGAGAAAGGCCAAGTTCACTGGCACATAAGACAAGGAGGTCAGAGAAAACCAACTCACCCCATTCAGCTCAGCTCAGGAGATAAAGGTGCAGCTGCCATCCACGGGATTTCATGCCACAATCCTGGGACACACACCAGGACCATTTCAGGGTGCACTGAGGGCTTACAGCTGGGCTGTAGGTAGGGAAAAGCCAGGAGTATATGTCCAAGCCAACAAACTCTGTTCCTTGAACTGCTCTAACCAGAGCCAGACCCACAGGCAGAGGAAAGTATCTCAACTATCCAAGCTGGCAAACATCATTTTTTTCCTTTTGAGGAAACAAGTAAAATACCATTAATTAAAGGATACTTAAAATCTCATTCAGTGTTTGTTTGAGTTGATTGTTACAGCAGCATGGTGTGGCTGATGGATCCCTGGAGTAAATGAGCCTTTTGCTGCTGTAGAAAGGTATTTCTGTCCCGACTTTCTCACCCTCTGCTCTTGACTGCACTGAGACCCCTAAATAGATAGATAATTGTTTTCTTTCAAAAGTAAACAGGAAAGGCATTCTAAGACCAGTGAAGACATTTCCAAAGGAAAACACTTTCTCCTGAGGAAAAAAAGAAAAAAAGAGGATTAGCTCTTTGGGGTTGTATGATTGAGAATGAATGGCTGTAAATGTGGATAGGGGATGAGTTATATTACTGTACCAGACAATGGCTGGACAAAGAAAAAAAAAATCTGCTTTGTTTAGGAGAAAGAAACACATGGCAGAAAAAAAGAGCTCTTCAGTAAATTGATAAAAGCAAACATATTCAAAAGAATTGTAAGATTGTATTTGTTTATAATATTAAAAAGGAAATGCTTTCATATCTAGGGTTTTCATACTTGTTTATATACAACTATATATTATATAGTTGTTTGCATTTTATGTATCTGCATAAAACCTGAACATTTTTTAAAACTAAGTACTAATGTATTGTCTGGCATGTCCTCAAGCCCTGGATCACTTCTGACAGCAAGAAGGCAACCTGGAACCCTAGAAATTCGCTTGCTTTGGATCTGACTTCTGGCACTCTCATAGATAACACATAACAGTGTCATTTTAAAGAGGTTTTCAGCCAAGATAAAACCCTGTATATTAACTGCCATATTTCTGTACTGTATCAGAGAATATAAGAGAGAGGGTTTGGGTGAAAAAAATATTACCCCCCATGGCATGTCCTGATATCAAAGAATATTAAATATTTTCTTCCAGCTCACTGAGCCCTCTCAGATTTAAGGCAGACCAAGTATAGCTGTCCACAGCAAGGGAATACATGGTACAGGCTCTTTGGAAGTCTAGGAGATAGCCAGCCTGAGGAAAAACACTGAACTAAATTCAACACAATACTCCTGTTCTTTTCTCAGTTCATTGGTGTAGACTTCAGGAAAGGAAAATTATTTTAAGCCATACAATGTGGAAGTACACATTTGATAAGGCAGTGGATCAGGTGACTATTTATTAGAAAGTACAACAGATGTGAGTGACATTGTCCTCAAACAAGCCTGAACAGTAGGAATGCCAATCTGCTCAGTGCAAAAGCTAGGAACTGCATTTCAAAATTGGAAGGAAGGAAAAAAAACACCCAAACCCAAAAAAAGATTAAGACACCTTTATAGGTGTAGGCTTTAGTTTAAAAGTACTTGAGTGAATTTTCCCCAGTCTGAAAAGTGCCATATCATTAAAAGTAATATAGTTTTGTGAACAACTGCCAGCCATATTTCACTCAGGAGGATAAAGAAAAGCAATGCAGAATTATAGTCTGTCATTCATTAGGCTGCCTAGCCTTCTTTTACTTAAATAGAAGTCATAATATTATTACAGAATACTTTAAAAATGTTCTGTAATTAGTTTCCAGAAATAAATTAGCTAACAGTGGATGAATCACAGACTTTTTTCTGCACACCCCAGGCTGATCAATGCTCAGAGATACTTGAACCTGGAAAAGTCACAACTGAATGCAGTGCTACAGCCTTGCTAGCCCTGTGCAACTTTCTCATAATCAGGTTCTGGCTTTCATTCCTTTTTCCTGCTGTCCCCAAAGAAATCCACTCCTGTTGGCATGATACTCTTCATGCTTTTTCAGGACTGATGTGGAACTGTAGCAGGGTTGTGCATGGCTGAACCCAACTTCCAGCTCCCTTTGAAGTCCAGAGACTGGCAGCCTGTGCACATGAATGTATTCCCAAAGCAGGGCTGCTCATGAGCCTGCCAACAGCAGTCACCAGTTCAGCACATGGGGCAGCAGCAGCTGCTGGGCACGTGCCAGTTCTTTTAATAAATATCAAAAGCACTGGCATCTGAAGCCACCAAGTACACGGCAGAAATAAGAGGAAAATGCCACAAAATCACCTATACATTTATATCCTATGCTACTGTTGGCAGGCTGCAATAACCAGAGGACCACCTATTCAAAGCAGGGCTGATGAGAAAGCAACTTCAAGTAAAATGCAGATAATAGTAGAGGTGAATGCAAACTCCCAAGTGATTGCCCCCCCTTTGGGGTTTGTTTCTGGTTTTCTACTTCTCAAATAACTTTACTATTGCTTTGAAAACCTCTGATGCTGTTACAGCTGAAGTAGTAATCAGCAGTTCAGTTGTTAATGCCCTGATTTGGGCCAGCAGCAGAAACACTGACTGGTTTGTTTCTGACAAAGGTTGTAATGAAAGGGCTGTGGGCTGGGGAGCACAGAGCACTTCATTTTTGCTTTTGGAGAGCACTGAAGATTGCTCTTGGTGTACAACTGCTTCCATCAGGGATTTGATACAGGGCTCCAGCATACAAAGCTGCATCCGTGAATACGGAAATAAGCCACAGGATGGGTATAGGACTTCAGCAACACAGCTAAATGAGTTAATTAAAGTCCTCCTACCTCCATACTGCCAGTTTGCAGTATAAAGAGCTCCAGTCTTGCTGTCCAAAGCTAGTCCTTCATGTACTGTAGAAAATGAAGGAATTTAGCAGTTTCCTCTTCCTTTGAGCAGGCAAGGAGACAGTGCTGAGGGCTCAGGGGCAGGGCCAGCCTCCAAGGCAGAGTCCTCTCTGGTTCCTAAAGCTTCCTACCACCAGCCTTTACTGAACAAGAATAAACATTTTTCCAGCAGCAGGGGCACCTTCACACTGCAAAAAACATGTCCTAAGACATCACTGGAGGTGCTGACACCTGGAAAGAGCCCCTGTGCCTCTCCTAGCTCCCAGGCAGGACTGGGTGGGCAGCAGAGGGTTGCCTGGGGGACTTCAGAGCCACTGCTGGCTGCTGGCACCTGTAGGATGTTTCTGAGACAGCCTCGTCTCAGGGGAATAAATACTGCTCACTGGAGCATTCTGCAGAATTTCCTCCTTCTCATGGAAGGAAATATCCAAGACCACAGAGTCTCCATTTGGTGAGTGCTGGGAGCAGCAGACCCTGAGACAACTCTCGAACCCCAAGCCCAAGCATTCCAGCGGCGACCGGTTCCCTGGAGCAGCGGCACAGCTGCACGCTCAGCAATCTGGCATTTCAGGTTTCAGTCCTAAACTAGAACCTTGAAAGCTTGAACATTGCTGAGGGAGGGAGAGGAGCCAAGAGAGATTTCAGAAGGCATTTATGCTTGAAGTTAAAGATGGGAAAAATGCTACTCCTCTGGGACATGCAATTCTTGGAAAAACCCAGACATAGTTATCTTTCTTCTACTGAGTCTGCAGATGTTTTTCTGACTACTATTTTGTTGTGGTTGTTGTTTTTAGAAATAATCACATCTTCAGTAAGAATTTAAATTATTTGTCTCATTTGTATTGTTTATCTGTGTCACGATATGAAAAATGGATTACACATTCAAAACTCACCAGTGTGGCTGCAGGGTTTCATGGAGGCACAACTGATCTGCTGCTGCAAATGCCAGCTGGTTTCCACAAAAAATGATGAGCTGAGATGAAACAAAAAAAAAATTAATACAATTTTCCTGAGCTTATGCCTGTTTTGAAATTATTAAATGACAGCTCCAACACTATGTTAGGAAAGTGGACAGATAAGAACCAAAGACATTTCCCTGTCCTTATGAACATCTGTTAACAAAGACAAGATAAAAAACTTTTAAAAAAAGATAAATATATAACAACATGAATAATATTTTCACCCAGAAAAATTGTTTCAAACTTACAGACAGGCACTGGGGTGAGGTATGTGGATATCAAGATGGTACAAAAGAAATACTATGGAAGGTGGTTGACCTGTACGTTAAGTAGGTTATTCGTGGAATGGGATTAAAAATTGAAATGGATTTGAAGATGATATCAGGGGAAAAATGGGCACCAGAGGGTATAAATACCACAGGATAACAAGGGTAGCAATCCAAGAGCAGATCACTGATACATGCTGTATGGCTCACTGACAGCAGCAGAGGTAGGGTACTGAACTGCTAACCTGGGGCGTAATGGCCATGTTTATGACACAGAACAAAAAAAGAATGAGTGACGGAGTGAGGAGAGGCTCCATTAATAATTGTGACAAAGCCTAAAAGAGCAAAGAATCACTATGAGTTTGCAAAGAAACAGCCCTGAGACAGCAGGGTGCCAGGGTTGGCAGTGTGGTGTGCACCCGTGGGCCACTCCCCCACCCCAGCCCACCCATCCTCCTCCTGGGATGCTCCAGTCCCTGGCTGGTGGCTGAGGAGGTGCCAGGTGTCCCCAGCTGCAGTCCCAGGGTGCAGGGACACAGCTGCTGGACCAGCCAACGTGCTCACAGCATTCCCAGGGGCGAGCAAAAGCCTTCACACAACCACTAACCCAGGAGAGAGAAGGAACAGGTGTGTTTGCTTCCTGTCCCCCAGCATTTTTCATGCTGCTCTAGGTCACATCAGCCATAAATGTCAAACTAATTAAGAGAAGGCAAGATCTGATTTGAATCCCCAAGCTGAGACTGCTGCCTTCTCAAATTTCTTCTCTTGTCAGTTTCCTTTTTGGTTAATTTTGTTCCACTGTCTGGTTTGAGCTTTCTGCTGGAGGGGAAACAAGCCCACTCTGAGGACATTTCTGAGGTATTACCTCTAGTGGAACAGTATTCCAGCCTGTCTGTTTACATTAAAAGGCACATGACCTTGCTAAAAAGGCTAACACATGCTGCAAATAAAATCTGCACTAAACCTCTCAACTCATTGGATGCTTATCTACTGTGGTGCTGAATTTTGTGTGTAATGTCTGAGGTGTGCTGACAATGATAGGTTCAGGTTGTAATCCTTGAAGGAGAGGAAGTTGAGTCTTCTTCTGTATGCAAATTGCTGACAATCCTAATGGCCAGCAAAGAACAATTAATCCTACTAATAATGCCACCAGTACAAGGTTTCTTGTCTGCACCATAATCAATTCTTAGGAAAGAGGTAAAACAACTGATTGTAACATCTTCCCCCCCTCCCCCACATTTATGTAGAAATATCCATCTTGCACTTAAAGATCTTTTTTTTTTCTTTGCAGAGGTATCCAAAGAATAAGATGTTCTACCCAGGGATGTACATTATAAAACCACCATATTTGTGTGTCTTTGTTCTGAACTTCTTTTCTTTCCAAAAAAATGTTATTCCATTTGAATAGGAATTTTATGTGACAGAAATAGAATTTACACAAATAATTGAACTCTAGAAATACTGGCTATGTGGTCAGATATGCAGTTTTATAGATTCTTGCCTTACAACATTCAACCTGCTCACTAGCTGTGAATGCTTGACTCCCTGTCTGTCACAAACACTCCTGGGCTTGTGTCACTGATTTGTTGCAATACAAAGGATCACTGGCTCTCTTCATGGTCCATCAAATTAGAAGGCACCCTGCTGATACTACTGGGAAAAAAATCTGCACCAATCCTGCTCACTTACGTCAGGTAAAGTGGGTCTGAGTAAAGCCATCTGCTCTCATCAAATTGGCAATGGGTACAATAAATTAGACTTTCCATCAGAAAATAAAATGTCAGGATTTGCTTCATTTTAGTGACTTTTCTATGCAATGTTCACAAAAGACTGGCCATTTCACATAGTTAATATTGATTCACTGAGAAATAGATTGGAAAGGTTGAGTTGCTTGAGAACAGACAGAGTTGCAGTGGTTTGATTTCTTTGTGCACAGTTCAGCAGCTGAAGGATATACTGAACTCATACGTACCAACAGCAACTCAGAATTTACTGCCTGCTGTCTTTCCTTAAGCTCTACATATTTAAATAGTAGAAAGTACCTGAAGACAATAACCTAAAGAACTATGGTTAAAATAGTTTTGAGGTAGCTCCAAGTCACTGTCACTGATAAGACTAAGAAAAACAAAGTAGAGTTAATGGAATGTCCCCTCTCTGTCAAGAGCTGAAGCACAGTGAGGGAAGAACTTGTTGGGACATATTGCAGTGGTAGTGAATGAGGACACAGATGGAAAAGAGGACCAAACACCCACTGCAACCTGTGCCACAAAGTAATGTCAGATGTCACTATTTTCTTACGATGCTCTCCATTACATCTCAACACAAAACCCCTTGCAATCCCCAAAGTACTATTTAGCATCAGTGCTGGCCAGCAAATAGGGCTGAGCACAAGGGGGAGAGTCACACAGCTCAGCAATGAGCTTCTCTCTCTCTTGCAGAGGTTTTGCCAAGATTTCTGTGCTGTGAGGGCCATGTGGAACCCCACAGGCTCCCAGCCTGCAAGCTTCTCAGAATTGTTTCTTTGTATTGACTACGTTGTAAAAGAAAGTCCACGTGCACATGGTTTCTATGTGCATGAGGTCAGTGAAATGCTGAAAATGACCATATGGAACAACCTCAGATTTCTCCAGCCTGGCACATGACGACTTTGTGCTCAAAGCAGGTTTGCTCCTTTGGCGGGAAACTTGAGGAGAGACAGACCCACGCAAGATGACCTCCACCCCCCGGGGGCATAGCAAAGGATCTCCGTGTTACCCCAGGATGCCTGGAGCAGCTGATGGGCTCTCTGAGACTCAGAGGAAACAATGTCAGCTCATTTCTGAAGGTGTACAGACCATATTACCCCAAGCTCCAGGAAAGGCTCAAAAAGTCCCTCAGGGCCCCTCTGAGGTAAACAGCTGACAAATACTTCAGCACTCAGTCCTCCTCTTTGCTTGGGAGAAAACTTTCCATTGAGTAACTTTGGGCCCACGCTCATAAAATTCCCACCACATTCTTTCAAGGAACTGTCACAACTTTGCTTTTGTCACGAGAAAATGATTTATCCAAACCTGCTGTGGACAGCCTGGGGATGGAGCAGGAGGAGCTCTGCAGAGCGGGCAGGCACCTTCCTCAGCTTCATGGGCTTCAACCCACCCAGAGCCGCAGGAAAAATCCCAGCAGAGCATGCGAGGAGCACCCGAGATGGGAAGGCAGTGCCCAGGAAATCCTTCACAAGAAACCACCTGTGCCATCTTAAAACCGCTCTTAACACCAGGTCTTCTCCTACCAAGACAGTATTGTTCACATGTACCCACACCTTGCTACAAAACCAGAAAAACTAAAATGCACTTGGGAAGAATAAAAATGCTGGTGGTCTCGGGCAAAGCCAATCAGCTGATAAGGAAGGAGCACCCAGCACTGCGGAGAGGGATATAAAGGACTGGGAAGAGCTGCCCCGCCTTCTGCTGGTGGCCTCAGGTGAGGCCAGTCAGGTGATAAGTGGGCAGTACCCACCTTCTGCTGGTGGGCTCAGGTGAGGCCAGTCAGGTGATAAGTGGGCGGTACCCAGCACTGTGGAGAGAGATATAAAGGACTGCGAAGAGCTGCTTCACCTTCTGCTGGTGGGCTCAGGTGAGGCCAGTCAGGTGATAAGTGGGCAGTACCCACCTTCTGCTGGTGGGCTCAGGTGAGGCCAGTCAGGTGATAAGTGGGCGGTACCCAGCACTGCGGAGAGGAATATAAAGGACTGGGAAGAGCTGCCCCACCTTCTGCTGGTGGGCTCAGGTGAGGCCAGTCAGGTGATGAGTGGGCGGTACCCAGCACTGCGGAGAGGGAGATAAAGAGCTGTGAGGAGCACCAGCAACCTGGAGCAGGCAAACAGGAATGGGGCAGGGCAGTTTGCAGGGCAGTTTGCAGGGCAGTTTGCAGGGCAGTTTGCAGGGCAGTTTGCAGGGCAGTTTGCAGGGCAGTTTGCAGGGCAGTTTGCAGGGCAGTTTGCAGGGCAGTTTGCAGGGCAGTTTGCAGGGCAGTTTGCAGGGCAGTTTGCAGGGCAGTTTGCAGGGCAGTTTGCAGGGCAGTTTGCAGGGCAAGCAGGAGGGGCACAGACACCTCCCAGCTCTCTTGAAGGAGCAATGGTCTCCAAAAAAGCAAAACCTAGTGCTGTTAAGACACAGGGTGTGTCCACACAGATGGAACCCCTGAAGAGGGACAGCAAGGGGGATGTAGCTGTTCAGGCCTCTGGCTGTGTAGAGTTTCTGAGCCTCGTGTTAGCACCAGAGGACGGTGTGAGTGGGCTCTGTGTGTGATGCAAGGAGGTGAATGACTTGCTATACCTGGTGGCAGAGCTCAAGGAGGAGGTAGAGAGACTAAAAAGTATTAGGGACAGTAAAAGGGCAATTGACTGGTGGAGTTGCACCCTTTCTAACCCAAAAGAAGTCCAGGAGGAGATGGTGAAGCACTGACCCTCCTGCCATCAGGCAGTCGGAGCAAACCAGGTGGATGGGGGGGAATGGAAACAGGTCCCTCATTGGAGAGGCAAAAGAATCCCCTCCCAACCCCCACCAACTCCCCAGGTGCTCTTAAAGAACAGACATGAGACCCTGGACTCAGAGAATCAGGCAGAGGACAGACAAGAGGAAGATCTGTCTGGAAGGTCTCCTGTTTGTGCCCCGTCTACCAGACGGGTTACAACTACAGCTACAAAGAAAAAAAGAAGGGTAGTTGTAGCTGGTGACTTCCTTCTGAGGGGAACTGAGGGCCCTATATGTTGACCGGACCAATCCCACAGGGAGGTCTGGTGCCTTCCTGGGGCCCGGGTGAGGGATATTAGTAGGAGACTCCCCCAGCTAATTCGGCCCTCTGATTATTATCCACTGTTGGTAGTCCAGGCTGGCAGTGATGACATTAATGGAAGAAGTACAAAGGCAATCAAAAAGGGCTTCAAGGCACTGGGTCATTTAGTTGATGGGTCAGGAGCACAGGTGGTGTTCTCCTCAATTCCTGCAGTAGCAGAGATGAATGAGGAGAGGAGTAGGAAAACCTATCGTATCAATAGGTGGCTAAGGGATTGGTGCCACCGGTGGAACTTTGGGTTTTTTGACCACAGGCCAAATTTCATCAAACCTAGACTCTTCAAACCAGATGGGCTTCATCTATCTAGCAAGGGCAAAAGGACTCTAGCCTATAAGTTGGTGGGGCTGATAAGGAGGGCTTTAAACTAGGTTTGAAGGGGGCTGGGGTCGAAAGCGGGCTCTCCAGAAAGGAGCTCAAGGGTGGACAGTCCAAGTTAAGACTCAAATCAGCAGCCCAGCTGAAGTGCATGTACACCAATGCACACAGCATGGACAACAAACAGGAGGAGCTGGAAGCCATCGTGCAGCAGGAAAGCTCTGATGTAGTCGCTATCACGGAAATGTGGTGGGATGACTCCCATGACTGGAGTGCTGCCATGGGTGGCTACAGGCTCTTCAGAAGGAACAGGTGGGGTAGGAGAGGTGAGGGGTAGCTCTGTATGTTAGAGAGTCTCTTGACTCTGTAGAAGTTGAAGTCAGTAACAATAAGGTTGAGTGCCTGTGGATCAGAATCAGGGGGAAGGCCAACAAGGCTGATATCCTGGTGGGAGTCTGTTACAGACCACCCAATCAGGATGATGAGGGTGATGAATTATTCTACAAGCAGCTGATGGATGTTTCAAAATTGTCAGCCCTTGTTCTCGTGGGTGACTTTAATCTGCCAGATGTCTGCTGGGAACTCCACACAGCAGAGAGGAGGCAGTCTAGGAAATTCATAGAGTGTATAGAGGATAATTCCCTGCTCCAGCTGGTAAATGAGCCTAGCAGGGATGGAGCCCCGCTAGACCTTCTGTTCACAAACAGAGAGGGGCTGGTGGGAGATGTGGTGGTCAGTGGACATCTGGGATACAGTGATCACAAAATAATAGTTTTCAACGCTCAGGGATGCAAGGAGGGCCGTCAATAAAACCTCTGTGTTGGACTTCTGGAGGGCAGATCTTGGCCTTTTCAGAAGACTGATTCAGAGTGTACCCTGGGAAACAGCCCTTGAAAACAAAGGGGTCCAGGGGGGATGGACGTACTTCAAGAAGCAAGTATTGAAAGCACAGGAGCAGCTGTCCCGGTGTCCCAAAAGGTGAGCTGGCGGGGAAGACAACTGGTCTGGCTGAACAGGGAGATTTTGAAAGAAATTAGGGTAAAGAAGAGAGCCTACTGATTATGGAAAAAAGGGCTAACTACTCAAGAACTTAGGAATATAGTTAGGTTGTGTAGAAAGAAAATTAGAGACAAAGGCACAACTTGAACTGAATCTCGCCACCTCTGTGAAGGATAAAAAATCCTTCTACAGATACATCAGTAGCAAAAGGAGGGGCAGGGAAAACCTCCATTCTTTACTGGACATGGGTGGGAATATCCAAGTTATCCAAGATGAAGAAAAGGCTGAGGTATTTAACACCTTCTTTGCCTTAGTTTTCAACAGCAAGACAGGTTGTCCTGAGGACAGCTGGCTCCTGGAGCTTGTAGAAAGAGACAAGAATCTGAACAGGCCCCCTGTAATCCAGAAGGAAACAGTCAGTGACCTACTGAGCTGCTTGGATCCCCACAAATCTATGGGACCAGATGGGATCCACCCGAGGGTGATGAGGGAGCTGGCAGAAGAGCTCGCCAAGCCTCTCTCTATCATCTACCAACAGTCCTGGCTCACGGGGGACATCCCAGATGATTGGAAGTTGGCGAATGTCACACCAACCCACAAAAAGGACCGGAAGGAGAACCCGGGAAACTACAGGCCTGTCAGCCTGACCTCAGTGCCTGGCAAGGTAATGGAGCAGATCATCCTGGGGGCAATCACACAGCACCTACAGGATGGGCAAGAGATTAGACCCAGCCAGCACGGGTTTAGGAAGGGCAGGTCCTGTCTGACCAACCTGATCTCCTTTTATGACCAGGTGACCCTCCTGGTGGATGAGGGGAAGGCTGTGGATGGAGTCTACCTGGACTTCAGCAAGGCTTTTGACACCATCTCCCACAGCATTCTCCTGAAAAAGCTGTCAGCCCACAGCTTGGACAGGGGCACTCTGAGCTGGGTTAGGAACTGGCTGGAGGGCTGGGCCCAGAGAGTGGTGCTGAACGGTGCTGCATCCAGTTGGTGGCCGGTCACTAGTGGTGTCCCCCAGGGATCAGTGTTGGGCCCAGTTCTGTTTAATATCTTTATTGATGATTTAGATGAGGGGATTGAGTCCATCATCAGCAAATTTGCAGATGACACTAAGCTTGGGGGGAGTGTCGATCAGCTGGAAGGCAGGAGGGCTCTGCAGAGGGACCTGGACAGGTTGGAGAGTTGGGCTGATTCCAATGGGATGAGGTTCAACAAGGCCAAGTGCCTGGTCTTGCACTTTGGCCACAACAACCCCATGGGGAGCTCCAGGCTGGGCACAGAGTGGCTGAGAGCAGCCAGGCAGAGAGGAACCTGGGAGTCTGGATTGCCAGGAAGCTGAACATGAGCCAGCAGTGTGCCCAGGTGGCCAAGAAGGCCAATGGCATCCTGGCCTGGATCAGGAACAGCGTGGCCAGCAGGTCCAAGGAAGTGACTCTGCCCCTGTACTCAGCGCTGGTGAGGCCACAGCTCGAGTACTGTGTCCAGTGCTGGGCCCCTCAGTTCAGGAAGGAGATTGAGGTCCTGGAGGGGGTCCAAAGGAGGGCAACGAGGCTGGTGAAGGGACTCCAGCACAAGTCCTATGAGGTGAGGCTGAGGGAACTGGGGCTGTTCAACCTGGAGGAGAGGAGGCTCAGGGGAGACCTCATCACTCTCTACAACTGCCTGAAAGGAGGGTGTAGCCAGGTTGGGGTCGGTCTCTTTTCCCAGGCAACTCTCAGCAAGACAAGAGGGCACGGTCTCAAGTTGTGCCAGGGGAGGTTTAGGTTGGACATTAGAAAGAATTTCTTTACGGAGAGGGTGATCAAACACTGGAATGGGCTGCCCAGGGAAGTAGTGGATTCTCTGTCCTGGAGATATTTAAAAAGAGACTGGATGTGGCACTCAGTGTAATGGTCTGGTAACTGCGGCGGTAGTGGATCAAGGGTTGGACTTGATGATCTCAGAGGTCCCTTCCAACCCAGACGATTCTATGATTCTATGAAAGAGCTTCAAGTTGCTTGATTTGACCCCCAGGTTTTAGTTATTACTTCTGTTTTCAGCATTATCCTCTATGAATGATCAGATTCCAAGGGAACCACACAGGTTCATTTAAACTATCACAGAAGGACAGAACACTGGCTTTGCTCTGCAGCCACATTTCACAGAGCAGAATGGTATTACTTTAAAGACATAAAATTGAAACATTGTATGCTTACTCTTTTAGTTAAAGCCTTCTGAAGTACTGTTTTTAATCTTAAATAATAAAAAAAAAATGTTCAACAAATAACCCCATCAAATCATATCAGTGGCAGGAGACAAAGTGAAGGGTTTATTTTATGAACAGTAATGAAGGAAAAGCAAGAATTCTTATGACCAGCCAAATAGTGTTGATTATGAATGTGGGTAATTCTGGGATAGGTGTTTTTTTTTTTTACACAGGTAAAAAAGGTATTTCAAGAGAATTAAATGTTATGACTTATTTCTCCCTGTTATGTTGTTTCACACATATCTTTTTTGTTTCCCTACAGTCTTTCTGCAAATTATGCATATTTCTTCTCTATAGAGTCCTGTGGACTTCCAGGTTACTAAATTAATATTACATTTCTTCCTTTAATCGTGCAAGGCTTTACTTTTTTATGTTTTACTTTTACATTGTACAAAGCCAAAGCCACTCATTGAGATGTTGTTCAGAAAGAATAATATTAAACTACAAACCAAACAACATGTTGCCTTCCTATGTTTAATGACAGCTTCATATTTCTTACCTTGCCAAGTCTGGGTTGTTTTCAAAATTAAATGTAATTTTTGAGGCCTAGAGACTTTCAGGCTGGGTTAGAGCCATACCTAAGTGAATCAGAAATTAAAATATATATTGAATTGTAGATCTAGAAATAGAAATATATAAAGGCTTCCAAGAAACAGCAAAAGTGTTTCCAAAGGGTGCATCACACTGGATGTGGCAACCAGAGACAGATTTTGGCCAGAGAATATTTAAGCAAAATGCAGAAAAAGCTAAGGAGGAGAAAACAAAGCTTTCCTTAACAAAGTCCTTATTTGATAAAATGCACCACATGTGCTTTTGCCTTTAATTCATTGTGATGTTCAGATCTGTAGGGTTTAAATCTTCCTGCAGGAGTCCTGCTCTTGTGTGTTTCTAGAGCCACTTACACCCTTGAGAAGTATTTTCACAAAAGCTGCAAAGCGGCCTCAAATTCAAATGGTTTTGTTACTTTGCCTTCTCTGTCAGCAAGTGCAGGATGTGTCACCAGCATAGGTGTGGTCTTTGTGCTTTGCCAACAAGGGCTGTGGGGGAGCACACAGCAGAACAACCTCCCGGGACGGTCTCTGATGTGGCACCCAGTGCCTGGCAGGATCAGGTCCCACATGGACTTGCAGGTGCTGAGCAGAGAGGTGAGAGGCAGCACTCCTTGCTGTGGGAGCAGAATAAACAGCAGCAGGAAAGAAAATGTGAAGGAGGCCAGAAGCAGATGGGAATGCTCATCTTTCTTGGTGGCTTTTCACTTTACTGAGAACAAAAGCCCAGCTCCAGGACAAGGTAGAGCTTGTCAAAGAGATGCAAAAAAGCTTGAGTTGTATGAAGGTGAAACCATTTCTAAAATCAGCTGGAGTCCTGCAGAAGACCCCACGGGCATGGATGTGTGTGTGTGTCTCTGTGGGAGCTGCCTCTGGCAGGGACCCCTGAGCTCCCTCCTGGCTCTAAGAGGCTCAGACAGGTACAGCTGAACACTTCTGTCTCATTTCTGTCCCTGCACTGGCTGAAATGACTTTGCAAGTTTTGAAAGCTTCTGCATAACCTTTATCTACAAAATGGGGCACAAACTTCCTCAAATCTATCAAACCCATACATCATTCCCTTCAATATTTAGAAGTAGCAAGCTGGAGGTCTCTGCTGGTTTTCCCTGGTTTCTGCTTAGCACACTAGATTGCTTGATGCACACAGTACCACATAGCTCCTTGATGCCATCTGACATGGCAACATAAAACCTTGGGTTGTGCTTGGAAGACATTAGTCCCAAGAGAAAAGAGACATTATAAACACCACAGGGAGTACAGTAGTTTTACCTCTGTTCCAACACCATGTCTCTCTCAGGCTGTCTTGGCTCTGTGGCAGCAGTTGAGAAGGAGCAGTCTACAGCAGCTGCAAAGCTTCAGCAGGCCCAGGAGCTGCCAGTTCTCCTTCCCCTTTTTGTTTTACAGCAGGATGCATAGCTGTGCAGTGAGAAAGGAGGACGTTCATCCAGCTACTTTTGCAGAAGAATGAAGACAGTATTCAGACACACACTTTACCATCCAAATATTAGCAATTATCATATAACCACTTTTCAGGCATGTGTCTCAGAAATAGTATTTTGATATAGCTGTTTAGAAAAACAAAACCCCAAAAAATCCCAGTGTTTTTTCTGACACATAAATGTTTTTCAAAAGCACATAGCATCAAGAGACATGGACTCAGGGAGGCTCACTGGTGCTTCTGGGCAGGGCTAGAGGATGCCCAGGCTCTGGTAAGTTACACAACACAGTTGGTACCAATAAACTCATCTATGTGAAGGTAGTACCCCAAAACCCTAGGTGAGATCATAAGACATAATGCAAACCAAGGGGTAATTCCTACGCCAGATCAGGTAGCAGTGGAAGCAAGCAGTGCAGGTCACAGTACCATTGTCCTTGACCAACAAGTGAGGAGCCAAGACAGAGAGAAGATGATGTCAAATTCTTTCCTGCATGGAAAGTCAAACAACAATGAGTGACTGAGTTTTTCAGGGAAGAAATCTGTGACAGAGCTCAAAATCATAACTCCAACTCTGAAATCTCAGCCCTGAGACTGAAGTAGCCAGTCTCAAGGTCTGGCTTTCACAAGCAAGCACAAAGGACAGAAACCACAGCTCATTGTTCAGAGCTGCTGATGGTTTTGATTCACCACTTCATTTCTTTTGAAAAACTGAAATTGCTTTCAGGAAGAAATTAACTATTGAATAGAGAGAAAGGATGATGTGCCCTTCAACACCTTCTGGACCCTGAAGAACATTTTCTTTTCTCCTTTTTAACAAATTACTCTATCATTATTGCTCCCTGAAGACTTACTGCCAAATGTTCTTTACTTTGAATGGGCAACACCCGATCCTTAGACGAGACTCAAATATCTCAATTGTGCAAGACCTTGAATAATGTTAGCCAAATTCCCTCTTTCTGATATAAATCAGATGACTTAGAGAGAGTTATTCATAATTCATAGCAACAAAAATGAGAGGAGATTCAGGTTCAATGCTTCATTTTCCATCCACATCAGGAGTTAACTAACAGCTGTATTCCCTGATCCTGCTGCAAGAGCTGATGATGGTGGCACACAAAGACTCCTTCACACGGGAAGAGTTGTGTATGTTGTTGTTGTTAAACAAACATGCCCATGCTAACTTCAGCTTCATTAAAAATACAAGAAAAACATTCATCCTGGGATCCCAGACAGGCAATTGGTACAAAAGGATGTATTCTAAGCATTAAAAAACCCATACAAAACACTCCAAAACAAACAGGAAAAAGTCCCATAGAAAATCAGGGTAGGTAAATACTCAAAATTATAAACCTTAAAAAAAGAAAATATGTTTTCTATGTCCTGCCTAGTTTTTCTTGAATCATGGATAAAAGGATTAACATTCTTCTTGCTCTTTTCACTTTTAATAGGAAAACCCAGGTGCAGATGTGGGCTTGATTCCAGTGCCAAGCTGCCTGTTCTGTTTAATAAAGAGTTTAATACAATTTAATCCAAAGAAGCAAAGAGCTCTAAGACACCAGGACTACAGATTCAGAATCCTAATTAATTTTCAGTTGACCACAACTGTCACAGAGATTCCTTTGCTTGTGTGTCTGCTAGTATGGTTTTAAAAAAGATTAAATTCAATAAATTGTGTTTGCTCTCAGTTGCAACTCCTAGTGAATTGTTTAATATTTATACAAGAAAGTAGAATATTACCAACCAAAATCATTCAAGTACCTCCTCCTTCCCTGTGCTTTGCTCCTGCCCGTGAGATTTCTCTCTCTTTAATGAAGAATTAATGGTAAGTGCCTGGACACACTGCTGGCTGAGCCTGCCTCAGCACACACCCCTGTTTAGGAAGGGGAAGCAGATGTTCTCACCTCTGCCAGCACACCTGCAGGGAGACATGACATGAGAATCTTCTCACCACATGAGGAGAAACAATTTCAGGCTTGTGAAGCTGAGCAGGGTATTTGAATGTCACGGGTTCATGACACTATTTTGCAGGAATCAAGTGCATGCCACGCTCTCCTTCATCTGGAAGAAGCAATTGACAGAAAAGCCATGAATTATTGCACATGCAGCAGACAGTGACCTCGACACAAAGTTAGGGCCATGTGCCCAGGCCACTTGTGATCTCCAGACCAAAATTAATCAGGATACAAGCAGCAGCAATACAGCCTTAGTGGGACAAGCAGTGGCAGCATCAGGAAGTTCAGCAACTCAATAGCCACCATGGGGACAGCTGAGCCATGGGTGTTCACTCCCCAGCACACTGACCGGAGTCCTGGCTTTGCATGGGCAACTGCAAACCCCAGGGGAAAACAGCCCTTCCTGGGAGGCTGCAGAAGAGGCTTTCCCAAAGCAACAGAAATGTCTGTAATTCCTGCTGGCTGTCTCTCACACCCCTTTGGAAGAGGGCAGGGACTCAAATCAATATACTCAATACAAAGAAATGAACACCAGATTTTCTGCTGGACCCAGAGAATCACTTTTGCAATATGGTGACAGCCTACCAAATTATTTTATTTCCTCCTGATTCAAGATCCAAGTGTTATTTGCTGAAAGCCAGTTCAGTTTGTCTGAACATAATAAAATATCCTTTTGCAACAAACTGTTAGGATTTTCTTTTAAAAGAAAATAACAAACATTTGAGAATTTAAACAAACTGAACCCTTTGAAAACCCTTTGAGGCTCAAATATATAGGTTTTTTTTCTTTTTTTCCTGAATATACAGATTTTTCCTGAAATAACAGATTTTAATAAATGACAGAAATAGACCATGTGATACACGGGATTGTTATTAAGCAGACTGGAAAATGTCCAGTGTCTGCCTGTTCACTAAAAATGCTTTTGTTTTTTTGATTGGTCTCACCTTTATCATTTTCACTCACATTTAAAGGTACCTGAGACAAAATGTGTTCCAACTGGAACACAAGCACTGACAAAGTACACCTGCTCCTGCTCAGTGGAAAGTAATACCATGGTATTGCTTATGCAAAGCAAAGGCTTTTACATAGGGGATGCCTTCAGAGCTGGAAAGCATCTGAGGTGGTGGCATTCCCACTGCCTGAGTCCTTTTCAGCCTAGAGCTCTTAACGACCTGGAAACAGCTAGGGCTGATCTGCAATGGCAAACACAGCCACCACTCTTGGGCAAGAAGCAATGATAAAGCAGTATGTGAGGCTAGACCTCCTCCTCCTCAACCCCACCCAACATTACCAAAAGCATTACCTTGGGCACAATCCTTCTTTGAAACTTTTTTCCTCCTTTTTGCTGCTGATGGAGCTGCAATACTTGTACTGCCACAGCATGTTGGTTGCACTAACAGCAACTGGTGAAGTCAGGGCAATACAGAGGGTTTGCCTAGAGATATCTGGTGAAGCTGATCTGCCATCATCTTCTTGTTGAGTTCTTCACACCAGGATGCTGGAGGAGTCTTCCGGGTCCGTTATAACACTAATATGCCAAGAGAAAATCTGATTCTATGTTTTGCTGTAAAGCCCCAAACCCACAGAAGAGCATTATGCCAAACAAGCAAACCACAACATTTCACAACAGATGAGTTTTAAGAAAGCTGCACACAAATGCTGAGCTGTTTAATGACCACCTAAAACCAGTGTTGGGGCAGCCTCTGAGTGGGGTGATACTGGAGTGCAGTGGGGCTGCCCAGGAGTTACTCAACATCTGGAAAGATTGCACAGACCACTTAGAAAAATGCCCTTGAGCCTTACTTTTTTTCAAAAAGAATGGTACCTCTATGGACTATGAACATCTATTATCTCTCCATCATGCAGAAAAAATATTTATTTTCCAGAATGATGGTGACAGAAATACGTGTTTTCAGCTTACTGAGGGTTATACACAAGGAGAAAAGAATTCAACCCATTAAATCCTGGTCTTTTTCCTACTGATACCTACATCTTTTGCTAGAGCTTTCAGTATCAACAGGACTGCCCCTCTCTCCCTCACTCGTAAGGAAAACTCGCTCTGTGATGATTGCAAATGGAAAGACTGAATAATAAATTGCTGCTGAGAAAGTCCAGTGTCAGGAAAATTCCTCATATCTCCTGCTGCTGCTTTCACCATCACTGTTTGGGCTATTTGATCTTGCAGTAGCACTTGCAGGGCTGGCTGGGGCCTCAGGGGACAGCTCTGACACTCACAGCTCCTGGTCCAGAACTGTAACTGGAAAGAGAAGAGCAGGCTAAGACAAACCCATCAGAATGGGGAGCTAAAGGCAGCAAGAGGTGAACCCTCATGGTGATGGAATTATCACTGCTTTTCTATTTCCAGGTTGCAATTTCCTGCAGACATACAGGATGAGTGAGGAAAAAAAAACTCCTATGTGTTCCAATTAAGACCACTGTCCTGATTTTTAAAACTTTCAAGATTAAAAAATACAACTCAATACCTGTATCTGAATCCAGGAATGCATTTTCCTTTTAATCACACAAGACTTCCACAGCTGCAAATTAGGTATTGAGACTTTCTGTCTTTTCTTAGTCCCACCTAAAGTACTCAGCAGCATTTGATACCAAAGCACAATGAGCATTTCAACATCTTCCCTTTCTCTTCAATGACAGCAAAATGATGCTGGGAACTGGGATAGGCTCTGGAAAGAGTCATCAATCTCTGATTAATTAATTTCCTTCTCTACAGATTTTTCAAATAACCACTGTCTTAATCATATGATATTTCACCAAGAGTTCTTTGCAGCAATCCAGCACACTAAAGCATATCACAAATGAAAATCATCAGAGAAATTCACTGTAGTGCCAGAACCAGCCCACTAAGTTGCTTTAAGAGCTGACAGGGAAGAAAAGAACTTGTGAATAAGTAGATGAGTGACTTGACTGGCTCTCAGGGGCCTGGGGGTAAAACTACCAGCAATCAGGTGCTGTTGTAATAAAAGAGAACACTGAAAAATCAGCAGCCTCAACTTGTGGGCAAGGATGACTAAAATGTCTTCTTCCATTTTGATGTCATTTTTCTGAGGAACCAGTGTCCAAATTTACATGTTTAGGGACAGGAGAGAGAAAAGAATTAAAACACTTATTTTTTTCATCAGGAATGAGAAGTCTACCCCACAACAGAAATCCTTCTCTGTATTTTCACTATAGCTAAGAAGTGACTCTTCTCCTTTCATTGACAGCATTGTACTTGTCAAGCAAAAATCAAGTCAATAGCTGAGAGCTTCTTGAAACAAAATGTCTTGACATGTAAGGTGTTTGCTTTCAGTTAATGGAAACAGGCCCCTCACAAAAGAACTCGACTCTACCCTCCTGGTGTAATCCACCCCAGAATCTGCTCAAAGACTTTAACTGGGTTGAGTGGGAACTGAGCATGGCTGTGCGTGCCTGCTTGTAGCCTACTCATCCCTCAACTGCAAAATTTATCAAGGAGACTTACGTAAAGGTTTGCTGTAGGAAACTAAAGGTAAAAAAACCAACAAAACAAACAGAAAACCCATCATCCAAGATATGGGAAACAGGAATTATTTCTTTTTTTCTGATTGCTACAGATATCCCATGCTTGAGCTTCCTATCAAACGCTGCTTTCAGGCTTATCAAAATGGGAAAGAGCAGGTTTCATCAGTGTGCTACTGCTCCCTCAGCAACACTCTTACTTTAGGTACATTATTTATCTGGTCTGTGCATCAGTTTTCCTTTCTTCAGAAAGAGGGAATTGAATTTTACCTTATAGGGGAATGTTGTGAAGCTGCAGAGTTTGAAGGCTGACAGGACGAGACCTAATAAAGGGAGAGACAATACAAGTCCCCAAGGCAGACACAGTTCTAAGATGCATTTCCCAGGACTTGGCCCTTACAGTACATTTTACAAACCAAACTGGAAGGATTTAATAGGGGAAAAAAAAAAAAAAAAAAAAAAAAGGGAATAAAAAAGATGAGTCCTAGTAAAAACTAAACATGATACTACCTCTCAGATTCATAAAATTGATGTTTCTGAATTATGAAAACTTTCAGATGAATATTCTACACAAATAGCTCAAATGGAACAGAAATAAAAATTTTTAAAAAATGTATAGCCATCTGACCCCCTTGAGCCCCTACCCACTGCTTCTTCACAGGCTGGCCTCAGCTTCCAGTTTATAGCTGCAGTCACCACGATGATTTTCAAAGTTGCAACAAACTCGCTCAGGAGCCCAAGAAGGTCCCTGCGGCATCACCCACCCACTGCACTGTCCTGGCACTGCCTGTCACTGGAAGAGCTGCAGTTGTGTCCTAAGCCACTTGTATCCTGCAGAAATTGGGACTGGGAACTATTAGCAGGTAAAGAACCAGCTGCACCCTGTTCACCTCCTGGGATGAAGGCAAAATGATGCCCTGTCAACAGGGAAGGAGGGACATAGGCAACATGAACTGGGTCCCATCCAGAGAGACCTTCCTCACTGGGAGATGCTGATTTGGGCTCAGTTCTCCATCAGGAGCACCCACACATGGCCCCACTCTGCAGCCGTGGTAACAAAATATCTCTGGGATGGCTGTCAAACTCTGCCCTCTTCACGGGTTTTGGGGAGGATTTTCTGATGTGTTTTTCTGGGTATGGCTTTTGGAAAAGGGTTTTTAAACACCTTAGTATCTTCTTTATTATTTCTCTAAACAGCAAGACTAATTCTCAAAACCTGCAGTTTAAAAGGAATGAGAACCTGGAGATGGGTGCTGCAGGCAGGTTGCTGACCCCAGGGAAAGGGCAGCACGGGGTGTGTGCACACAGCTGGATTGCATGTGACAGAAAGCAGCACGTGAGACTCTCCAGCCTCTTGCTGCAGGTCACACAGCAAAGTCTCCCCAAAGGACAGGCTGATAACAGCCACTCTGACACACAGAATCATAAATCCCTGCTGACTTCTGTTCTTCTCACCATCCCACTTTTCTTGGTTATTTGGGTGACCGAAGGGTCCCATTGAAATGTCTTGTCCCAGAAACGTTCATTTATGGGAGCTCCTTCAGCAGCATTACGTGCCAGATATTATTTCTGTTAATTAGGCCTTTTGGCTGCTCTATGTGCCAGAAAATTCATATTTTTCTACTCTTTTTCTCCTGCTTTTGAGTTGTTATATTTATTCAAGATGCAAGCCAGATGTTATATTAATAAGAAAACTGACTTTCCTAAAGGGAGACATTCATCAGTGCAGAAGCACTGCAGTGCAGACGTTGTAGCTTTGCTGTGAATTACTTAAATTCCTCCTGTTTTTTTTTTTTCTTCTGAACAGGAAATTCAAAAAGATGTACTTGAAAGCAATACTATTGTGACTGCAAAATAAAAGCCATTTACCCTAATCCCTTTAAAAGCTGGTAATAGGGATTTATATGTACTGAAGTTTAAAAATGTTTCAATTTGAATGAGAGACAAACAAACCCGAAGTATTTTGGGGGAAAAAAAATAATTTTTGGATGTTTTACAAAGCAAATATGTTTCAAATGCAACACAGATTATTATCAAACCAACTGGATATTTTATTTATGCTCAGTGGCTATTGATTTTCCTACAGAGCCTCTTCTCCTAAAGCCAGGAGCTTTAGCACAAATGAACCTAAATGACATTTTACTTTATACTGAAATAAAAATATTGTACAAGACAGCCCCTCCTGGCATTGTGCTGGAGGGGAATGCCATGATTATTTCAATGGAGCAAGTGGGACAGGATGACTTGGGAATAAGTCCCTGTGGTGTGGCCCAAGCAGGTTTTCTCAATGTGAGAATGTATTGAATGTGAACATTCAATAGCAAATAAAAAATACTTTTCATGGGAAAAAACCCTAAACCTTTCAACTGGCTGACAGCCACAGGATTCACCTGTGAGTAGGGGCAAGAGCACCTTGCACATCACCACCTCTTGCCACACTGGCTCCTGGTCTGCATCCTTCCTAGTGCCAACCAGAGCTTAGAAATTTAGGAGTATAACTTTTTAAGGGAAGATCCAAGCTTCTCATGTGTGCAAATTAGTACTTTGGAAATATCCCTTCCATTTATAAACTATAATATTTATTACTTAAAGCAAGATTTCTAATACCATGTGTTCATAAAAACAATCAAGATCCGGACACCTCACTTACCAGGTTTTGGAAAACTTGTTACAGAGTTAATGTAATTATTTATTTGTATAGACTTTCATATCCTTATTATTAAATATTTCTATTATGCCATTTCTGGAGTATTTTTAGAATAAACATATTGTGTTGTAATATAAATACTTGCATATATATTTTACAAACTATGTTCCAGTTGAATGAGCTAATTGGCTTTTAATAATGAGACCCAGCCAATGGATTTACAAAGCAAGCTACTGGAGCTTAATGATTTCCAAAGCTATCACATTTACAAGCTAATGTAGTGTAAATTATTCATGAGCATCTTATAAATAAGTGCAATAACTTACTTCCAGGGCTACTGATGCTTTAAAATGAGGTTATTCTGAAAAATGCCTTTAGAAACAGCTTTGTGTGATCCCATATTTACTGTGGGGTTTTCTATATTCACATGAAATTGTAGAAGCTTAGAAGTAGAAGGTCATTTACCAGCCCAAATTTTCTTCAGTTCATGTCTTTGCTAAGCCCTGACAATGCCCATGGTTGCAGAGGGAGCAGAGGCATTAGAGGCACCCAGTGTAATGCCCCACATTTCTAATTCCCTGTCCTGATGGCATAAAGCTGGGGCTGATGACACCAGAGAAGCCTCCACCAACAGCAATCTTATCTTCGGTTGGTGGCACACAGAATTGAAACAAGGGTTGGCTGCCATCTCACCCTGTGAAAAGCCCCTGCCTTTCCAAGTCCCCAGCCCTCCATCAATGCAGAAACCAATTCCAGGGAAGTTTCCCAATACTGAACCCAGGAGAATTTTGAACCTGAAGGAGAAACACTAATTTAGAGGGTCTCCTAAGGGCACAAGGAAGGATGGTCTGTCTTGGTTTTAAGGTATTTCTATTTCTAGATAGCCATGCTATGGTCACCATTCTTGGCTCAAGGGATACTTAACCAATTGTCAAAAGAAACATGGTTTTAGCTGCAGGTGTTCAGGGTATGGCTTCCATTTGTATCACCTCTGGATGCTTTTCTTCAGTGCTCAGAATAGTTAAACTGGTCCATTATATTATTGCTTTCATTTGTAAGAATATTTGATTCTGAGCACAATAGTGGAATTTATCAATTCTGTCCCAAACCAGGACAAAATTATATCTCACAGTGGAGAATCCCCTCAGTCAAACACTGTTTTTATGCAAAAAGAAATGTTCTAGCAGAGTTTATAAGTATATATATATATATATATGTACACACAGTATCTAAATCTACAAGTTCTAATTCTAGCTTTAGATCAAGAAATTAACATACAGCAAGATTTATGCAGCAATGTTTTCCCTGTTTAATCGCCTGTCTGAGCTACATCTGACTGTTTTCTTAGGAATGCTATTCTGGACATTTTCTTAATTTTGTTATTTTTCTTACCAATATGAGAACTTAGATGACTAGGAAATATCAGTTGATGCATAACTTCAGAGCTTCAGAAGCAGAAACCTTCCCTTTCCCTTCAGCTGTCATTATTTAGGATTGCTTTGATTTTGCGAGGTTTGCTGAGGTTTTGAAGTTGCAGCAAGAGCTCTTCAGGCCTTCGAAGGAACTATGTGGTTCTCCTCCTTCTGATTTGAATAATGAGATACAAACGGTATTTTTAAAGAACAGAAAAAACAGTTGATTTCACAGTTGCTCATTGAGAGCCAGAGAATACTGTATTTTCTCTTGAAAAAGTAACTTGGCAAGATTTATCTATCTTATCAGGAAATAAGATAGGAGGAAGAAACTTGATCAACCATGTTTCTCTTATTCACTTTTTACATGGAGAAGCTGTTCCACACAAATCTGAATGAGCAGAGGTTCATTAGAGGTGTTAATCTCAGTCTTAAAAATTACAACTGCTTCATTATCAAAGCTCATTTGCACAATAGGAGGAGACAAGTTTGAACCAGAAGATCACTAGAAAAACATGTGCCACTTGCAGCAGAGATTTTCTCCTTGGCTTTCAGCTGAGGAACAGGGAGTCACCCTTCAAGAGATGCTAATTATTGCCACCAGGCTCTCCAGTTCCTGTATCTGCAAAAGTTGCTTTTTATCCCTGCTTTCTCAGCCATCAGTACATAGCAATCCTAGCAATCTGTGACAGAAAGGCAGATATGTAGACATAAATATCCATGTGTACATGACTTGCATGTGCACAGACAGCCCTCCCCACACACAGTATTGTAAAAGTCCAAAATCTGCCCCCACGGGGAAAGGAGACCAGAGGAAACATCATCTCATTGTCAAACAGGAAATGAACACTAATTTTTTTAAAGGGAACAATAAGACACATGAATAAGTGAGGTGAAGTCTTCCACTTGGGCACCTCAAAGTTTCAGAGGTTGCAGAGGAGGCTGGTCCAGGCAGGGTTTGAATGTCTCTAGAGCTGGAGACTCTACCTCCTCTCTGGGCAGCCAAAGTCCTTGTGGAAGAGACAAGAGGCACTGCCAGTATTTGGGTATTCCTATCAAAGGAATCTCCTATCATAAAAATCCCAGATGTAGATGAAAAAAAAAAATAATTTTGTCAATCAATTTAAAGTACTTAATATACATAATGTTGGGAAAAAATAAACAACAACAACACCACAAATTTTTAAACTTTTTTGAGCTCTGTTTCCCCCTCTTTTAATTGCTAACTTATTAAAGATTTAAAAATACTTAGGGTTTGCCAAGCAGTTTCATCAAGCTCCATCCATCAATGAGTCCATGAGTTTTCAGTCAAATGAAGAATGAACAAGCAATGTCAAGCAGACATTTGGCTAACAGGAACCAGGTGGTGCTTGACACAGTATTTTCAAGTTGTGCGTCACCATGTTGCATTCTTGAGCCCAGTGTGGCTTCCTGGGAGCAGTGCCAAGGTCAGGCAAATCATTATTTACAATTAGTGACATTTTGAAGATTGTACACTCTTAAATTACTCCTCTCCTTTCTTTCAAACCAGTCTTGGTCTTCTTTTTGTTTTGACTATAAGCTCCTTGGAACAAGGACCATTATTTTCAGTGGTTGGAAAAAGGCCAGATTCTCCACAGATCAGCCTTCACGCCTGCACTGACCAGGAGACAAATTATGGCTTCACAGATGCATGAAATGATGCCTTCTTCTCCCCAAGGAGCAGTTTGTTGTTCTCGAGCTGTCATCCACCATAAGGTCCCTCATTCACTCCTACATCACAACTCAACTTCCAGATGCCTTTCTGCTGTTCCCCAACTGCTGGATTTGTGACTGGATAGAAATCTCAGCTGTTTCAGCAGTTCCTGGTGCCTTCTCCTAGCTACAGGTACAACCTTGTCAAGTAGAGCTCAAGTCCACCCCTTCCACTCCCTTCCAATCCTTTCTGAGTCTCCGTTGCAGCCAGCACGGTCCCCTCTGGCAAACAGACCTATGGCCTGAACATAGTCTCCATCCTCCCCAACCAGGGCATGGCTGCATTTTGCAGGTTTCTGCTGCACAGTATCTGTAAGATGAACTTTTCTTATAAATTCAGCCACAAACATCACCAGCAATACATCTCCTACATGATACAAACTTGCCTCACATATTCAGTCTTGCTGTCCATCCCTTTTGTGAGAAAGACCCAACAGGTGGACATTCTTGGGTATCAATTCCCTACTGCATCTGCTCAAAGATGGGCTGTTGATTCATGTTTTCCTTATAACAAGCACTACTTGAAAAAATTTTTCTCCTTGCCCTTCCCTCATTAAAAGTCTTCAGCAGTTTGCCATTTTGTAATTATTTTGTTATCTCCTGCGTTTGTAGCGCACTGAACTTCTAATTAGTTGCTTATCCACCACGAACTGGAGATTATTATCACTTCCTTGCCTTGAATTTACACTTTGATATGATAATTTACTCTCTAGATATTATCAATAAAAGCTGGGTAAGGCAGCTCCCCTGTCTGTAACGTGATGAAGGATTTGTAGCTCTCCTTTGGCAGCTCTTTATTGATCTTCCCACACAGGGACTTCACCTAACCCCTCCCATGAATTAATCTGTGACGTGGGGGGGAGAAGTGATTATTCCAAAACATTACTTCTAAGTCAGTGTCTAAACAGTGCCTATTGGAAGGGATGGAAGTAAAGGACTTGTTTGCAGCCCTGAATGCCCACTTCCTTTAGAATTTATTAAGCAGTTAAGTGGCATGAGTGATAGTCAGAGCTTGTGGTTTATGTCCTGTTGTAATTCAGTTGTAACTGCACTAAAGAGGTTGTCAGCATCCTTTGCAAGTTCATAGTGTATATATGAGAGAAGAAAAGGGAGATTGTTTTTCACTGCAATTTATTCATGTATCTATTTAATAAAAGGCAAACTACAGACAGCCCTGCCTGCTAGCAACACATACCAGAACTGCAAATGAGCAGGGGAGGAGCACCAGGGTTTTCTCTTTGCCCAGTCTTTAAGAAGATAGCCACCTTTTTTTTTTTTTTTTCTTTCAGGCAGTGGGAGCAGAAGTCAGCCATTCATCCTAACAAATGTTCACCCCACGTTGAAGGTCCTGGCTCTTCCCCTGTGTCTCACTTTAGTTTGGGAACAAGGGAAGCACCTGGTGCCCTCTCCCAGCTCAGCCCCAGTGTGAGCTCAGCCTGGCCTGAGACCTGACCCAGTGCCAGAGGGGGATCAGGCCCCAGCACCACTGCTGCAGGGGCAGCTTCTGCAGTTGGTGCAAGCCCAGACTGAAATAATTGAAGACCCTGGTCAGCAGCACCCACAGAATGTCACTGTCCCCAGAGCCAGCTTCCCATAGTTTTGTTTCCCACAACAAGCTACCAGGCTGTACCTGAGGCAACATTTCTATGACCTTTCTCCAACACTAACTAAATAAATTGAGAAGCAAGATGATGACACGTGAAAATTGGAATCAACCTTAAAATTCTGCCTGCTTGTATTTTTCAAGGCGATTCCTCTCTGCAGAAGTTGCCAGTTACCAGACTCCTCAGCTCAGCAGCTGCTTGCTTGGTTGCATAGCAACTTTTTCTTCTGTTTCTGCTTGCCAGAATCAAAAGGCCACATGTTGCATAAAATAATTAAACTATTTCTTGGTCCCAAAGGACCGAAGTGCAAGCAGGCTGGCTGGCACATAGTTACCTGCACTCCTCTCTTGACTTCAAGCTGCCACCTTGACCAACAAGAGGCATTCATAGCACTGAAATCAGAGACCTGTCATTTGCTTTCAGCTTTTTTTAAGGGCCCAGTATGATTCTTCCTGTCACTTGGCCTGCTCTGAAACTAAAGATGAAAGAGGCACCTTACAAAAAGATGATGTTCCAGCATAAAGCAGAAGCCTTCTAATAGCAAATCCCTTTTTTTAGAAGCATCTTGATTAGAAGACCCAAAGCTCGCTTGGTCTTCCCTAGTTAGACACAGGATGGCTTTTTAATACTCCATAAAGATGCCTGAACTGGCTGTGACAACCACCTCCTCTCTGGAGCCCAGTCACAAAGGTGAAGGCAGGGAACTCTGAGGCCCACAAAGTGCACAGCAAGCCCAGGGTCACAGCCTTGGTGTGGCCAGGCTGCAGCGTGCAGCAGTCATAATCCTATGACAGCCCATCAAAATATTACTGACACTGCTTCTGTTGTGCTTGGCTTTAGAAAAAGACCAATTGTATTTCAGCCCAGGCCTGAGGCATGGCACACTCTCAAGATGCCTCACCAGCTCCTTCCAGAGCTGTGCTCTCAGAGGTTGGTGGGTGAACACTATTTTCATGGCTTTTCATGTATTTCTGCATACCTGTGTGGCTCCTCCCAGGGCTGCATCCCAAGGTGGACACAGCCTTTTTCAAAGAGAGACCCAAGCTGTGCCATTAGCCACTGATATTTTACACTTTGTCTATAAAATCAGTAAGGATAGACAATCACCCCAAATTCTCCCCAGCTGTCACAAGTATAGACATCAACTTTCAATAGTACAAAAAATAATCCTTTTTTAGAAACTTTTTTTACAGGATCTTTAGGGCAAAAACCAGCACAAGCATAAAACTACAAGTGACTGCTTTTGATGGAAAGATGCTGACACTTCCATGCAAGGACCCAGCCCCTCTGTCTTTTATTCCTGCTGTTACTGGGAAATGGGTCCACAGATTAACAGTTATACTCTCATTTGATTGGCCTTACAATTAAGACTTCCCCATGTAATTTTTGCATCTCATAATTTGCAGAGCACAGTGCCAGCAGGAAAGAAATAGCAGTGAAGAATAACTCCATCCCTGTGGAGAAAGTCTGAGTCACCTGGGCAATCCAGTCTGGTCCTTGCTGTGTTTTTGGGCCAGCCCATCCATCACCAGCCCCAGTGTTTGCTGCCAAGCAGCAAAGGAAAGCACTGGCCAGGCAAGCAACCAGAAGAGCCCACATCAGCCACAGTCAATCCTCATTGCTTCGTGTGAGGTCAGCTGGCAAATACAGCTCCTCCTGGGCTGTGGACACGAGCAACACACAAAACCGCAGTGGTTTGGGGAAAGCTCCACTGTGAATCAGCCAAAGTTTCTGGCATGCAGCTTCTGAGCATCCCACAGCTCCCAACCAGCTGAGCCAGAAGTGCCTCCTCTCTTCACCTCTCCAAAACACTGTACACCCCAGTTCTTCTCTCTGGTCCAAACTGGTTGCTCAGATGTATCCACCAGATAAGAATCAGCCCTTTCTTATATCTACCCATATCCTCCAGTGCAGATCCTGCACCAGCTTCAGAGGAGGCACACTTAATCTGCCTTGAACGAAAGGAGAAAATCTGGCTGTTTTCATCTTATTTCCCTAGAACATAAAAGCTGCTTACCTTGCTGGAAATGTGTTAAATCCCAGATTTAAAATGCCTAGGAACTTCCAAAGATGTTGGATTCTAGTCCAGTACTGGATTTTATCTGAAATGTGCAATGAAGAAAAAGGGGCAAAAGCTCAGATCTTTCTTCTTAGTCTCTATACACCACTAAAATAAACATTTTAAAGGCTCTGTTTGCATTAGTTTCATCCTAATTTTCTTGCTTTTTTGACACAAAAGAGGAATAAAAACATTTTAAAAATACAGTCCTTAAGAACTGCTGCTTACACACATCCTCCTATCTTCCTGTATCAGTTGGAGAAGAGAAAATGCAGAGAATAGAAAATAAAATTGTCGATTGTAGTTACATCTACTTACTTTGAAAGAACATGTAAATAACTGTTAGATTTTTGAAGTAGAGTAAAAAATTGAGATAATTTATTATATCATATCAAATTACAGGAAAAATTAATAATAACATTTTATCATAATGAATTCAGATATATATATTGCTCAGAAATTCACTGCACTAGGGTGGCCTTCCCCCCCTGCCATGTGCTCCCCAGGCTTCCCCTGCCTCAAGCTCCCTATGGGTGCAAGAGATAGTTGAAGGAATTTGGGGGGGCACAGCCAGAGTCTGCCCTTGCTCCCTGCCTCAGGGAACCCAAGCATGTATTTCTTCCATGCACCATCTACTACTTGGGAAACTACGTGCCATGTGATGGGGATTTACACGCAGCCACATTTCCTCACTCACACTTTGAATTTGCCATAAACCTTCCTGTTACTTCCTATAAAGACCTAGTCTGAAAGACAGGCTACAGATCCTGCTGGTTAGGCCATCAGTGCCTAAAATAGCTCCCAGCAGACAGAACTGGGGAGACACTCAGGCAAAGAAAACAGGGAAAGAATCCCAAACTTTAGCTCTTCAGCTGGGGCAAAATCCATCACTGAGCAATCCCTATTGCCCAATGTGCAGCAGTGTGGAACTCCTCTGTGCACACAGCCCATCTGAAAAATTAAAGGGGTTGTTACTCTAAGAAAAAACACTGTCTTTCCATTCTCACCCTCCTCCAGGCTCACCCTAAGGTGTAGCTGCTGGGTTATGGCTGCTCAGCATCTGCAGCCATTCAGGTGCTGGGCAGCGAGTCAAGCTCAGCTTCCAATGCCATCCCCTTGCTGAACCCCTAAAAACCTCTCCAATGGCAGCAACAAGACACCTCCCGGATGTGCCATGCAAACACACATGTGATGGTTCTGCGGGCAGTATTTCCCTCCCACTGCTGAGGCTGCCCTGGCCCATGGGGAGCTCAGAGGGCTTCCCCTTGTGTGCCTGGCCCCGAGCTCCCCTGGTGTGCAGGGCCACTTGTCAGGAATGAAACACTGGGGGAGCAATATAATTTCCATTAGGTTTGTTTTGTTTTGTTTTTCTTTAATGAATGCAACAATACCATCAGAGTTATGATAAAATGTTCCCTCTGGCAAAAGAATCATAAAATAGAAATACACTAAGCCCTCTGTCTGCTCAGAGCTTTATATTGGTTCTGGCATTTTAAAAAAATTCCACTCCAAAGTACATAAACTTGGGCTAAAATTTATGGAAGTTAGTTTATTGATCTTGAACAGGATTTGCCCCTGTGAAATGTTCATTCCAGCTCCTCCTATTTTGTACTTGTAAAAACAGACATAAAAATAGCCACAGAAAAGCAAAGGTTCTTTGTGTCATTGCCCCAGACTCTCCCTAGGGGCAAGAAACAGTCCTGCTCACCTTTTCTGGATCATCTTTCCACACCAAGTATTGGTTCTAGGTCTTCTATTTCCCACTTAATATCAGCAACCAAAGACCACACGAGAAGAAGAAAGTTTGTAGGGTTTTGCTGTACAAGAATCATCATGTGAAGGGACACCAATATAACGTGAACAGGTTTAAATTCATTTTTTAAATTAAGCCTAAGGAATAGCAGCACAATGAGGTCAAGTCTCCAGACCTCATCATGAGCTGTTTTTTCCCACCCTGCCCTGAGCACTTCTCTGCTGTGATGGCAGGAGGAAAGGGACCTTTTCTGTGCTTTCAGGGTGGGCACACTCTCTGCACCTGATAATCTAAAATACAAATGAGAGCAATGGTCTAAGCACATTCTTGTAACACACACTGCAGAAACGTGCTGCCACTCCTCCACCAGAAAGATTTCCTACGTTTAACATGAAGCTTCCCTGGGGGTGTCATTTAATGGTGACAGCACATCTGTGGTTCCAGCGTACTGTTCAGGAGATGCTGTAGATAGTGCTATCCTTTTGAATATTTAAGAAAAAAACACCCGACAAAAAACTTCATAACTGTCCCCCAGTTTTCAAGCTTCTGGCTTTAGCAGAACCCAAGAATCAGTCCTGGTAGCACTGACACATGACTGTATTTAGGGAGTGAAATGAAAGCGCTCTGATTTTTAGAGCTCTGGAGATTAAGGCAGAAATTAGTCATTGAAAGCTGTGGGAGATCAGCACTTCTGAAAAACAGCCATTTTACTGCAGTTAGGGTTATTACATTAATATTCAGCCTTCAGGCCTACATTTTGCCAGCCTGTAAATAAATCATGTATGTTGGAAATGCTCTCCCCCAGCAGGGATGTTCTGCACCAGCAGTGGGGCTGTGCTCTGAGCTGGTGGCACAGCACCCGGCGCAGTCATTGAGGGGAAATGGTCTCATTCTCAGACCATCACATTGGTTTCAAATAGCTCTTCACTACAGAAATAAAAAGTGTCTGCTATTTGATCAGCTGCCATAACTTCCAGGAAGGTAGAAGGCTGCAATGACATTAAGTCCAACAGCCCCCACCTCATGATTAAAAATACAATTAAACTGTAGTAGCCAAACCCTGCCACTCAGGACAGGTTTCTCACCACTCAGGGAAGTGGCAGGCAGTGACAAAACAGCAACACACTGCTTTGGCTTTAGGATAAATTAATATTATGGCACTCCAGCTTTTCAGAAAGTTTAAGGGTTTGATAATTTTGTGTTCTGCTTTTGCTTCTCTTCGTTGCTCTAGGTTTCAGTGTATAAACATGCAATTGTGTTACAAGATGTTGATTGCTATTTGATAAAATATTCATCAAAAACAAAAGCAGTAAAACAGCAGAGCTTCAGTGAAAACAAAGGCAAAACAGAATTATTAATTAAAAATAATAGAATTCTTGAGAGAATAGACTTGTTCTGAAATCCTATTTGTTCTGTGTCCTATAAACTAAGATTTTAAGAGGAATGTTTTCACAGCAAACTTAAAGTGAATTGTGGTTTGCATTTATGAGGCATAAAAATTAATAGACTTTTTTTATGAGTGCCTTTGCATGCTCAGTCAGAAGAATTTCTATATCATCTGATTGTAGAAATGGAAACAATTGAGTGAAGTGGTACCACATCTGAAGCCCGAGGACAAGGCTGTGGCAGGGGAACTCTCCATAGATCCTCTGCACTTGGAGCCAGGAATGGCTTTCACAGAAGGGAAAGGTGACTTTACCTGCCCACTATGACCATTAATGGAGCAGCTCCATAAGCTGGGGTGAGGCACTGGCTAAGGAGCCCCCTAAGTTTTGCAAGGGCGGGATCTGGCTCTGCAGCAACCCTGGTGTTAAGAGAGTAGAGAGAGGAGGTAGGCAAAAATGATTTGTTGCCTTTCCACAGAAATCACAGAAAGTTAGGAGGGGCCTTGAAAGATCATCGAGTCCAACCTACAGAAGGTCACATAGGAAGATGTCCAGGTGGGTTTTGATTATTTCCAGACAAGGAGACTCCACAACCTGCCTGAGCATCTGTCCCATTATCAAGGTCCTTGATAATGATGTTGAAAAGGACTGGACCCAGCACTGATCCTTGGAGGACTCCACTAGTCACAGGTCTCCATCTGGGACATCATTTTGGGATGGAAGGTGACAAGAAACAGGGAAGGACACAACTTCTAATTATATAAACCCTAATAAATGAGTCTTTAGGTGCCTACCTGACTGTAAAATGTTCCTATTACCAATATCGTGACTAAGTGACAGAGGAGAAAGTGTTGGAAGCTAAACAATTCACTTGGATCAAGAGAAGGAGGTTGGGAGATCTGCATTTGCAACAGCTTAAGGAACAAGTCACACATAGTGCTGAGCATCTTTGGTAAAGCCGAAACCTTATTGAAAAGGCCTGAAGATCAGCTCCATTTCTTATCATTACTTCCCAAAGCAGAACCATTCTTGTAACAGGGGACCAAAGATGACTTATATCATAAGTTGTTTTTTTTTTTTTTTTTTTTTTTGTCTGGTTGGGTTTTTTAAGTCTACCAATACCATATAAATATAGAAGCAGCCCAAAATCATCTGCTGCAATCACCAACCACATTGCTTCATCATTAATGTGCATAAAATCACTCTTGTTTTTAAGAGCTACAAGCTGGTTCTTGTGAGATTTGATGATCTGTGTTTAATGAAGTTGATAACTGAAGTATCCATATTCAGAGCAGCATGCTAATCCATTTCAAAAAGTTTTGATTTCTGTTATTTGGTTCTTTTTTGTTTTTTAACAGTCAGGGATGAAATAACAGTACTCTTTGATTATCTAATACTCTTTAATGAAAAATTCAGTAATTTTGAGCTACTATTGACAGGGAGAAACAGGCAAAGTAGAAGGTGAAAAGAAAGATCTCTATGTAAAGAACTGCTTTGGTATTGTGCAATTTACGTCAGTCCTAACAAAAATCTAATGAAAGGCAATTTTACGGAGGTGAAGTAAAATCAGAACACAAACATGGAAAATGCATTCACCCACCATTTTAATGGACCACAACCTCTCCTGACATTGCTTCCAGGAATTATATTTATATATTGGCCCCATTCTTTGTCTGTAAGAAGAAAAAGGCAGACGTGCTCCAATGTGCCTGATACCTCTGCTGGTATGGAGGTAAGGGGGAATAGCAAGGGAACAGAGACTGCAGTAAATTTTCTTCTTTTGCTATACAAAACATCCATTTTTAGCATCTCACCTCTGCTTTTCTGAGGAATAATTTTTAAATTTCATAACATTTCACCTAATTTTAAAACACTGTCTGTCCTTCACAGAAACAGTAGAAGTGCCCCAGTATTTGGTCGCTATTCACAGAAATATCTCTGGGCCCTTTCAATGTGTTTATTTTCTTCCCAAATAAAATATAGTGGATTTTTCATCATTAATTATGACTAATAAGTCACAGTAGAGTCAGGTAACTCACCCACATGTATTTTTTACTGCCAAGGGTGGGAACAGCAGCTACTTCACCACATGCTTCCAGAGACTGAGGTGCCCAGTCCTGACTTCCGGTTCTGTGTGGCCCTGTCCTGGTCACTCACTCACTGAAGAAGGGAGGAGGAAATGTGCTGGGAAGGAGGCACAGGGGACCATGTAACAGCAGCAACCTCCCCAGACACTCTTGTTCCTCTTCAGACATTCTGCTGGGGCAGGGACAGAAGGGAAAAAGGTGGAACTGGGCCTGGTTTTGTCACCTGTGATCAGTACATCATGTTTAACATACACCCCCTCTGCAAGAATCTGCTTGTGCTAGAGCCTCCACTGCCAGCAGAGCTTTGGTGTCATCAGTCATTCAGGGAAACCCATCTGGGACCAGGGGATACCACCAGTGCCATGATGAGCAGGGAGGCCCTGAGCCCCAGGGGCTGCAAAAGGGGCCCGGGGAGCTGAACCCTTCTCCCAGTCCATCAGCAAGGACAATTCCTTGCTCTGAACTCAGAAAAGCAAAGAACTCCATGGGAAAAGTGGCTCATGACACAAATATGACTCAGTCGATCTTCACAGTCCCTGTGAGCTTGGGAGCTGTGGGCAGGTGGAGGAGCAGTGTCAGGGATTCAATCCACTCCAGCCACATCTCCATGCACACCCTGGTCAAGGGACAGCCAGGACAGAGCCTGCAGCCTCACTGCAACCTCACTGCAGCCTCCTGCAACCTCACTGTAACCTCACTGCAGCTCCTCCAGCCGGGGCTGGTGGGGATGAGTACGTGTTCAGCCACTCCTGGTGGCTATTCCAGGACTGCAAAAGGTACAAATTTCTTTCAGTAATAGCGCTCTTGGCAGGAAAGAGAGGCTGCTCCAGCATGTTTTTTTATAGAGACATATTTTGGGCTCCCACTGAGAGTTATTAGTTATTAAAAAGCAATCAAATGAGGTTGGTTTGCAGTACATCTGTTAGCCACATGATATCAATTAAGCTTCAGCCTCCTGACTGCAAGGAATTGACATTACCTCATACACCAGCAGAACTGAATTCTTTCTCTCCGTCTTTGAAGTTGGTAATGCTAAATATCTCCCACATTCCTGAGGAAAATGTTGCAGTTAATCTGAATATGTGGATGCCTTCAATTTGTAATTAATGGAGCTACGTAGCAAACATGCTTTCTGGAGGATGCAGCAGCAGCCAAGGATTCACTTGTCTGCACAGAGCTGAGTGACGTGGTTATCAGCCCGAGGACTGGAGCTGAGCAGCTGCCCATCACCTCCCAGGAAGACTCACAGGCAAGATGTGATGCCACTTGTTAATCGTCAAGTGAGGGGTTTCTTTACTCACAAACAGGAGGTTGCCACTTATGGCAAACTTGCCTTTCCTCAACACTTTGCAAAGCCAAATGCTGCAAGCACTCTTTCTGGTGCAGGGGCCAAGGCCGCTGCTCTACTGTCAGCAGCATTCCCTATGGAAGCTGGCCATAGAGGGGGACCAAAGGCCATCCACAGAACACTGAGCAGGCAAAAGGTAGCTGCAGGTTTTGCAACAAAGAGTAAAGTTAATATAACCTACTTGGTCCTATAGAGCAATGAAACAGATTGAAAGTTTCCACCCTTTCATATTGGAGAGGAACTCATATTTCAAACACCACACCTGACATCACCTGGGAATGCTTACCGAGGGGTCAACCAACACCTGTATTGACATAATGATGGTATTTTAATGGATTTCTACATCTCCCAAATAGACCTTATTTAGATTTTGTTACAGATCTGGAAATGCTTCTGTGACACTGAACATCAAGACATTTCCTTCTGGTAGCTCTGCAGCTGTCAAAGTTTCCTGTACACACCCAGCAACCCTGTCTGGCAAAGCAATACAAGAATCTACATAAAATATATTGTAGACAAAAGAACTGCTTAAGTGAATGCCATATTTCCTTTTCAAGGCATTTTTATATCTTTATGGTTTGTTTCCATTAAGCTTGCCCTTTTTAATACCAGTGCCACAATTTCAGATTAAAACAGAAAACTTTTATCAACCAATTTAGTTTTATATTTATAGTGCTATGCAAAACACACACACAACTGCTCTATCAGAGTGCAGGATGTCAAACAATTGTAAAATTAATTAAAACTAATATTTTCCACATTAATAACTCTCTTGCCAGTCAGTGAAAAAATACCCATTGTAAATTTCAATGAATTAAAATATTTTTGGTATTTATGTTAAACATATGGATGTCTTTATGAGTGAGAAAACTAACAATAAAAAAACCTGCTGTAACACATTCCAGTCCAAACTGTGTATATTGAAGGTATGAGCTGTGTTTTGAAGAGCAGACTTGTTAAAAGCAACAAAGCACTGTGAAACATTTTTGTGCTTCTGTAAGGAAGATATGCCTTACACATAAGCCCATGTACCTCACATGGCCTGTAATGAGATTTTATACAAGCATAGTTTTTGTATGTTTTTTTTACTGTGTACTATGTATATATATTTATAGAAAACGAATACTTGTTGGAAATTACTTAGCTTCTTCTCCTCAGTTCAGTCACAGCATCGTCATTGCTTTGTCCTCTTTCTATTACTTGAGATGACTTATTGCCAGGCCAGTGCACTGAAGGGGAACTCCTAGAAAATTTTTAGGCAGATTTAGCATACCATAGGCAAGACTTACTAATATGTCACATATTGGTTACTTCCATCAGCTAAGATCAAGTCTTGCATTTGGAATTTGTATTTTAACACGCTGCTCGCCATCCTCCAGGGGCTTGTGGTTGTATTTATTCTACTGATGCTCACTGAGCATGAGAAACCACTAACAATCCACCAGGATTTCAAATGTTTTAGATGATTTTAAATTTTTTTCACTGGTACAAGCCTATAGAGGACTCTCCAGTACCAAGGCAGAGAATGGAAGCACCAGAAATACTGAGAGATTTACTGGGACTCAAGTTGATTGGTTGGTCCCTATTACAGACAGCACAGAACAGAACTTGGACATCTACAGGAAAGAAATCAAATCACCCATGATACGTACTGAGTTGTATATAAAGGCACAACAGGAAAGAATGGGGTCATTGTATACATTATCATTGCTTCAGAGTGAAGAGTCATGCAGAGGGGAGTAAACTGATACTAAACAGCTTTAAAGTTTTACTACTGATTTAAAAATATTTGCATAGCACGTGCATAAACACGTTATCATCACATTCAATAGCTTAGTAGGGTTCACATACAAAATAGGCATTTCCACTGAGAATAAGAACTTTAGATGATCCTGAATGAGGTAAATAGGTTTAAAAATATGTAAACTCTCATATTTCAGGGTAGTCTCATGAGAACAAAGAAAAAAGTTCTCCAGTGGGCAGGTGTAGCTTTACAGGACCATCACCTGTAGCATGCAGCAAAAGTCACTCCCAAAGACCCGGCAATGTACCAACCAGACCTCTGCTCAGCCTGTGATGCTCATTCCTCATTACTGAAGGGACTCATAACATTTTTACTGTGTCTTCTTACATTTACATCTGAGACTACATAGTATTCACTATACTTGAAGTGTACCAAAGCGTTTTTGGCTGCTTACCCACCTGAATGTAAAATTGCCCAATTTGTCTTGGGTTTTTACTGGAACTATCCAGCTCATGCCCAGCAACTCTGAGCTGCTTCCAGACAAGGATTTCTGCTTTTCTGGAGTGAGCTGATGGTAAAGCACAGCACGCTCAGCCTTGAAATTAATGGGTGATTAAACCCATTAAAAATTTAGCAAATTGCTACCACTGTCTTAGTGTTTCTGGAAGCATTAATCTACAGCCAAGTATTCTTGTTATCATATTTCTTATAACATTCAAATCCAGTGCCTTGAAACACATTTATTCACACGCTTTTGGTGGGGCCAATGGACTAACCACTCATACTGAAAATCAGAGGTGGGAATAACCTAATTAAACCTTTCTTCTGACTCCTTACCAAATGTCCTTTATACTGGCACTGCCAACAGCCCATCCAAAGATGCTTTGAGAAGGAAATAGGGATGGAGAGCTGCAAGGATTCTGTTACCCCGTCACTTTGCAGCCCCACTGGTCCCTCTGACTGCAACCTCAGCCTGGGCTCATCTCTCCATCTCTTCTTTGTCACCAATGGCATCCAATCCATCCTTGGTAAGATGGCACAGCAGTGGCAGGGAGGATGTTGACTGACAATAATTTCAAGCACAAGAGCATCAGGGGGAAGTCTGGACTGCTTTGCCCATGACTGTTGCAAATGCTGCTGGAACATGGCCAGATATCAGGTTCACCACTCGGAGAAGCACCAAGCAAGATGAAGGTGGGAAAGGGAGAAGGAAAAACAAAAAACCAAACAAAACCCAAACCAAAACAAAAAAAACAATAAACAAACAAAGAACCACACACACACAAAAAAAAAAAACAAAGAAAAAAAAAACCTCAACAATGTTAGCAAGAAAAAATATTTGATTTGAGAACTGCAAGAGAGCAACAGTACTTGTAAATCTGGCATGAAGCCAGTCGCTTGCCAGTGGCATGCAACCCCACACTGCAAAATTATCCAACAGATCTATGTGTTATAAGTACCTTTCCATGAAATGTTGAGCTAAAAGATGTTGTTTACATCTTTAGGAGCATTTAAGAAGTTTACTAGGAAATTTTATTAGGTATTAAACTGAATTACCCAAATTAAATCTTCAATTGTTTTACCTGTGCATGATGGATTTATTTCTCCATTGATGCCAGATGGCATAGCTATTCATTTTTATTTTGAAATTTTGATTACATTTATTCATTTATTTTGTGGTGATGGTGAACTAATGATGAAACCTGGTTAAGGTTTACTATTACCTACAGACCTTGCAGGCTACATACTGACAGTCATTGCTGGGACTTGTTTTTGGGTTTTTTTTTCCCAAGAAACGCTGGCATGATCAAAGAAATGTGACTGAAATGTACTATCTGGTAGAACCTGATTTTGAATCAAAAGCAGATTTCCATTGCAGAGCCAAATCTTTCTTAAAACCAGGTTTTCATAGATGAAAACATTACATCACCTTGAGGGGATAGGGAAAAGATGCAATCAGAAATTTCAAAGCAAATAGGCCTCACAGTTTTTGCCAGGCATATGAATGCTGCTGATGAATTTTACTTCTGCATTTATGAAAAATCCTTTACGTTTTTTTATTAAGCATAATAACCTCCTCCTGCCATGGCCTGAGCCTCCACTATGTTAACCTAATCAAATAGGGAGTCATTTGTATATTCCTTTGGTCTTAAAACTCAGTCCCCTGGTTCCCCACATGTTGTATCAGGCACATATTTTCTGGTAAGCTTAATGGTGAGCTGTTAGCCACACCAATAATACAAACATTATTCACTGCTTCAAAGATGAAGCAGTCCTCTTTTCAGAGACCACTTCTTTTATTCCTTTTAGTAGCAAGGAGCTGAAAAATTCAGACATGAAATAATGTTTTCTGTCTATACTTTTTTGTTATATGTATGGTCTCTTGGGTAAAATCAAAGGAATGCACTTCTGTGTAATGGGGCATAATCTGAATGGCACAATAACCATCACACCATAAAATCTAGAGCTGGGCTGTTCAGTACAAAAGCATCTCCCCACTCCAGCCTTTGCACAGTGCAGCTCTTTAGATTGCTGGGAGTTTAAAATTGGAGTCACTGAAGAACTAAAATTGTGTGTGATGGCAAAACGGCAGAAGCTGTAAAGTCTGGGCAGCCAATTTCAGAACAATTTCTAGAAGTCTGAGAGCTTTCTGATAAAATTATGGGATGTAGAACATGCAGCACTTATTAAACCCATTTTCTTTTGCATGCATCATGATATTTTTTACCTTTCCACTTCACTGTGAGACTTCTTCAATTTAGAAACAGGCACCAACAAAGGATACCAACAAAGGCAACAGGATTTTGAGGAACGAAGCCTTTAACCTCTGCTGTTTTTCTCCTGAGACAATCTCACTGCTGCCACGTGTTCACTTAGTGCTCTGTTGGACAGTCCCAGGCAGACCATGCTAATGCAATGATTGCTCTCCTTTTCCTTTTAGGTGATGAGAGCACATGGCAGAAAGGCCTCATGAAATGACACCTCATCTACAATAACTGCATTGATAGAATAAACTACAGAGGCTTTTTTCTTGTATTTTTTGTCCTCCTCCACAGAGGCATGCAAACCGTATCACCTATCAAGGGTGCCCAGGATGACAGACACTGTGGCTCAATAAAACTCAATAAAAACCAGTTTAGTAATATGCTTTTGCTGTTTTTCTGAACTGCAAATACTAAATAACCCTAATTCTTTTTCTTAAGGTAATTCCCAGATTTTCAAAAGACAACAAAGACAGTTCTCTTCCACCCAAATATTACACATTGAAAAAACATTCAATAGATTAAATCTTATCACAAATACATAAGAAAAATGCTGTGACTATCAGTACAGAGCTAATGTCTAACCATTGCCTCCTCAGGGTGATGTTCCAGGGGCCAGGTGTCCTGTTGAAGCACCAGTTTCCTCCCATGCAGGGGGGTTTCTGTGGGGCAAAAGCCAGTGTCAGTCCTTCATCATTCCCCAAAACAATTCCTGCAGCGTCCATAGGACAGGCAGTTTAAGGATTACCACATGCACTTACAAGTCTGCTTCTCCTGTTTTCCCTATAGTATTTAACCATGATCCCTGTTGTTGACAACATGTCTGCAAACTCAATAGCTTCCAAAGGCCTCTGATAACCATGTGACACCTGCAACAGCACAAGGACAAAGAACAAGGCTTTCAGAGCATTTCTTCCTTACAGCCTAAAAATTGTTTAATTAGGAAGGAAGTATTAAGCCTTTGCAGAACCAAAGTACCACAAGGAAATAAGGGTACAACACTTAATCCTTTTCGGCTGTGAAATGGCTAAAGAATCTTTTTTCCCCATTTGCAGCTATTGTTTCTCCCATTTTGATTAAACCTTGATGTATACCAGTTTAAAACATTTTGATTTCAATCTGCATGGAAGTTACATACATCTTGCATAGTCTGACATAATTTAATCTACAAGATGAGAGTTAATGGTGTTTTACCTTTATAACTTTTGTGGACTGATCACACTCACTTCTCTCTCCGGCTAAGATGTATGCAGCTGCTCATCTAAAGCATACAAATTATCTCATAGCCCAGTTATGCTGCTGACACGAGGTCATGAAAAATGTGCCAACAAAACAGAATCCCCAGTGCTCCAGCAGACAACAACGAACCTCATATTTTACTATAACTTGGCAATTAAGTCGGAAGAAATACCTTGGGAGAGGAGCCGTTCTCCAGGATTTTAAGCAGAAGAAACCACTGACGATGAATTAGCTGAGACCCACTGCAGCGTGCAGGCAAAATATGAACCACACAAAGTCTTTGTTCCTAATGCTTCTAATGGCATAAATCAAGATTTCTGTAAGTAAGGCACAGGGAACACGGCAACCTGCTGCATGAGACCGTGCTGCCTTAGGAAAGCTCAGCACAACTCTTCCTCGCTTTGCCCTGCAGACAGCTGCAGCATCATCAGCCTGGCCAGAACCCCAGGCCCTGGCTCAGCCCAGCTGCCAGAGCACCCCACAGCCAGCACTGCCAGGGCTGTCTTGGGCCCAGCTGCCTTCTAGTGTGCCCACCGGTGGCCACTGTCCCAGCGATGTGTGTGCCACCTGGGACTACCAGTCCTGTCCCATGGCACCATCCTGGCATCAAGACTTCAATGGCTGGAGGTGGTGCAGATGTGGTTCCTCTGCTGCATGCACAGCAGCAGAGACCTGCAGCCAGTCAAATAGTAAGGGCTGGGCAATTAATGTCGGTGACCCTTCTGCAAAGTGCAGGAAGGAAACTGTGGCCTTTCCCTCTTTGCTCAGCAGAGTCTAATGTGTTACCACATCAACACTTCCACAACACTGGTAGGAAACGATGTATTTTTCTGACAGGTCACACAGAATTAATCAGAGCACACTACCTGCAGAAGACAATGCGATAGCCCAGGGAGCAGAGCAAGGCTCATTGGAAGTGACAGTGACCCCCTCCTGGGGACACCAAGGAGAGGCAGAGCAGGACAAGCCACGGCAGAGAAGCAGGTGCAGGGATTAGGCAGCTCCTCTCGCAGCAGACCTGGCTCCACCTCATCCCAGGCCATTCCTTCACTACCACATAGCAGACTATCAGAACCAGTGAAAGGAGACACAAACACTTTTTCTTTGTGTGGCCACAGTTGACACAAAATAACACAAAGAGTTCTACCTGGAAAATCCAGAGAGAATAAGGTCCCAAACCATTTAGAAGAGCTGGGATATACATGAACCACAGTCTATTAGTCAAGCCCAGTTTCAGATTTCACCTGTTCCTACACTGGGACAGGCCTGACATCTTTTATGGATATAAAAATATTACACAATTGACTATATCATCATTTAACGTAATTTTTTCTTTAAAGAACAGTTACCTTTGAAGTTCCTCTGCGTATTTCATTATTGCCTTGGGATCTGGAAAAGCTGTTGTTACTTGAAACCATTAGATCTGGAATCCATTAAAGATGAGACTGAGCCAGGCAGCACTGGCCTGATACACAGCACTCAGCCACAACAATTTAACCCAACTGTGCAAGCAAACCTTGATTAATTATATCCTCAGTAATTACGCCTGCAACTATTTCTACTGTCTCTAGAGGAGAGGTAAGTAATTTGAGACAGCAATAACTTCCTTTTTTACATGTACACAACCCATATCAGCTTAAAAAAATTACTTGCTTTCCAAGAATGAAATCTCTCCCGTTCATCATTCTCAGAAAATCTATACTGCCCACAGAAAAACATACCAGACACAGTATGCATTATTCATAGGATTATAATGTCTCCTCTCTTTCCAAGAGCAACACAATTACCAGGAAAATAGCAGAGAACATAACACACAATGCAAATCGAAGCGTAGTAGATAGAGGTTATCTAGTCCTGTCTTCCCACTCTGATGGTGGAAGCTGAGAAAGAAGAGAAATGCTCCAGTCTGTGCAGCAACAGTCCCTCATGAAGGTACCCATGGCACCTGTGCCTCACAACGTGGACAGTAAATTAAAGGCACTTGTTGCTCCTTTACCAAATGTGCTGGGCTGCTCCTAACAATGTGTTTTCAACAGGCTCACCAGCCTAAGCACATAAACAAGTAACTGATGAGAAAACAAGTCTGATGAGAAAGTGTTAAAAGCATTTTCAAAAAATCAAACAAGCATCCCCCTTCACATTCCTCTAACAATAACTGGAAATCATGTCTACTGCCTACACCATCTAGTGCTAAAATGTTCTCATGCCAGGCTCAAGCTTCATCTCCTTAGGCTGTTAGCACAACCTTAGGATTATCCTCAAATGTTCTACCAGGACCTGCTCAGTAGACAGAGATTTTTACTCTAAGTAATTTTAAAGCTTCCTCAGCTGTACATTACAATCCTACTTTCCCACTTACAGTTTTTCTGAAACGAGCTTGCTGCAACCCACATTGTTTGCTGAGCTGCACAATCTGAAGCTCCCCTCTCTTTCAGGAGGTATATCAGCTATGTAACCATTTGAAATCAACCAACAAATGGAAAGGGAGGATAGAGATGGTGCCACCTGAAGAGACCACCAAGGACCCTGCCATGGACACAGCCCACCAGAATGCAGCAATTTGCTGCTGCTGCTGTGCTCACCCCATGAAGAACTGGCACAGGACAAAGGCCAAACCCAACTACCTCCAGGAACTGGTGGTGCCAGAGCATCCCTGAGTCACTGCTGTGGAAGCTGAGCATGTCACATTTCATTTCATGTCACATTTATTCATTCTGGTGAACACTTTCCTATCACTCAACTGTCCTGTGGCTCTCTGCTGAACTGATCACAAAAAACTCTCCAGCTCATCCTCGTTCCTCAATCTTCACTGAACTGATCTCTGTGGGGAAGCCTTTCAAAGATCAACAAACTACCCAGGTTTTCATACACCCAGCTCAGTTTCAGAAAACAAAAATTTCAGCCTGACCATCTCCACCAGCCCACAGACACACACCTCCCTGCTGGGGCCTTGCCATGCCCCCAGCTCCCATGCAGCTTCAATCTCATTCACAGAACATGGTCAGTGTATCAAGTGTATCAAGTGCATGGTCAGTAACATCAAGTCTGTACTTTCAAGATTTTTCACAACTGCAGAAGACACAATATCATCTCTCCAAACATACAACTATTTTCAATGAATTGCTCTATCTGCTTTAACAGCCCTGATCAAAACTGATTACAATCCTAACCAAAGAAATATTCAGCACACTTAAAATTAATTCCTGCCACACAGAGAGGTCTTCCCAAACTTTAAGCTATAGCCTTAACTTAGCTATAAAAATTCAAACCAACAGCCTGAACCAACTTTTTTACAAGCCTCCTGCATGCCCAGTGCCCCTGGCACAGTCCCACATCCTCCCCACAGCTGCAGCACAGGGACACCAGCAGCTCCCTCAGCCTGGACCCAAGGACTCAGAAATCATCTCCTGCAGAGAAAAGAGCCTTGGGGTAAAAGCAGACAATGATGATCAATTGGACAGTGAGAGGAGGATTATTTTAATGGGCTTCAATAAAAAAGGAACTTTTAAGAAATACCCTGTATCTGTTCAAAATTGCAGTAGAAAAAAGGTATAATCATAGCATAGCAATAATGAATGTCCCTATTTTCACAAAAGGGATATATTCTCTAGCTGTAAACTCTTTCCAGACTGAACATACCAGTCTACAGGATAACAACCATATATTTAAGCTATCACTTCCCAATAATACACAAATTATTAATTCACTGCCACAGGGAAAAATGAGCCAAATCATACATCCTTCTTACAGCAGCTAATTTGGCAAAGAGCAGATCAGCTCTAGTGGTAAATGTTAAATAATGCATACAGTATATCAAATTTTGCATGTATTGAGCCAGGTTAATTTGCTTCCCAGGAAAGGACATTTTAGGAAATAAACAGTTTATCTCAACACTAACACACAAGGCTGCTGTCACACATACACCTACACACACATGCATCCATCATACAGAAAATGTTTTTTAACAAGCACCATGTTTCAAGATTTGTGCACGTACACGTATGTGTGCATACAGACACACAGAGAACCTTAGAATTCAAGCAAAAATCAGTGTGAATACACAGCTACTGATATCTCAAAACTTCCAAGAATAACACATAATATAAATGTAACATTTTTTTGAGAGACATTTAGGGGGTTGCCTCTGTATCAAAGCTTCTCAATCACTTGCTATTTATTTGCAGGGCTTAGGAAAATTAAATGCAGTTCATTGGCAACTTCCAACTGCTTTTTCATGTAAAAATGAAGCCACTCGTTACTGGAAAGTTAAGGAATGGAACCAACTGCAAATGGGTGGGATTTTTTTGTTTAGTTGTGTTTTGGGTGGTTTTTTAAAAACAAAACATTAAGCTGTTTGTAGAGGCCTTTGAGTTTTAAACATGAAAGAAATAACTTTGCTTTTCTCCTTTCCCACAGGCAAAAAACCCCATACACATCCAAACAATTTGAGAGCAATCTGTGCTTGCAAGTACAGTGTGTTGCTTTCCCCATAGCACAACTGCTCCTGAGCTACAATAGTTCACCCACAGCTCTACAGAAGGATGAAATGGGATGAAATGAAGATATTTACATTTCAGAGCTTAAAACCCCAACACTTAATTTATATAAAATAATGCTTACTTTCTTTTTGTTCTTAAGGTGGTTAGAGAAATTACAAAAATCACCTTGACAAAAAAACAGTGATGCTGCATATTGTTGTTGAGATGTAATGACCTAAATGCTCTCTACTTTTTCTCTAGTTATAATAACACATTTCTATCCTCTCCTACAAACAGAAGAGGGAAAGAAATCCCTTACGTGTTTTCCTGGCTGATGCTGAAGGAACTCGTCAACCCACAGTGGGACACAGCAGGATCCAAAACTGGGCTCTTTGTAGTTGAAAAGGGAAGTCTTTAGCCAACTGGAAGCAATCTCAGATGGAAACTTTATGAATTTTCATTTCCAATGGCCTAATTGAAGGAAAAGTTTAAAGTGCTGTTTCATGCCGGTATCTACCAGCAATTTGCTACTCAGTGGCAACTGATACACTTGCAATTCAGGAGTAAAAGCTTTTCTCCATCAGATAATATAGAGATAATTTGGAATTCAGGTGAAATCCCTGGAGTATCCAAACTCGTGATATGGGTTGTTTTTCAAATCTCATATTTTCTAAGACAAACTGGATTTCACATTCCCTCATATTCCCTTGCCTGCTTAAACCCTTAGAAATTAGCTGGTTCATGTTTCAAAGGGTCTGATTTTCTAATCACAAGGACTAGATTTTCCTCCTTTGTTTTTTATCATTCAAAATTTTAATGTAATCCACAGCCCCCAAATGCTGAGGAATTACCACAGACACCACAATATCAAATAGCTTTGCAAGAACTCCTCAAAGCACTGTAAATGAGTGCAAGGCAGCCACCTCACTTAATGGTCCTTTTGAGTCCTCATCAGCACCTGGGAACAGATTTCCAAATGCACACACACAGCTAGCAAGCAGGCAAGCCCTGTGCTCTCACAAAAGCATCGCTTTCTCTGACACCAAGCCGTGACAACACTCCACTCCCTCCAGTAACCTGCATCCTCATCACTGAGTGAGGGCACTGTGGTGCAGTTAATGACAATGCATAAAGCCAGGCCCTGACTTGGAGCACCCCCAGACCTTGATCTGCAGGCAAAACTGTTTAGAATCACACTTCTAGATTATTCTCGTTCTGGGTAACACCACATGGCTGTGTGCCACGGAAAGGGGAGTAGTACCATAGCCCAGGGCTCTTGCTGGCCAATGCTACTGGCCACAGACATGACAAGGAGAGCAGCAAGATACCACTTAGGGGGCATGGTAAAAACACACTGGAGGAACTCTCTGCATTTCTGTCTATGGTTTCTGTGTATTGCTATCAAATAAATCCAGCATTGTTAGCAGAAATTTAGACTGTCCTTTAAAAAAAAAACAACAAAAAAACCCAATAAAGGTATTCTTTGCATAACTAACACCTGCAGAAGATTTTTGGGAGATAAGACCATCCCAGCATGTCAGAGAAAGACTGTAATAAAAAATAGAATTATGAAAATGTTTCTTTCCAGTTGTGCTCTGGCCTGGACTGCTTGGTGAAAAGGGCAAGCAGGGGCAATCAGAAGGATCACAGCCACCCCCCAGGCAGGAACACACCCCACATTTCTAAGTGTTTGCTTCAGAAAGAGAAATCCCAAAGCCAAATCATCAATCATTATCCTCTGCAGGGCACCCTCTGAGGAGGGTGGCATTTTCCCACTCCTTCTCCCACACTCAAGCAGCCCTCAGTTAAGAGCTGGGACTCACAGACAGACCTCTCCATCGTCAGCAGGGACATCTGGCTGAGAGGATGAAACAAGGAATATCACACGCTGAATCACTGCAGCTTTGGTGAAGAGCATCTAAAAAAGCAAAGAAACTAACACATGATTACAGCTCTGAGCAAAAGAAAATAATCTGTCAAATGTCAAAGGAAGTTTTGCCTGATTTTGCATAAGGTCAAAAACATGGCAGGATTCAGATTTTTTTTTTTTTTTTTTTTTTTTTTTTGTAAGCTAAATTGCCCATGCGCTGGTTTAAAAACGTGACCCTTCACTTCCAAATAAGCATTGTGGGAAGAAAAAAAAATATTTTTTAGAACTGTATTTAGAAACACTTGATCATCCAAAGATTCAAAGAGAAACTGCTGGTCTGCTGTTTTATTCCCCATCCCACCACCCAATGCCGCACCTTAGCCAGTCCAGGATTTCTGTAACCAGGGAAGATCCTGTTTGTAACCAGGGAAGATCCTGTCTGTACTCAGCAGAGCTCATTTCTGCCACCCAGGTGTGTGTGTGGGGGGCTATCTCTGTCACCTCCTGCAAAGCAGAAATTATAAATAATGTCTATACGCAGAAAAATTCAAAAGAAAAATTCAGAAAAAAAAATCTCACAGCAATAATTTACCTAAGTATTTAAAGGAAAATAATTTTTAAATATTACAGGTAATGCTGATGGGCACTGATGGAATACCACATGGTAATAAGTTTTTCTTTCCATGATACAAAATGAACATAAAATTCACACACAAAAAACAAAACCAGAGAGTTTTAATTAGAAAGAGCTTAAAACTCACAAGCTTTAACCCAAAAAAATTTTTTATTAAGGTAGGAATGCATTTATGCTGAAGAATAGTTTACATACATCGTAAAGCAACAAGCATATTTTAAAAAGGTGTGCGCCCTCCTCAATATATCTCCATGCACAGTCTACATGCTTTAACACTGGACTCACACATACACTCCCACACACAAACACGTAGACCCACAAAACACAGACACAGAGCTATCTGCTTTGATTAGCTTTATTTTAAGGCTTCTGTAAGGTGCCCTAGTGCCCCTAACATTATACAACTTTGTTCGTAATTATGGCAAAGGAGCAGCATTGTTTGCAAACTATTGATCTGCTCTCAGCCTTAAAAAATGTCAAGTGAAACAAGTTGTTTCTTTTATCTGGGTTTTATTAAACATCTGCTTTTAAGAAAGCCATGACTCTGTATATTTGTGAACAAGAAAAGATACGGGAATTTTAACATGAGCTTCCCAACCAGAACAGATGTTCAAACCTGACTCCTAAGGGATTGCTTCCTTTGATCTTTACAGCAATGCAGCCCTGGCTGCACGACGAGGCACCACCAGCTCCATCCTACCAGGGCCACTTGACCAGCAATGCCAGACTGGTACCACGAAGCTGAGGCCACCACACTCACATCACTTCAGACCTGAGGTTGATGAGAAGTCGCAGTTCAAAGGCTGACACACCCAAGTGTCCTTCAGCTCTTACCAGGGAACCTCCCTCCTGCGGAGCACATCAGGGTTGGAAAATGCAGACAGTGGTGCTGGCTTGCTGTACCTGTAGCCACTGTGGAATATTTCTGCCCACCTCTTTTTGGTATCCTGCAGTATACAGTCTGAAACTGCAACTACTGGTGTTGGGTGAAAGACAAGGCAGCAGGTATATTAAGAAAACAGGTACAATGAATAAAATAAAGGATAGCATATGATATAATGTGTACATACAAGCGTCTTCTTTCATTTTTTATCTGTGAAATGTGAATTAACTGCAGAATGCCAGGCCATTAGTCTAAAGGCTATGTATGGCTCTCTTAGCCTATGTTCGGTCAAAGGATTTTTGTGATGCATCACAGAGAAAGATTCTTCAGGAACCATAACAGCTTTCCAGGTCTACTTGCTCTTTTGCAACAGCATCAGGCCCCAGCTAAGAATGCCAGAGGAGAAACTAATAAATTTGCCTGACCAGTCTTTTAAGACAAACAGGAATGACTCTACTTCATGGTATGCACGTGAATTACAGAGATGAGAAAGGGACAGTGACGGGTGGGAGAGAGAGATGGGGAGGGAGCTTTTTTCCTCACTTTTACAACAGCAGCAGATTTCAATGTAAGGTAATCACTTGGACGATGCGTATCTGTAGGTACCGAATTGCTCTTTTGATTGAAAAAGCTGGTCAGGCAAGCGTTTGGCAGTACTTTCATTCCCTAGTTCCAATTGTTGCTTATTCATCTATCAGCTCTCATTCCCTAGGCCATTTCTGCCTTTGCTGAACCGTGAATGAGTTCAGTCAGCCATCATCAGATTCAAATTCATGAGACACTTCCTCTGACGAGCTATTCCTGTGGATCCGGCCATCACTTTTCATGCTGTGAAAAGTTTTCTTAAAGGCCTCCATCATGGCATGGGCCAGCTTCTTGGCCTCCAGCTTGCTCTCACACTCTACAGCATGGCAGTCCATCTGGTAGGACAAGTCATCGTTGATCTCCCGGTAGACCCAAGCAAAGATGTTTGGGCTGACATTGTGGTCAGCAGTGCAGTAGGCTATACGTGCTACCTGGAAGGTATCCATGTGGACTGTTGCCTCACCTTTGAGGTCCAGATGGTGCAGCCAGACTTGGAAAGGGCGAATTTCGAGGAGGGCGTTAGCCGGGTAAATATCCTCCCTGGCGAGCGTGTGCTTCTTCCATAATTCAATGACTGGTTTCTCTGTGCAGCCTGACAAAAATTGCATCCCCGTTGTGGAGACCTTACCCAAATATGTAACCTGCAAAGAAGAGCAAAGATAGGTGAAACAGACAGCAGACCCCAGGTGTTGCTTTCTGCCGTCCCAAGGAACTTTCCTTTACCTGGAAAACAGAAGCACACACTGCTTCCTCCCACAAACTCTCCAATTTCCCCATCATCTTCAGTGAAAGTTTTCACACTGCTTTCCAGAGATTTGATTTTTCAGATGCTGACTTCACCATTCAAACCTAGATGCTAGAAAATGTTCACTCTCCAAGTTTCAAGAGATTTCACTCTCTTCAGCTCGCTGGAAAGCCCAGCTTCAGGCCTAAGACTGTACCTCTAAGCTTGTTTGCATGAGCACCCAGTGAAGCAGCCACCAAGTAACTATGACGCTAACCATTTTTTTTCTTTTGTTCAGATGATTTATTTGTAACATATTTCAAAAACACTAATACTAGGGAGACTGAGACATTCTCAGTTTGATAATGCAAGGCTGTAGGGGGTCAGCATGATCACAGCAGAGGATTTTAAATTGTTTGAATGTTTTTTTTCCAAAATGATCCTGTTTTTCCACCACTTTTGCTGATTCTACTTAACTATTAAACCAGAAATAGCTCTAAGCTGTTCACAAATCTATCTTTGAGAAGGACTGAGACATTTATTACATCAGTTTAAGAAAATACACAGTTTTAAAAAATCTGGTAATAAACCTACCTTATTTTAATCACATCATCTCTGTGATTTTAAACCTACCTTATTTTAATCACATCATCTCTGTGATTTTCTGTCTATCTCTTTTGAGTAAATATCCTCTTATCACATCTGCACAGGAATGGTGATTTTAGTGCCCTTACTGTATTTTGTCCACCAAGAATCAAATTCACTGCGAGGTCCATACAAAAATTCTGTATTAAGCCTCTGCCGAAACATTGCCCTAAATCTGTGCAGAATTTTTCTTCCACTTACAGCTGAACGGAAGATTATTTTATCTGGGATAAGAGATTATCTCTAGAAAAGACAGATCAACATGGCATAAATACAATTACGAGGATTATTCTATTTACTACTCTTGTTGGAACAACTATATGGAAGCAAAATTGCTTCTAATATGTCTCTTATGGTAATAACTGCCTGAGTCAGAATCTTGTGCCTCTTGCTTGATGTCTTGTAACCTTATGTGTATTTTATTCAAAGCATTTGGGAAAAAAAAAAAAGTAATCACAAGCGCTTTCCAAATTAATTTCAGCTTAATTTGTATTAAGCTGAAGGTATCAGCTTTTTAAATTTGTATATGTTTTCAGAAATGCAAAGAAAAAATATGGTCTTTCCACATTTAAACACATTAAAAGCCATATCCACAAGGAATACAGGATTTGTATTCCATGCAAACAAATTTTTCCACAAGAAAAATATTTTGCTGCAAGCTTCATAGGTTTTGTAAACTCAGAGACCTAAATTAAGCTGTAATTAAGAAAAAAGCTTACAAAACATTATTGGAAGCCTGTGTGGCTTAATCATGCCTGCCAAAAAAGCAATTTCATAGCAGTGACATTTCAAAATGGGAAGTCTTATTCTTTGCCTATAAATATTCATGTTTTGCATTGGGAATATGTTAAATCTTATAAAGCTTTGTATTTTTTTGAAACAGTGGGGAACACAAGAGCAAGATCAGTTAACAAGGCAAGACCTACAGTGTTCTATTTTATTACTGATGAGAGTTGAGTTCCCTGAAGTACAGCAGAATAACTTAAAAGAAAACCTCAGAGCTCATAATGCCAACTAAACACATACAAACATCACGTACAAGACCAAAGAGCAATGTGCTTGCAACATACTGGGGGGTATTTCAACATATATCCACAGTCATTGCTTTGAAAGGATCAAAATCAGTGTGTAAAGCTGCACATTCAATATATTCACAGAAGTTTCTTTCAGTGCCACTCGATATTCACAAGCCAGCTAATAAAAAACTGACACACACACGCTCTGTAAATTAACTGAGCTTTTGGGGCTAGATTCAAAGCCTGTTGCACTAACAGAAGTCTTTTACTGACTTCAGAGAGATTTGAAGAAAGCCTTTAAACCCTGAGGAACAGACAATTAGGTCCCTGCTCATGCACTGTGTTACTGTCCAAATACAGTCATGAATCCCTGGCTGCAGGAGAGATGCTGCCACCACCACAACATTTGGTCCCTCCAGAGGCTGTTTGGAGCAGACCAGTCACTTGGGGCACACAGAAATAAGCACCTCTTGTTCCTGCACCACAGTCAGTGAAGGAATCATCTCATTACAGGCTTTTCTGCAAGAGGAAGCTGTTGATGGTACCTGAGCTGCCCTGCCAGAACAGCCTGAGGAATGGGAGAGGAAAGGGAAGCAGAGGCAGCTGCACCCCCCTTCAGAAGCATTCCAAGGGAGTTACTGCTGCCGAGCTCAGAGCTGTGAATTCACCCCCAGCACACAGAGCATCAGCTTCTCAACACAGAAAGGTCCCGAGTGATGCTCAGGCCACCTCTGGCAGCTGAGGAGAAAGACCAGAGCGGGTTGTTACACAGAAGTGTAAATGCAGTTTAATGTTCTCTCTGTCCCTTCCCCGCTGCTAACTGCACCTCCCTGTTGGCCATCAGTCCATGCGTGGGCTGCCTAAGTGTGAAGTTACAACCAAATAATGTGTTTCCTTACAAATTAAGTATTCATATTTTCTGAAGGAAAGCAGTGAACTACTCTGAAAGCAGCCAAGGCAAAAGTAACTAATAAGGATAGGATGACATCTTGTTTACCAAAATGGGACAAAATGCTCTGATTTACTGTCCTAGTTCTGTCACAGTGTAACTGTGTAGGAACCATTGGAAAGTTGCTTCCCTTAACACCACTTTGCATCTTCATTATATAAATCTAATTTTCCTTTGAGGACATATTCATAAATATTTATAAGGTGCTCAGACATTACTCCTCCTTACAAGAAGGAGCTCATAGGAGAGAGAACAAACAAAGCCTCTGGTTTAGAGTCTCTCCTGTCTTACGGAGAAACATCCACATCTACTAATGTTGTTTTTTATTTCTTTTTAAACGAATTATAATCTTTTTTTCCTAGTTAAGATACGAGCATTTCACAACAGTAGCATTATTGAAGCTATTAGTGAAGACAGATGTCTAATATTTCATCACCTTATAGTCCCCTGCTAAATACAGAACAGGGATACAGGGGCTGAAAAGACACCTTGAATATTTGACACAAAAGAGGCAGCATCCATTTCAGAACAAAGTTTTCAGTCTGATGAAGTATCATCTCCATGTTATCAATTACATATTAATCCATCTGGAGCTTGCCAAGGTAGTAACTTAGATATTAACGTTTGCCTAATTCCAGGGATGGTACCAGCATGAACTAAAACTGTCAAAAGATGGATTTACAGGGCACTTCTCCCTGAGCTCTCAGTTACAAAGTTATTCTATAAGCAATGCTCCCCGTATTTTGGCTCCTACCTCATCACATCTCAAAGCACAATTATCTTTATTTAAGCTCCTAGAAAAGACATAGACCACACACACCATTAGAGTAAAGCTATTCCAGTAAAGCCATCTTCCTTTCTGATTTCCAAGTTTTCTACTCAAAGATCAAACAGATTATTCCTGCCATTATCAGACAAAGAAGAAAATTATTTTGAGTAAAAAATTCCCTCTGATGGTCTTTTCCACTAAATTCAATGCTGTCTCATCAATGTGAAGGCAGCAGGAAGTATAAAAAAAAAAATTCCTTCCTCAGAAACCCTGGACAGAGGTCACCTGGCAGCAATCCTCAGTCCAGGAAAATGATTTATTTAGGACTACATGGCATATCCTATAGCAAGTGTCATCCTACACACACCAAGGCCAGCAGCCTTGTTCGCTTCCCTCAGCCTCACTGCAAGGCAGAATAGCCACAGGCTGGTTGTAAAGTGTAAATTACTATCAAGTAGTTGCAGTCTTTACTTGTTTTGGACACCATATTTTGAGTGAGAAAAGGAATGGAAAAGCCAGCCAGTGCCACTGTCTTAACCTTCAGCAATAAAGGCATTACATATCATATCCTCTAGGGACAGGAATATATTTCTTTATGGAACTTTCAGTCAATTGGTTTGTGTGTCCTATCTTTCCCACAGATTTCAGGAAGATAAAACTTGCAACAACTTCTTGCACATGTTAAAAAATATTCACATTTTTTCCAGCCTTTCTGTAACAAACCGGTTTTTTCCATCTGATTCTTTGCTACCTGGGAAGCCACGGTCACCCAGCATGAAATAAAATACACTTGAATTTTCAGCACTTCTCTGCTGCAAACATTCAAACCTTTAGCAAAAGCAAAGAGGCTCTAAGGAGCACCTTATTTCACCCTAGAGACCCACAAACAACCATGTCACTATCTGACAAAACTCCTCAACAGAAAAATTTTGTGCCTTTGCCTTTCCAAAACACAGCAACAGCCACCTGACATGTAGAGATGTTTCATGTCAAAGGACATGAAGATTAATTGATGTCACCTTTCAGGCACTGTCCTGCACACTACAAAAACATCTGAGTATTTTTGACATTGTTGATTGCAGCCCCTTTGGTCCAACAGTGTCTAGTCCAACTACCTTTTAAAAATCTAGGCTCAATCACTGATCAGCTTTTAGAAGACCAATATAGCAGCTGCCATAGATATTTTCACTTCTATGAAAAGCACATCATGACTTGTCAGAACAAATAGAAGGGGTTTATTCTCCATACTCAATTATTTTCATTATAATTGACCTTACATTGTTTACTTGCAACTCAGAGGTGACAAAAGAACAGCTTAGCTCCTGCATGTGTCAATCTGACTCCTCTATGGACCATGAAGTCCATGCTGCTCCAAACTCATGAGCCTCCGTTTGGCACCTAAAGTTACATGATCCATTTCTTTTTCTCCCTCTGTTCTCCATCTCTGGTTTATAGCCCATAATTGCTCCAAGAAAGCAGATCCAAGTTGTAAAGATCCATAATCATTCCATTACACAACAGCAGATGCTCTCCTGGCACAGGAGTCTGGCACAAGAACACATTCGCATGTTGGCCTCTGGGCTCTGTCACTATTGAAGACCATGATCAAAGGACCATATGGAAAATTAACTACTATTTCTTTAACATTAAGTATTTCTTCCACACCAGATAATGAGAGCCCTTGTCAAAAAAATTATCAAAGAAAATGAAAAAATTAAAACAAACAGAACACTGAACTTGAACCAGAAGGTATTTGTTCTGCATATTTGCAGTCACCAGAGGATGGATGCCCTACAGGATCTTGAATCTTCCGCAAAGTTTAGTAACAGACAACTGTCTCTTGTCCATCTGTTTTTTAAAACAAACATTCTTTTAACCTCAAGTCTGGACCTCCATTTCCTTGTCACAAAGCTTTGGCAAGACTCTCCAAGAGGAGACCTGGGCAGCCTGGATGGACCCCGCAGAACAGCTGCTGGACCCTCAGAGCTGGGGGATGCAGTGGAGCACTTGGAAAGCTGACAGGGAGACAAGGTGAACATCAGAGAGTTCCACTGCAATGCCGGGGTGCAGAAGCCCCCCTGTGCACCCACTGGGGGTGGCTGGGGAGGGTCAGGGCGCACCGGAGTGTTACACAGCTCTGAGCACTGAAACTAGGGTGGGAAGGTTATCCACAAGGAAGTTGGATACAAGTGGGACAGGCCTAAAACAAGCTGCCTGGCAGCTCAGTCAATCACAGCACATGTTTCTGGAAAAGCAATTTAGCTGTAGAGCAATTTACAACACTTTTAATTAACACAGCCAGGCCCTGGCACACTCGTTGCTGGCCAGGGTGCCCCTCTCACCACAGCAGCTCAGCTCTCCTCGCCCTCAGGAGTGGTGACTCTGCCTCAGGCTGGAGGCTTCAGGATTTAGAGCCAAAAAAATCCTTTCTGGCTCTGAAGGAAAAACAAAAATATCCCAGACATTCCACTGGATGACTGAGCAAATACCATGAACTGCACTCAAGCAACGCTTGCTTAAGTAAGACCCAACAAACTAACTCAGTTAAGGCTGTAACGTTTCCCTCTGCCTGTCCCTGCTTCCTCACCCACACTGCCCACCATCCAGCCTTTTGCAGCACAAACACAAGGGTCTTTGTGGGAACCACAGGGCTTCTTCAGCACACAGAAACATCCAGTAAATGCGGCTTGCATCCAGTTAATGTGGCTTGCAGAAATATGGGAAGAACTGTTTTATTTTGGAGACAAAATTCAGAAGGAGAACAGTCTGAGCTGGACAACCAGCCAACTAATGGAAAATACCCATCGACTCTGACAGCTGCCCTCCAGTTTAGGAGAAAGGGGAGAAAAAGATCAGTAATTAATGTCTTATTCATTCCAAAGAATCAAAGAGTAGCTCCAGAAAAAGCTGGAAGTGTCAGCACCTCTTCACCAGTTAAGGCAACAGCCAGCATCTGATTCCTTTAGTGAGAACAAGGGTGGACCTAAGCCTTTAAACAATGCTAAAATCCCACCACAAAACCAAAAATAATAAACAAGCCCAGCAAGAAATGCATTCAATTCTTTACATCTTCATAACTCCCTTGGAAAAACAACCACTGAACAGCAGCTGCTCCTTTCCTCTCTCCCTCCCTCTGTCCATCCATCCATTTGCCCCCACAGCCACGCTCACAACCTCACTTCACAGATGCCTTTATTTCCCAACACATTTCTCAGCTGTGACCATGCAGCAGATTCTGCCTTAGCTCAGTCCCAGGAAGGGCTCACCCACAAGTAAGTTGTAAAGTGATAGCGTGAGGCAGTCACTTTGGACATAACTCAACCCTCCAATTAAATCCCTTTAAAGGACACAAGAGGTCATTATTTTTAACCTCACTATTCTAATGGGTTTTACAGCCTCTGTGCCTTCAGGTAGCTTTAAGGTCAACTGAAAGAGAAGGAAGAGCTAGGGCACTGTGAAAATGCCTTTTGTTGAAAACTGCTCATTTCCAGTAGCAAGGAAAACACATTATCAATCTCCCTACTGCTTCTGGGCCTAGGAAAGCTCTTTAACAAGGCAGCAGACAGAACTGAGGAGTTACGGTGGTCCAGGGTGGGTGTCTCGGTGTCCAGTCCAATATCTGCCAGGGCAGCATCTCAGCCATGGGGCTTTTTTGACAAAGGGCTGAACTCACCCACTAAGGACCTCTCATTTCTCAGACACTGAGTAGGACAAATGCTCCAGGGACTGTAGGTGGACACCAAGTGCAGGACGCATCTTTAAGGTCCGGTCCCTGCTCTGAATGAGACACCCAAGAGCACACAGACATCCCAGAGTCCCTCTTCCTAGCCAAATAAAACCCCAGTCCTCCCAGAGCAGAGCTCTGAGAGGCCTCTTATTGATGGCACTTAAGGAGAGGAGCAGAGCACCCAGAGAAGCAAAGCCCTCCTCACCCTGCATGCCCAGCCCCATCACCAACACCAGCCCACAATGCCCAGGGAAGAGGCAGGAAAAAACACTGATGTTTGGCAAGCTGTAGATTTAGTAAATACATATAATGCAAAAAAAAAAATATTTACCCTTGACGGCTCAATTTGAAAGCTCTGAAAAGAACAAAAGCAAACAAGAAGCAGCCCACTGTCTCCACAGACCAAATAGCCAGTGCAAGATAAATAAGGCAGCAAGCAGAGCTCTCCTTTGGAAGCAGCCCTAAGAAATGCAACATCCCAAGCTTTTCACCTTCCATTACATGGGGCTGCTGCTCAATGAGCCTCTTTAAAAACTTCCCTAGGTATTAACCTACCATCCTCAGTTAGAATTAAGAGCATCTAACTTATATCCAGTGACCAGGGGTCTCTGCCTAATTGGCAGAATGGTTAACCAAACCCAAACACAACCTCAGCAAGATCCAGCTCTGCTCCCTGCAACCTCCCGTTAGCAACAAAAGGATTGCCTCTTGCATTTCATTTTCCAGTGGACAGGGAGCTCTTTTTGTGGTTTGGCTTCAGAGGATAGGTCTGAAATGAAACCAAGTGGAACTGGCAAAGTGCAGTTAGCTTGCAGTCAGGGACACTTGGGTCCTGGTGCAAGTAAGATTTATGCCACACTATTTAAAACTCAAGAAATCGATTTAACTCTAACAGTGATTTTTAAATGTTGTAGTGTGAGGCATATCAGAATTAACAAATACATTTATCATACACAATCTCAGAAGGGCTGTTGGACACCCTACTGTACAAGCTGATGGTTACTTTTGTTCCCAAATATTTTCTTTATTTTCCTATTTGATCACTTTGCTCCTTTGTCTCCTTTCATTGCTTCACATTACCTTCTTTCTCTATGCCTGGATTGAAATTAATTTTTGGATAAGCCAGTACATTTCCCATTGTCCTTCAGGAATATTTTGATGCAAGGGGAGAAGTGGGAGTAGCCAGGGAAGTGAGAAGAAAACCAACCCACCCTGCAGTTACTAGTTGAAATTAGTTGGAGTTTCCTTCACATAAAGTCTTTCCCAAAACCTCCCCCCTCTGCCAACTCGAAACCTTCACTGTGATAACATCCCTCCTGCTAGGAAAAAATGGCTTAAATTTGTATGGTCACAATCTTCCCTCATTTATGCTCCTATTTATGTTCAAATTACACACAAACTTTTTACCCTAAACATTCTTTATTTACATGGGGTTGAACCCAAGCATGAAGATCTGATAAAGCAACTCAACGTTTCAGAAAGTTTTTTGGTCCTGGGCTCCTCACAGCTGTTGTTTCATAGCAAAGGGAAGGAGCCCTTATGAAGAGGGGGGAGCAAAGCTGTTTACTTTTACTTTGTTCCCTTTCCTTTCTAACCAACAGAAAGGTCCCTTTGGCACCAGTCCTACCAAAACTTCTTCAGTTGTATTTAATGGAGCACACAAATAGCAAGTACAGGAATGGCTACATAGCTATAACTTGGGGTACCATTTCCACCAAGACGTGTGCATTTCTCCAAGACTTTGGATGCTAAAGTACTCCCAGAAAGCCAAGCAGAGTGCATGTTTTTTAATATCTTTTGGGCAAAGAGATCTGTCCTTAAGGTTCCCTTTTTTGAGCATTCCCCATGAGATCTTTGTATTTCCCCTTTAGTTCTTCCTTTTAAAACAAGATGCCAAGTAATAAAACTGTACAAAGCCTGTGTTACTAAGACATTCAGTTCTAGAGACCAAATATCTCAACTGCACTTGTTTCCTGGCACAACTTGACAACACCTGAAATTAAGAGGAAAAGGGAAAGAAGCCAGCTTCAGGGACCACCGAGGATGACTACAGATTTGGTTTGTATTTCATGAGAAACGTCAGGTCTACATAGCAGGAAGAACAGAAGAAAAATGATGACAGCCAAACCTTTTGAGTTCTTCCTTCCCCTGAGCGCCATGACACCAGTAACATTAAAAAAAATAAAATAAAATAAATAATCATTAAAGAAACCACAGACACAAGAGACTCCCAAAATTAGCAGCACTTACTCCTTCTGCTATCTTCCACACACTGCAAATGAAAACCATTCCCTGATGAAAGCAGGGGAACACAGAAATATCACTCCCCATATCAATGTAACTATACACACATCTGCAAAATCTCCTCCTAAGGTACTCAGTCATCAGTTTTACAACTGCTTCATGCATCACTATGTGAAATGAGTTCCATGACTTCACAAAACACTTGAGATTTCTCCAGCTCTCAAAAGTTTAAGCATCTCCAGAAAAAAGTAATTTCCAAAGGCTGAAGGAGATACACAGTGCCTACACTGGGATGCAGCTCTTTTCAGAAATGAAAAACAGACCTTGCAAATATTTACTTAATACAAAGTACTAATTATTAAAAATAAAATATTGTTAAATAACACTTGTTATTGCTAATTGAGCCCCTAAATAAGTATGTCTGATTTGCCAGTTATGATCGTGTTATCAAATTCTGAATCAGGGCCACGGCAACTCAGGCTCTGCACAGACAGAAAGAATATGTTGGCACTGCTCTAAGGTTTATGACACTATAACACAATTGAACCAGGAATTTTCCACTCACCAATGCAACAGCATGTTAGCATACTAAACAAAAGATTTTAAAAGAGCAAATATATCCTATAGAATATGAAGATGGAAGACTGGTACCATATGGGTTTTAGTTCCTTTCAAAGCCATGGTTCACAGTGCCTCCAAGGTCCTGTTTCACAACAGATTTAGTGATTGCCTGTGCCTTTCATGCAGTCACTTTCTACCTGGATATTATCTTTCCAACTAGTACATAAAAATCTGTAAGCAATCCTTAACCCCCTTGTGAGCACCCAGTGGGTATTCATGCAGGATACCTGGGCTACAGAGAGGTTCATTTCCTAGGAATTGCTCCAGGGAGCGAGAGATCTTTTACAATGACACAGAGGGAGTCTCCCTTCTTTTCTGGCTAATTTAACCACAGCATCACCAAGTAAAGCTCAATTGTTTCCAATTTATTTTCTTAGCATGTTCTTCAGCTCTAAGGCAATAGGCAGCCAGAAAGCACAGTCCTTAACCACCTGGAACAAAAACTGAGACATGGATACTTTTGTACTCCATTAGCCATGATGAAAGAAAGAAAAGACCAAGCCTTAGTTTGGAGAGTCTGGAAGTGAAGGACTGCAAAGTCTGGAAATGAAGAACTGTATTGAGATAAAAATGGGAGAGGGGTAAAGGTCCTCTTCCCTGGGGACAGCTCTACTTATCAGTGTTGCAATTTAGATCATCTATTACAGCAGCCCCCAGCACAATTCAGGTCAGACCCAATCACTGTTCGCACAAGTTGTACAGCAGACTCCTAGGAGTTCCCTTCATATCTGCAGTTCATCTCTCTAGAATTTCAGGGGTCATGACTTTTACAAAGGGGAGAATATTCATTTTAATAGTTTCCATTAGCCCTGAAGTTGACATTGGAAAGAGAAAATCTATAGTGAATAGCCCTGCTGTTGATTTGTTTGACAAAAGAGAAGCCAGTGCAAATTTTAGGGCTCAAAGGAAAAAATAAACTACTTCTGATGGAAACAAATAAATGTTTCATTATTTTGCTTGACACTTACTGTCTTCATGCAACAAAGCATGAAGAATCGATAAGAATCAATAACATTATAGAAAGGCCACATTCCCGCAGTTCTCAACCAACCAAAACTGCCATCTGGATTTTAAAAATTGCTCCAATTTATATTTGCAGAGTACTTCTGTATTTGTATGACTAGTAAGAAAGAAAGATATAAAGATACCTTAGCAAAACACAACAGTGGGATCAATACTGATTCAGCAAATGTTCAACCTGCAGTCATTTATCTTCTCTCCACAGCCTATGTTGCTTTAAGAGAAGATGGGATAAAACAAATACAACAACAGCTGAACTAATTCCTAATTTTGTCTTCTGTGCAGCCTGGCAGTTGCTGGGACTACACAGCCAAGCTGCAGGGAGCAGAGAGCCTGCCAGGTGCTTTTGTCACTGAAGCTCAGACAACTTTACTCCAGTTGCTGCTTGGCCCACCTGGGGATGGGAAGTCAGTTCTGGGTAAAGCAACACTAACTCTCTCGAGTTGTTTTTCAGCATGACAAAAGAGCAAAGCTTCCTAAAGCAAAGAATGCTACAGACTGCCTATGACATTGTCTCAAAGCAAAATATATCCATCCTAAAAAGCACAGGCAATTTCATAGCATAATAATCTCAGTGAAGTCTCACCATCCAAAAATTAACATATTGCTAACTGTGGCTGCGATACACATCTGCTAAAACTCAGAAGTCTGATGATTTCTTTCTATATTAAAAATTACTTGAACACTTTCCATTAACAAGGTGTTCCACAGCTCTGCAACACAAATACTTAGACATATATGATCATCCTGCTCTTACAATTTTCCACATAGTTACTAAAATTATTTAGGAAAATAAGTAGATCTTCATAAGAACTTAATATTTCTTGATCATATCAAACTAGGGGGCCAAACAGTGTGTAATACTTTCTTCAGCACTGTCCTGTTACTTTCTTCAGCACTGTCCTGTATCAGACAGAAAGGGAAGAACGAAGAAGCAGGGTCTGAACTGACAACACAATGGCCAAGACTGGAATAAACTGCCCACAGGGGAAGGTTTCTCTTCCCTAAACAGCAGGAACCAAGTATTTCAAGGCATTTCAAGAAAGCCCATGGGTTTAGAGTGCTCTCTCTCTTTGCTTTGAGATATTGGCAGAGAGGTTTTCAAAAGAGCACAGACAGAACACGTGTCAAGCATTTCAAGAAAAGCTGACCACTCTCAGAAACTAGAAATACAGACTGGAGTCTGGCAAGAAAGAGCAGTGTGTGCATTAACAAATGAGGAATTACTTATCTTTTTTAATTCTGTAGCTTTCCGCATCTAGGCTGAAGCAAGCAAAGCCAATGCACTCCTGTTCTTAGGGAGCCTGGTGCAATGCTGACATGAGACACAGCTGTACTTACACAGGATCAGAGCCTTGCTAGGTCTCTCTTAACAGTCTGGTTTCCTACCAAAGCTGTTATTGTTTTGGTTAGATACTCTTAAATAAAAAATAACATATACTTTATGTTTAATTATGCATGAGCTTACATATGACAGCAAAACAGAGAGAAAACAGCATTTGTGGTAACAGAATTTACTTTAGATTTACTTTATGCTAAAAATGTAGATATTTACAGTAAAAGCACATACAATAGTATATTTGCCCCCTATCATATATCTCTAGCCTTCCACTCTTTTCCTCCACTGTCTCCTCACCAAACAAGATGACATCTCATCTCCTAGGCCACAGCCAAGTAGAAGATTTGCACAGCCAAGTGCAAACGCACAAACAGCATTAAGGTTCAAGTCATGTATGCAAAAGTCTAATCTGGAATCTTATTGACAAGAAAACATTCTGCTTCTACAAGAAACTCATAAAGAACCCCAAACCAAAACTGGCAAATAAACCCCCAAAACCAAGCAACCCCCCAGACCCCCGAAAAAACCCACACCAAAAACGAATCTACCAAACAAACAAAATGGAGAAAAAACTGAAATAGAGGTTAGTCCCCATCTGAAAAACCTAGTACTATGGCAACCAACAGAGATCTCAGATTATAATCTGTCTTTGTGTTTTGTTAATAGCCAGGTAAGATTCCTATTTTCATTTAAAAAAGCGATACAAAATGTCCATTCTCACAAAAGCACCAAAAAGAGACTATAAAAATCCCCACATTTTTAAGCAGGCAGTCCCTCCCATGGCAGCAAGATCGCACAACAGGCAGAAGTGAACTGGAGTGCAGCCCTTCCAGGGATGAACTCCCCAACTCCCAGAAATGGCAGGAATGTTTCATATCCTAATGCCTGTCACAGCCTCCAGTTCCTTAGATCCCAAATTGTTCAGCAGTGCACACAGACAGCTTCCTATCTGCATTCACGAAGTGACACTGATATTCTAACAGGATATCATAGATGTATATATGTACTACAGAATAATCCCACTGAATTATTTATAACACCTTTTTGTCAAAGAAGCATGTAGCAAGCAGTTAGTTTGTTAAAAAAAACAGAATAGCAACAAAAAACCAAACAAACCAAAACCAAACACCACAACAAAACAAATCCAGGATGATCAAAAGTATCAGCATTTCAGAACAGGTATATGCAAAATGCCAAAACAAATATATGCTAAAATGTAAACATATGTTTTTCTTGTATCAGACACTACCAATGGAAACACATAATAGAGAAGAGAAGAAGTTCACTGGGTTACAGGGTTGGAGTACTAAAAGTTCCCAAACGCTTGGCTTAGGTTCCTGAATGCCTCTTTTAACCCCCAAATCACAACTGGAAATCAGGTTCCAGAACAGAAATTCAAGAGAAATTAGTCACACATTTTCCCATAACAGTCCATTACTACTTAAAAAAAATATAAACAGTTTTCTTCATTTGTTAAGATAAAAATGAAGAATAGCTTCCCATCTTAAGCCTTTAAAGGATAAACAATTTCTGCTGCACTGTTCTTAAACCAATTTTATAGTTCTACTACCATGGAAAAGAAACATCACACTTCCAAAATTATTACAGTTATCAGTCATTAAGGATGCAGCTCAGAATGCAGTACAGATGCCTTACAAAATATTATAACTGCACCTGATAATGTTTCATTTTATTGCAATTAAGCAACAGCCTATAAAATAAAGGCTGCCTTTGCCACTTCAATAAAAAACAGAAGGCATACCAAGATTTTGTTCTTTCTAGATTGTATACTAATCCCTAGATTGTTTGTAATAATAAAAAAATACAAAAAAACTCAAAAAAAGAGTGTAAAACAAAAAGACACCAAAAAATATGCAAGAAAGAAAGTGAAACTCTGAAATTTCAGTTCTATTCTGATACAGTCTCCATCACAGGAATTTGATATTTAAAAGACTGATTAGACAAAGCTGAATGATGTCTGTGCCCAGTGCAAACCTGCAGTCCTGCAGATGTCAGAGAGCTGCAAACATTTCTTCCCCCCAGGGCTGTGTGATCACCGCCAGACACAACGTGAAACAAAGAAGCGACCTGCAGCGGATGGGACCAACTTTCCCCTTCTTCAAAAACAGTCAGGAAACTTAACAATACTCTGCCACAGACATGCAGAGGGAATGATAATTCTTTCTTTGCCACAGAGATATCCCATCGTCATTAGAAACTGGAGCTTGATCCAGTGAATCTATTCAGAAATATAGCTAGAATTCCTCTTCCAAGAGCTGCCTTCACAGTTAATGTGTAAAATAGTAGATTAGACTTACTGATTAATCACACAAGAGAGAATTAGATTGATGTCACATTGACCGAATAGTAATTATGAGCTAAAAACTGTTCCTGATGATAAAAATGGTAATAATCAATTCTAGACCCAGAGAGTCTGATGGATGATTTGTTATGACACTGAATAATGTTTTAAATGCTGCTTTGCCTAAGTTACAGCATACAGGACCACAAATTTAGGGTAACTTCAATTTGATTCACACCAGAGGTTTGCTTGGCCCACATCATCTTAATTTAAAAATACAAATACAGTCAGTTGCCCACAAACGGTTTTGTCAACAAGGTCAATTAAATGTCATGTTTTATTCAAATTTTGATTGATTAAAAACAAATCTTGAGCAAGCTACTGGGATGTTTTCTTCCCATAAGCACAACGCAGTCTTAAAGTGTCAAAATGAATCTTGGAAGCAACACTAAGGCCAGATGAAAAAAAGAGCAGTGCCCAGACAGCAATCCCCCAATGGATGCAGCAGCTTGAACATCTGCCTCCAGCACCAACACTCTTCATAATGGCACCTTCTGGGAAACAAGTATTCTAGCAACCCAACCAAATATCGTTTTGAATTGATATTTTCAAACTTTAATCTATCCATGGCAAGCAGCTATTAGTTATGATTTCTCCTCCTCTTTTTCTGAAATAAAAAAAAGATGGAAAGATGCTGGTTTATTTTTATTGCTGCTTGACAGCTAATCAAATTTGATATTTATATTGTACTGGAATAACGAAATGTCAGGGTGAATATTATAAAAACATTTCTGAAGATAGTAATTTAACCTTCAGCAATTCAATTTGATTCAGTGCTGTCTACACACTTGCACATAATTGTATTTTAGGTCCTTGCAACCTGATGGCAGAAATAGGCCCTTCCCCTCTCTGATTGCTGGATCTGGAGTGCCACTCGGTGGATGCAGTGTACACCTATCACCACTCAACTGGAGATTTAACCCAATGAAGAAGTCTCATACAGTCTGCAGTTTGGCATCCACTAGATTTGAAAACAATCATTCTGCAGTTGCTTATATGAAAGCCTGGCACAATAAGAAATGTTTTTCTTCCCCATAAAAACTCTGGTCATAGGATTCTGGTGACAGCCACCACACCCTCAGTGAACTGGAAAACCTCCAACTCTAAAAGCTGAATCTCTTAAACATCATGCCAAAAAAGCAACTCTAGAGACAGGCTATGATAAGTAGAAGGGCCTGTAACCCATCCTGACTCATAGGTAACTTTAGATCTTGTAACACTAAGGAGCTTATATTTATTTATTTTAACCTAAACAATCCGTTTCTCCACATAAGCCTATTTTAAACAGGGAAGGAATCAGAACTAAGAGGGAATGCAAAAGTGATACAGTGATACAAAAGAAAGTCACTATAACTGTGCCTACACTGTGGCAGCACAAATGTACTTCTTAAAAACAAGCAAAAAAACCAACAAAAAAATAGAACAAGGTAAAGTCATCAGACAAAAAACATGGGATTTTTGTAATAAATCTGAGAGCTCACTGTTCTCAGTAGTACATCCTATGAGGGACCATGAGAAGCAGCTCCAGAATGCAGAAGGTTCTTTGTAGCATCATTTTCTTAAACCAGAGGTTAGCAGTGAAACCACATTATCCTTCTGTGGAGCTTGAAAGATGCCAGTATTTCCACTGAATCAGCTACAAAGTCGTCATCTGGTTTTGCCCTCGAGGATATCAAAAGCAGTATATCTCAAATTCCTTTAAATCCCTATATCCTAATAACAATCACAAAATTTCTGCAAGGAGCAAGGAGATGCACCCCATGATGGACAAGCCCCCCAGTGCCATGGGGACAGAAAGCTGTGCTGCAGGAAGCTGAGCTCAACAGCTTCTTACACTTTTCATATGACTTCAGCAAAGTGCTTAAGCACAAAAACCTGCCACATGCTTTTGTACGAAGAAACATTTGCTTTTGGGAATGATTATAAACAGAAGGCTCTTCAAAGAGCTTACTCTCCAACAGGACCCCTTAAATATTTACATCCCAGGGGCTGAGGTGCAGCAAGCAGTGTTTACTGCTCCAACCATGCTAGATAGAGATCTTGCACACAACACTCAGCTGTGCTGCATCTGCCACATCAGGGGCTCAGCTCTGGAAAACCACCCGCTTGCATTTTTTTCTCCCAGAACCTGGCACAGCCATGTACCTCTAATGCTTCTGAGTAGCCTCAAATGAGGACTAGATGCAATTCAGCCCTCAGCACTGCCTTCCTCAACCAGCAGAAATAAGTCACTGCAACAGACAGCTCTTACAGGGGACTTCTTGGGTTTGTTTGGGTTTTTTATGGAGGGGGGGGTGTTTGGGTTTTTTTGTTGTTGTTGGATTTTTTTCCTCTAGGAACTGAAGCTTGCAAACAAGATGCAAGTGCAGTCCTTCCTCCACACCCAAATGCAACTGATACCTTCGTAAGCAAGAAAGCTGAGTAAAAATGAGGAAGGGACGTTTGAGTCACTTCTGTGAATGAAGATTTTACTAGTTGTGGAAGTGCACAATGCCCACACATCAGCCTGGTTTTCAGCTTCCCATTTAGAGAGAAGCAGACATTTACCAAAAGCCAACAAAAAACCTAAAAATTCACAATAGGTGGTTCCTGTTCTGAGACAGCTCTAGTTAATAATATTTTTTCATTATTGCTATGTAATGACTCATATCATGAGCCTCTTTTCCCATTTCTATTGTATGCTGCTGAAATCTCCTCTAGAGAGATAGCACTTGGATGCCTGAGGGAAAGCCAGAGAGAAAGATAACTACAAAAAATAACAGGAGTCATCATTTCTTAAGTCTGCATTTAACAGATAAAACTTCCATTGCCAAGATTAGCTAATACTGTACGATATACAGGGAGATGGACAGATCCCTTTACATGGAATGATCAGATGAATCTTTCCACCAGATGTATATGCAGTTATCTATGAAATAACTGCTTTGAAATCAGCTGAACTACTTGGGATTCACAACCAGAAATCTAGAGGTCTGAAATGAGCTTGTTCTGTGAGTTGGCAGCTGGAAAATCCAACTGGATGTCAGAGAAGGTGCATCCTCTTTTGGGATAAAGCCAAGAACTGTAGGCAAAGAAAACAAAACCAGATGTTATCATAGAATGAAGGCCCATTAGTAATTAACTAATTTCATGCATGACAACCTGTTATACTAATTCTGTAACTGTCACAAATTGGTCTTATCACTGTTTCATCATTACATTTCACCTTGGCTTAATATGAGCCATTCTGTAATTACTGAACAAAGAATTAAGGCCAGATCTTCACTTCGATACATTCCCTAAAAACCACACAGCAGTCCCAAGCATTTTGGTACGAACTGTTTTATAACATAGCAACTAATACAGTTACCTCCTACTCTCAAAACTTTAGGTCAAAGTTTCTGTTTCCACAAATATGTGTTATCTCACTGCTGGCCAACATCTCTGATAGCACAGGTAAGTGAAGATGTTTTATACAGTACATAAAATGGGAAATCAGAGCTCTGTCCCATGGAAATCAATAAAATCCACACAATTTCACAACTAGGCTTGTTGTGAAAGAGATTCCTCAGGGGTTTCCCTGGAGAGCTATGAGTAAGAACTTAAAAACTGAGGATTATTGAAAGACCAGTACTAGGGTATTTTCCAAGTGGGCAGATGACTTAATTTTGATCATAACATACAAATACATAGCAAAATAATATTAGAAACTCTTTAAAATGAGCTAAGCCTCTTTTACCAGCTCTGCACAGCTCTTGACACCCAGTCAAGAAAACTGCTATGAGCAGGTCATGTCCTCCCCTCCTGTCCACCATCACCCTCCTTGCAGTCCTGCACCTGGGCACCTCCCTGCACTGCAACACAGAGTTCTGTCTGCACTGGTTGAGTATCCACAAATCCAGCTGCAAGGCACTTGCTGGTGGATCACAGTGTGGTCACATCCCCTATGCTTCCCCTGCCACACACCATGGGGCGGAAGGGAATTATCGGGTTGGCAACCTGCAGGAAAACTGGAAAGAGAGCTGCACAGTAGCAATTGCATGCTGAAAGAAACTCTGCAGAAAGTGCTGGAAAATATTTTCCATGCTTTATGTCTTACTTGTGAGACTGAAGAAGTCACAGTAAAAGCCTCTGGCTCCCACTAATTGTGTTTCATAGGTAATGCCTTTAGAGAGAATTGCACATAAACAGGAACGGATTGTGGCTGAAGTAGCAGAGTTCTTCATTTGCAGGCTGGATGAACTGCTGTAGGAAATGCACTGCAGAGGTGACCCCCAGGCTCCCCCCCAGCTTCTTGGTGGGGTGAAGCAGAGGGGTACTGGGATGAGTCGGGGCGCAGGGACCACAGCCACAGCCAGACCATGTGCACTGCATTCCTGATTCCGTGTTCACTCCTATTCCCTACACAGTATTGAAGGCAGGTTTGAAAAAAAAAAAAATCTACCAGGATTAAGATTTTTTTCCTACACTTCCACCCAACATTTTAAAATTGGCTTGGCTACAGTTACCTGCTTTCCCACAGAGCACTGACTGCACAGAAATCCGTATGGAGAGAGAAGAAAGTGTGTTCCTTTGTCCTCAGAGCACCAGATGATGTTGCCCATCCCAAGCAGCCAGCTGATTCTCCACCTCTCTTTCATGCTTTGCTCTTGCCACACAAAGCCCCCAACAGCATAATTAAAGGATTCCCCAGCTAAGCAGGAAAGCAATTTATCCCTGCAGTTATCAGAATGCCTCACAAATCTTCCAGACACTCTTCAAACAGCACTGGATTTGCACTGACAGCGGATAATCAATTCCACTCTGGGAAAGGTGGAAAATTCAGGGTCAGGTTAGACTGTGGTTAACTCAGCAGAGAAGGGATGCCCTCAGGAACATCCTGGGTCCTCTCTGGCTCCAGGGACAAAACCTTCAATTCTTTGCTGCTAAGCTGCTGGGGATGAGCTCCTTGAAGTCTAAGTCTTTCATCAATGCTGCCTGTTTGATAACAGTCAGTCCCTCAAGTAAATAACAGATTTCCATTTCAATTGATAAGCATCACTTAGTGTGCATCAAAAAGACCTCTATTGGTAGAAGGGATTAGAATACCAGGAGCTGACTCAAGAACACTTTGAAGCTTTTCCCTGATGAATTTCCTCTCCCAAGTCTCCATCATTTGCTTATTTCCCTCTCCATAAACAACATTATTTTATCCACCAAGTTTTTCGAATTCAGGTAATTTTGACAGCGACTCTCCTTAGCAGGGAACCCAGGCCCAGAGTCAAATAATGTTTTGCTAGTTTTGTAATATCAAGAAAAAACAAGGAAAATATTTGTGTTTGCCGTGACTTTGATGTGAAATGCATTTAAATGAAGAAGTTTAGGCTGAGCTTGGGGCAAAATTAAAAACCCCACATGGAACAGAGCCACATGGGAAAGCAAATTCAATGAGCTTTGCAGAAACCATTATAGCAATTCAAGCAAAAAAAAAAAAACAACATTGTTAACTTGCTGTAAGAATGGCTAAATTACAAAGGCAACAGTGAAACATTGCAGTCAAAACACGTAATCATGAAAGAATTTGGGATTTTTCCTTGAGGCTGCTGCAGCCCAAGCCCCTAGTGGGTCTGTGCACAGAATTTCTATTGTCTTCAGCAGGATACTTTTGTATGGAAGAATCACGAACCAAGGGATGACTCTAACGAGGGCAATCCTTTAATCAAAGCCAATTCATTATTTTAGGCACGGGTTATAATGTACAAAGACACATTCATAACAGGTCTAAAACCAAATCACTTTGGGAAGGAAAGGAGAAGGGAGAACAAACCCTGAATAAACTTGGCATGAAAATGAAAGGTTTCCATAAGTGTTCTCAAGCTATCAAAACAGGTTTTGAATGTTTAGATATAAAAACATGCATATACACAAGTACACATATACATATTCTCAAAAACTATTCAACACCAAGCATTGCTTCAAATTTTCTCAACTATTACAGCAGGAAAAGTATCTAAAGTTGTTATCAAAAGTAAAGAAGAAACTTGTTTCCTAGAAACATGGAATAATTTAATAAGTTTTTAAAAAATTTTCTTCAGAATTTCTTCCAGAACTCAGTTCATTTGCTAAATACTCCCATTTGTAATACTTTTCCTTTTCCTCAATCTGTTGGAAAGCAAGATAGCCTACCTCATTTTTAATCCAGAGAGCAAGAAAGCCATCTGGCCATATGTGGCAACACTTACTTGATAGCAGAAACCAGACTCCTCTAAATTTTGAAATGCAACATTAAAAAAATAAACCAATTTATGCCTTTACTGAGCCCCACAGGAGGCCTGCAGGCATACAGGGACTCCTCAGACCAACAAGTCCCTCTCCAACAGTGCTGGCAGCAGCAGCCAGAGGGGCTGAGCACTCGTCACCTCAGCAGAAGACTGACCCAAAGAAGGTACCTGCCTGCCCCATCACTGCAAAGATCCCAGGAAGAAGCCCTCATCTCTGCCCGCAGTGAGAGTGAAAAGATTTGTGGCATTCTATTTATTGCAGTTTTGAATCTATGGATGACTTTTGGTACTTCCTGGCACTAAGAGCATGTTAAAATTAAATATTAATTACTCTCAGTATTTTGTTTAGGAAGTGTTCTTTAAGTAAGGCAAAGTTACAGTTAAACCAACCAGATTGGTTTATGCATTTGGATAGTCTGATAGCATCATCCCTGTGCCTTGACATGAAACAAATTCTACCACTGTTATCCTGGGCACATGTAAGCAAATTTACCTAGGGAGATGAAATAAAAAGAAAGGAAAGAAACCTCTATATGTGATTGCAGTTGGTTACTGTGATACATATTGCATGCCAAAGAACACAGAGAACGGAAAGATTGTGTTTGCAGCCTGCTTTTCTAAGCCAGAACATGTGAAAACAGAAATAATACAGGACATCCTAAAATAAGATAGTCTGCAGGTTTGCATTATTGTACATTCACACAGCTTGCAAACACTACACCATTTATCCTGCAAAGCAAAAATCCTCAGCAAGAAGAAAGGGAAGAAAAGGCCCAAGAGTAGGCATGGATCCTCTGTCACATATGAAAGCCACTTTTGCCACTGGCTCTTATCATGTCCATGGTGTCATGGGCATACTCCTGCCCTTGGATATACATGGCAGTAACATGGAGAAAGTAAGCACATGTGCAACACAGACCTACATCATAAAATTAGTCACAATTTTTCTAAAAATAAATTCAACATAAATCTGGTCTTGTTAAAACTTAATGCAGTGCAAGGCAAAGTGAATTAGAAAAAAAGCATGGGTGTTTCAGAATCTAGAAATGGCAGTGTAATTCCTTACCGGATTTTGATTCAGATACTGCCCTGGAACAACTTCAGGTTTACACCAGCCTGTCAGACTACAATTTGTCACTATGTATGTGAAATCTTCATATGAGTCGGTACAGAAAAGCTCTACAAAAAAACCTGAAGAACTCCAAGAATCTGTGTACAACAAGAGAGGCACAAAGGGGAGTCCAAGAATCCTAAGCGAAAATATTTTGCTTTGTCCAAGTATGCACAACAGCAGTTTGCAAAACATCAGCACACAGAAGTGCTGAAATTACCTCTCCACCCGAAAGTGAAGTGTTTGCAGCTGCTGCTGTAGCCTGTTCTGCTCGGTTGGAAACCTGTGTGCTGTGCTCCCTCCTCTCCTAAACCTGGGGAGCAGGGGGAAGACAGAGCCATGACCCTTCTCTTTGCTTTTAGCTTTTAAGAGCACAGCACACCAACTGCAGTATTCCTGAAAAACAACGTTACAAGAACCAAAACCTCCTGTTCTTGACAAATGATTGCTTCCAGCCTGTGGCATGGCAGACTGCCTCCTACTTATTAAAGCACCTCCATAAAGCAAGCTGGATTTTAAATTGGCATTTTCTGTCCAGAAAATATATTTCACTGAGCACCATTTTTCCCTGGGAGACTGTCCTGCAAGATCTACCAAATATTTTCAAACTAGCTGTTCTCAGGACCAAGAGATAGGATCTCAAAAATCTACTGCCTCTGGCTCCTCTGTTTGGGTACCAGCCCTAGCACTGGCAGGGCTGGGCAGAGGGCAGGGACAGATGTGCAGACAGAGAGCTCAGCCCTCCCCACTGGCATGTGAGACAAGAAGCACCTCAAAGTTCCCAGCAAAGCCCACAGCAGCACCTCAGCCACAGACTGAGGACAGGCAGCCCCTCACTGGGGGATGCTCTCACCCTCTGGCATCACAGGGCTGCAGTTCTACAGTAACTGAGGGATTCCTCTTACAAATTTGGAGGGCCACGATATTCCCCTATGTTTCTTGCTGGCTTGCATGTCCAGAAGCAGCAAAGCCCACAGCACCTTCCCCCCACTGCTCTCAATCTGAAAGCAATATGACAGACAAGCTCAAAAAGAGAAGGGCAAGGAAAACCTTGGATGCCCTAGCACTCATCTTAAGTAAAATAGCAGTTTGTAAGAGTACAGAGGTCAACCAAAATTCTGCAGGCATGCCAGACACACGAGGCATTATTCTGTTCAGCCTCAGCCTCCTCACAACTCACCCCAACCCATTTCCATGAAAGCTGACTCAAGGGGAAAAAATATGAAGCAACATGACAGCACAGGTGCCTTTGCTGACCACCCCTTCATGAAATCTTGCTATAATTCAGCACACCCAGATGACAGCAAATCAAGAAACACAGCACAAGAGAAAAACAAAGGACATTTTCTTAAAGACAGATGTGTGTAAGTAACAGCAGTAACGATACTGTGTATAAGCACTCCAGCTTACCAGGCTTCCCTGTGAACCCCTTCTTCACCCTGTTCCTACTATTGCAAATTATCCTGAAGAAAACCATCATTCTAAAATGATGCTGTCCTGTCAGTCATGTAGCTGCATTAGCCCTTCCTCTCTATGTGGGCACTCAAAAGCTTCTCTTCTACTGTTCTACATCATGTTTAAAGCACATGCACATGAGGCTTATACTTATGTGGAAAAAAAATTCTTGGTTTTGGCACAGTCTCTTAAATTGCTTCTACAACATCCTACATGTTTTACAGTTTCCCTTGTTCTTTCACCTTTCAGTTTCTCTGGCTTGCTCTTTCCTGTGCTACTTCAGCTAAGGGAGAAGAGGGTGGAGGAGAAAGGTCTGGTTTTGGCTCAAATTCACCTTTCCCAGAGCACAGAGCCTGAAAAATAGTTTGGGTCCTGCTGCAATACATGGAGTGGAGTCGATGCTGGAGGAAAACAAGCTCTTTGTAGATCAGCTTGGCAACTCAGCAGCAACATGAATCATTAAAATCCCCACATCTTTCCACTTAATCAGTAGATATATGTATAGACCGGACTCTACCTGTATGACCCCCATCTGGGGTCTCATGTCAAAAAGCATGTTGTTGTCTGAAAAACTAGGAACAAAAAGGTGTTTTCATCTCAATTACTTCGTTTAAACATCCTGTAATTATCCTTGCTGCAACATCCTAAAAAACCATGCAGCATTGACTGCAAAAGAAAACAAGTAACGTAGAGATATCCTTGGTCTACAAGCCTTACAGAGAAAGCAGTCATTGAATTCTACAGACCACGTGCATGAAGGATCTTCCCTTGCCTGACTCCCACGGGCTTCTTGAAACTGCATTACTGAACTTGTACACTAGACAAAGAGCTGTGACAGCATGTGAAAAGCAAATCCTTATTAAATCATTAGTCACAGAGAGCCTTAGGACAGGGCAGAACAACATAACTAAGTTATTTGTAGTTGGTTTATAATTGGACACTGACTGTAATCCAAAGATGAGGCTTTGGGTCAATGCTGGATGGCTGATTTCTTCTGTGCACAACACAGGGGCCACCACCACGCTGAATATGAGTCCCAGCACGTCCCTCCTGCTCGAGGGACTGAGCCATCCCCCTCACACCTGCCCATGCCCACCAGGACTGGGGGGGGGGGCAGCTGTGACAGTGACTGGGGCCAAAGACAGAGGACTGTTTATAAATGTCCTTGTTACTCGTGGTCAGTGTATCTTTGCTTCTGTCATCTGTATGGAATTATTGCCCCATTCAAAATTGAAACTTGGTATATTTTATTTCAAGATGACTTTACGAGTCCTTCTATGTGATGTTCATTTCAACAGCATTCTAATATTGCACAACTGTCATATGATCCAGCCTGTGTGTTTTATGAGACTGACATGACACATGAAAATTAAAACCAGGTTCCTTGTCTGGAATACAGAGAGGAACTGCAAGGGAAAAAAGCAAAAACAATGAGAGCGTGCACCAGAAATGAGGGTGGAGGAAAAAGGGGAGGAAAAAACAGGATGAGACATCAGAGTCATTTCATCCTGCCCAGAGTGAAAACAGCTTTCATCGGTATGAAAGGACAGGGCAGTTAATTAATCAGCAATTAATTTTCATACATTAACTGCAGAATATACTTGAACTGTGCAGCTGTGTTTCAGGACTGGCATTGGAAATAAAGGACAGCTATGCCTATGGCCCAGTCATTTATCAATAATTCACAATATTCCCTTCTGCAAGCAAAACTTTTTATCTGCCCTTGCACTTCAATTGTTATTTTCTGTAGGTAATACATCTAAGGAGAAACATGGAGAATCAGGTCTTAAGTGCAAGAGATTTGATATTTGTTTTGTAACCCATGATGTAAGCATTCAGTAAGAACCTAGAGGTATTTCCTATGGTTGACAATATCCTTCTGAACGTGTGCTTAACGTGGAGGATTCAGTGGTATTTCAAATATTTCAGCCCTGCTCCCACTGCATCTGTCCTTCAAACTCACCCTACAGATTGCATTTGAACACATTTGCATTGCCTTGTATGCACCGTATATTGTACTGGGAACAGTGCAGGACAGATACCGGGCAGAGCAGGACGCTTCCACCTGAAGAGCAGTGCATAGCAGACTTATCTATGAGCTTTTACAGAGGTCACAAATTAAAAAAAATTGCTTTTACTTTGTTTCAGCCAGTGACATCAGACAAAGAGTCTCCCTCCTTTAACCATGCGTACTTTCCTGCTTAAAAGGTTATAAAAGTGGGTAACTTCACACAGTTAGGTAACACAGCAGGTGTTATATTTCCAGCTGTGCGTGCACAAACAGAAAGACATGAGGTAATCACATCTCATGCTTGAAGAGTAAAAGGATTCATAGAATAATCACTGGCTGAGATCAAGCACAAGCTACTTCATACCACACCCTTTTAAACACTGAACAATTGGCTAAGTATGGGCACTGTTGTCTTCTTTACTTTTCAGCTCCATCTTCTTCAAGGCATCCGCTGCTGGAGGTAAAATAAAAAACTGGATTACAATCCAGGAGCATTTCTTTCACCCTGTATAAGCAAGATGCAGACGGGACACATTTTAACACACACAGGTAGTGGGGAGGCAAGCCTGGACAAGCCAGAACTCCTGTACTTCTCCGTATTGTCTCAAACACATACCACAGGATTACATGAAACTAAAACCATTCCTCCAAGCTTGTGAATAATCCTTCACTTTTGCTGCCTCTCTCATTGGTAATACCCCTACTGATAGCTGGTAACATTCTTTAGGTAAGCATATGTTGTATTGTGTGGGGATAGACTGTTTCTCAAATAAGTACACCTCTGTGGGCTTTTTTGGAACATATAATTTTAAATTAATACCATCACATCCATATGTGTTTTATGACAGCCTGCCTTTAAAAATATTTTTAAACATAGATGTTGATTTTATGGGGAACTGAATGCCAAGAAGCAAATAAGTATAAAAATACAGAAAAAAAGAATAAAACTATTTCCTTAGTGAGAAAAGCTGCTGGAAACAAACTCCTAAAATAATTTTTATAACTTCTGTTCTACAGACTACTCAGAATATGCAATAACACAGAACATTCATGGCCTCTGCCTGTACATGCAGTTCCCCCAGCAGTGGTTGCAAAGGGGCATTACCACCAGGAAACAACACCTGTGCCTGATGGGCCTCTTTGCATATCAAATTATCAAAAAGTAGGCAAGTACCACAAGAAGTATCTGATCACTATGAATTCTCAAGTTGTCTTTCTCTGCATTGCAACTTCTTCTGTCAATACCTTCAATGAGCAACTTATCTTTGTTTCTTCCAGTATATATATATCTACAAAATGCCAGGGTTAGCATCTGCTTGTCAGAGTTACGGTATGTAAGAGATAAAAAAGGGAAAAACAGTCAGGACTCCTTCAATAGTATTCAGCCAAATATAACTACTACCAATATCAAGGGAAGATGTGTTGTGAACTTCAAACAGGACTATAAATTCTACTTAAAACTATGATTTTAAAAGCATCTTCCAAACAATGAGAGAACAGGAGAGCTGACTGTGAACAGGAAATAATGTAAGTAAAGGGACTTAACTGACACTACATTCATTGAGAAACAAGATCACCATAAACTGCTTGCTTCATATTCTGTGGAAGCAGTGGAGAATATCACAGAATGACACAGCCTGTTTTTTCTCATCCCAGAAGAGCAATCAATCTCTATTCAATCTAAAGAAAACGACAGAGAAAAAAGGCAATAACTGATTTTCTTCACAGCACTCTGCAAAGAGGCACAAAAGGCCCCCAAGATACTAGTATTTTTCTGGGCTTCCAAAGAAAAAAAGGAAAATAATCTTTATAATGTTCATAATTTATTTCCTTTGTTAAAAAAAAAATAAATTGGAAAATTGTTTGTTTGACCCAGTCTTCTGGAGAATTTATTGAAGGACTGTTCATAAATGTGAAAGTGACACCCCCCAGCCAATGCTAAGACAAATCCATATTGCTTCCAGTCCTGTAAAACTGCCTTGATCTGCTTTCAGGCAGATACCCATTTTAATTGTTTTGAAGGATGCTAAAAATACCATAGAGTAAACTGGAATTGTTCTTGTGTGCACACAACCTTTTGCATGTATCTCTCTTACTTCCAGGAAACACATGAAACCAGATTAAATTTTGTGCTTAAATAAATCAGTACCTACCTTACCAAAGGAAAAAGGAAAGAGGTGGGGGGCAATCTCAATCAGATAAATCAATTCTGATTCACCAAATTTTGGTAAAATGAAATAACTTAATTTCTCACCACAATGAAACCACGAGGATTTGGTCATGGTAGCAATACCAGAGTGTGCTGCTCTGCCCAGCATAAAAAGCCACCTAGTTTTCCTCTATGGCTGCTAGAAAATAATTCAGAGATGGACACTACTATATGGAAAGGATCTGTAACCACAATGCAAAATTTGAAAGTTAAACTGAAGCTGCTTGCCCTTACCAAGAAGTGGCCAGAACAGAAGATTTGTAGAGATGTATTTTTTTTAATAATTTCAAACCCAAACCCACCTTTGTGTACCCATACCCTGCCTGAAACCATTCTGTGTGAAGGTAACAGGACACAGGGACAAGTTAGAGATCTGGGTGCTATTTACACTTCATAAAGGGTCAGGGCAAAACCATCTCACCCTTGTCTTGTCTTTTAAAGGGAGAGAATGAAACACTAGATTAAGGTAATGGAAACATACAGATTATTTGTGAGGTATGCATGGCTTTTGGGGGGTTTCATTTTCTACTACAGATCCCTGTATTTTACAAGAGGGAATAGCAGCCTGAGCCATAGCTTTTTTTAGATTCCAGATAAGCATCTTAAATATCTTAGATACATGTTGATTACCTTAAACTGTTCCAGACATGAAAAGACCCTGGCTTGCTTTGTACTACACAGCAATGGCCACAATCATTTATATGATCTGGACACTCAGCAAAAGAACTACAAAACAGATTTCACATGGTAGAATATGAACAATATGTCTCCTATATTGCTCAATATGTGTCAGGTTTTTTTATGTAACACTTCTTTCATCTTGGAGGAACTTAAACCAGTGCTTTATATTGCAGTGGTGGGATATCAGAGCAATTTCACAAGTTCAGTATAGTTGCTATGGCACTTTACTGCTATTAAAAAAAAAATTAATAGCAAATTTGCCCATGAATATACAGTGATCTATTAAAAATATGTTTTCATATCCATATAATCAGGCAGCACTTTCACCATCACCTGACACATGCACCCTAATAAAATTCATGTTATTCAGTGCATCAGCTTTGGGACAATTAATTGGAAAGATAGCCTTGAGACATGAGCCAACACACAAGCTTAATCAAACCCAAGTGTTAAACCACAGGGCATCTCCAGCTCATTCACAATGATAATCCTCATTTATAGCATCAGTCATACCTCCTGACAGCTGAAAATAGAGAAGAACTGTTCATATCTTGAGGCTACAGTCAGTCATGACTACAGGATAATTTGTCTATAGACTGTCTGATGTCTGATTTCAACAGGAGCATGAGATATCAGGGACCTAAGCAGTTTTTTCTATGTATTACGTGCTCCTTTCATTAAAAAAAAAAAAAAAAAAAGGCTTATAGGGACAGTAGGGACAGACCCTGTAGCCCTGTAATTTAGGGATGACACTTCTGACACCTCTCTCTCCATGGCAGGCTGCAGTCTCTCACTCTGCCTCTCATCCCACATGTGATAGGTACACACATAGGTAAGCACCACAAAGCTGTCAAGCAATGTATGGAGCCCTCAACCAAGAAACAGGTCATACCACTGAGGAACTACCAAGCTAGGACATATTTGCATGGTTTGATTGGACTTTCTTGGCCTTTTGAACCTGGGATGAAAAGCAGACTGCAGATTGTTTTCCATAGGTGTAAACTTCAGAGAAAGTAAAGAAGAGAATCGCTCATTTCACACAGAGGATCAAATTTGGCATGCCTGGATTTTTGCATAGTCATGTTCATCTTCTCATGTACTGGGAAATATCATTCTTTGTCTAGGCAATTATCCTAGAACTTCAACACTGTACTCGAAACAGAGAAGTAAATTAATGTACAAATTAATCCTTCATATTTTTTCCTTCACGCAATAAACAACCTTATTGCTCTCCTATACACCATTTAAAGGTATTACTTCATGACAGATGTTCTAAAACCTACCACATCATCATTGCCATGATGTATTCTGACTTCCTCCCTGAGTGAAGGCAGTGCTGCCTTGCACAGACAGGACAGGATGGAACTGAACTGCCACTGTGCAACTACAGATAAATCACTTGACCTCCCCAATTTCCAGTCTGCCCGTGGGTATAATCATGCAACTCCGTGCAGGATTGTTAGGAGGATTAACTAACTGACACTAAAAGGCTTTGAGACTTGCTCAGTAAAAATTATTTCTATAAAAGTGCATATGCATCCAGTGCTAATTGATGCCAGCTGGCCCTTCATCCTGGGCAGCAAAACCAGCTTCTTTCCACACTCATTTCCTTTAGTGGGCACCAGCAGCATATTTTTTATTTCTAAATTCCTGCGGTTTGCCTTAAAACATACAAACCATTTGTTTTTCAGGAATATTCCAATTCAGAGAGTGATGCAGCAATGTATTGCAGTGATTACCTTGATTAACCCTGCACAAGCAAGAAGTGTAAACATTGTAACACCCTTTAAACTGAGAAAGAGCCCAGGTTGCAAGTGTGCAGCTGTAGATTCAGGAATTTACATCCTAGAGGGTCTGCAGCCTACAGAAACCTGGGAACTGACTTGCAAGAGCCTTTGAAATGAATCAGAAAGCTGTTGTTCCTAGACTAGCCTTACACAACACAGTACCATCAAATTAAGATACAGAAATAATTATTTATCTTTTGATTTTCCCTCTGTGCTGTAAATGACCATGTTTTCTTGAGCTCCTCCCTCAGCTACAGAAACTTGGATGTGTTCCATCTGCTTATATTTGCTGATAGACTCCAGAGGGATTTTCACTTCATCTGCTTCACAGATGCTCAGATTCTTTTCTTAAGACACATCATACAAAAATGTCTTCAAAATAATTAGCAGGACTTCAACTGGCATGACTATAATGGCTGCACATAAGGTAAAGCTCAGACAACTCTTAAGAAATTGTAGCTCTGGAACGAGTGTCTGGGACCTTAACAGCGCTCGTTTAAATCTTCCTGCATGACACATTTATAGTTTTCCGTGTAGGAAAAAGGGCAAAGGGGTTGGTATGCAGAAATCTGCTACAATGTGAGAAACATCATGCACTTCTATAACCTCTTGCACTCATACTGATGCAAAAGTAATTGCTTATGGAGAGCAAGCATGCAACCTAATTCAAAGAGAGGAGAAAATAAAGAGAAATCTTTATAATCAGACTTTCTACATCTCACTCCAAAGTAAAAAACACACCTTTCTTTAAATCACTATCAAGCTGTTTCAAAAAAATCATTTCAAGAATTACTGAACTTTTTTTAATATTTCAGCCTAATAAAAAATGAACAACAGTATTAGTTCACATATGCTGTCCACAATTATTTTCATTTTGTTAACAGATTGCTTTCAATCATGAGAAATCCCAAGCCACACATCACACTAAAAGGCCAGATTCTCAGACAATAAAACTTAGCATGGCAGTCAAGCCAAAGGAAGTGTGCCAGTTCATACCATAGCAAAGCCAACCCCAAAACTGCATCCCATTAACAAGACTTCCCATAGGAATTCTGGCCACTGTCATTACAAATAGCTGACAAAGCCAAAGTATATTATTGTGCTGTCTTTAAGACTAAGTCAGACACCAGGTCAAGGGAATTACTCCCAGCCTATAGGTAATTCAGACAAAAAAGCAGCTTCCATGAAGAACTAGAACCAGCTTGTTTGCTGCCCCTCCTGTCCTACAGGATACTCAGAACAAACTTCAATGACATTCTCTAAACAATCACAATACACCTTTTCTTTCTCCCAATATTCAACTTTACACAAATCCTTCTCTGACCTTAAAGATATTAATTTAAATTTGTTTCTGGCTTAAACTTGGTGTTTCCCCTTCTGTTTTCTCTCTGCTTTTGAATAATAAACTGGGGGACAACACATTCGGAAACAAGACAAGTCCCTGAGGATTAAAAAAAACCCAACCCTACCAAACAATCCATTGACAGATCTTTCTCTGCAAACGATTCAGTGAATCTTTAGTGAATTTTACAAAGTACAGTTACAAGGACACTTTCAATTTGCTGCTCTCCCAAAATTTGCTCATTTGTTTCCTTTACTTGAAATGTTTGTGTATGAACACTTATTACATGTAAGGTTATCCACATCCCAGGTTTGTTATTTTCAGGTCACTGCCATAACAGTTATCTCTTGAGAGCATTTTAATCAGAATATCATGTCATCATGGCCTTAGAGGTGAGAAAAACCTGGAAAGCATAATGAATTAAAACAATCTTCCAGCTGATAAAATCAGTTTTTTTTACCTCAGCATGCTATGCTCTAGCAACCAGAAAGCAACTGGGAAATGAACATTAGCTCCCAAAAAGAGATAAGCCATACTCTCAGCAGTTATAATGCAGTATTCTGTTCTACCAAAGTTAACAGAACACTACCAAATCAACATTAGTTTTTCACTTGTTGATAAAACTTGGTCAGCTGAACTCCAAATGTACACTGATGTGAAATTCAGTATCTTATTTATGTGACAATATGTGTTATTTAATAGGATCTTGCTGTGAAGTAATTAAAGGTGAATACCAGAGATTCTTGGATTAGTAATACAAGGACCTAGGAGCACTTACTGATTTTCCAAAGTGTACTGTAAATTTTAAGAAAGGAGACAGGTGAGGAAAAAAAAAAAAAAATCATTCCTCTGTTGCACTTTTTATTTGTATACGACCCAGAATCTTGGAGAAGAAAGCTTACAGAATTATCACAAGTCGGAAGTCAAATATTCACAATAGATTACAATAAAGGTAATTGATCAGCAATGGATAACATAAACCAAGCCTTAAAATTACCACAAAATATTGCCTAATGATTGTTACTGTTAATAACTTTTTTATTAACTATAAAAAAAAAAATTTATCAGTCTCAGATACTGACATCCAACCTAAGGCATAGAAAAATTCATTGCCTCTTCCAGCCTAATGTATTTATACATCACACTGCATCACAGGCTGTATTGCAATAGTACAAGGAGAACAGAATAATGCCTGGAGCCAACAGAAAGAGAGATGGCACATACAGGACATTTTTTTCTCTGATGACATAATATTTTTTTGATTGCACCATTAATCTACATTTCAGCAGCCTGTGCATCTGAGTAATGAGGCCAACGGCACCTTCTCCACTGTAGAGCAGCTCTGTAATCCAGTTTCAGCCTTCTTTTTTCACCAATGCCATTTGCTTCAGTAGGAAGCTTTCAGCACACAGGATCAGTCCCAGAATAGGGCCTGGTGGTTTTTGGCATAGTACGGCTGTAAACAGAGATTACAATTCCTGAGAAGGCTCACGTTGGCTCAAGCCAGTGTGACCAGTGGGCACCCAGTGCCAAATGCAAATCTTGCAGTATTCTAACAGCAATCAAAGAAACAATACCCATGGCTTCAGGGAAAGAGCCATAGAGAATAAGCACGGCTCTGTTTTGAGAAAGCACTCCTAGATCTGCCAGTACCTCTCCCAGCACATGCACGCTGCTGAGTGGGGAGGTGCTCACTGCAATAGCAGGAGGGACCAACAGCCCCAGAACCAGAATTTCTTTGATTTTGTTGAAGACTAACTTCATGTGCTCTGAAGGAAGGGTCCCTCCTCCTCCTCCCTTACACTCTAAGGGCCAGGGAGAAGCACCACTTTCCCCACAACCTCCAGCAACACAAATCACAGCTCCATCTTTACAAAGCAGCACCGAGATGGAAATGTTTCTCAAGGACACAGGAGAACAAAACAATCAACACAGTGACTGCAGCATCTGGTCAGAGTAACCACCATAATAAATTTCAATCTCATTTTAATTTTTACACGTCAAAAGCTATTAGGTCTTAGATATTTGAACCTTAATTATTATGGAAGCAATTAGCTCCTATGACCAGAAGGTTTTGCCTGAGCAATTGTGATGAGCACAATATTTTCTACAGTGTGAAAAATAAATATCCTAACACATCTATAGCTATCTCAGACCTTACAGTTGTTACTGTGCTTCATACTGATACCTTGGCTTTGGGCCACACTGCAGAAGGTAGAACTTACTCGCTCTATGGCATTATATATTTGTGTAATGGAAGATTAAGGGATTCTGAAAATTTAGAACTTCAAAATTTAAATATTTCCTGCTGTAGAGAGATTAAATTGTTTTTAAATATTTAAATAGTCTTTCAGAGAAAACTATATTGGTATGCTATCTCCTACAAAGATAGCTATAATTAGACAACAGCTCCAAGTACCCTGGAAAGGCAGATTTCTAGAACTGACTAAAAATATTTGGGTTTTAAGGTACAGAAGTTTTCCATGGAGTTTTATGCATCAAAGAAATTTCGTTAATATATATTGCTTTTTAGTACCTTCTTTGAAGTCATTGCTACTTCATAGAAGTATGCATTTTAATTCTCAGCATCATACCTAGCCTATTTTATCCATGATACTGTGTGCCCCTACAGCACTTCTCCAAGCTTTGGTGAGCTGATCTGACCTCTGCAAACGGGGCTGCTGGAACATGAGCTGAATTTCAGGGGACAACTCAGCTGCTTTAGAAGGCATTTTAGGATCTTCCTGGGTGAGAAATACTATAGAAGCAAAAATTGTACATAGTAAAGAGCTATTAAGCATTCACCAGCACACAGTGCCTGGCCTCCTTTGTACCTCATAAGTTTCCCAGTTGCTTTTGCAAGCAACAGTGAATTTCAGGAATGGCAGAGGTGCTGATTCTCATCCAAGTTACAGGGAGAGCTTTTCATTCCTATATATCCGAGCTTTATGCAGTGCCCTTTGAATGTCAATAACCCTTCCATAATTAATTGAAATATGAACTCTTTAGTGCTTTGTTTTACACTTAGAGGTTTGATTTTGCTTCCTTCTGCTGATAAATACCATTTGCTGACAAAGGTAAGGGCTGATGACTTCCAATTCAACCTTTTGTTGAATCAAAGGCAATTAGTAACATCAAAGCTCTGAAGCCAAAGGAAGAACTTGATTCATAGGGATTTCTGTTCATGTCAAAAACTCTTTTCCCCAGGCTCCACATCATGCACAGTCTCCAATTTTCTTCACCAGGACTTACTGCATCCACTGCAGTGAAAGAGCTACAGCAATAAGAAGAAATGTAGGGTGCACAATGGTTGTGCAAGCAATACAATGCAGGCACCAAGGAGGAGTAAACTTTGGGGGCACCTTTCTTCCCATAGGACCAGTTTGGGCATCTTCTGCACAGATCACAGTAACTGGAAGCCCTCCTAGACAGCCCAAGGAGTAAGGGGACACAACCCTGTAGTCCTCCTGGGACCACACACACAAAACTATTGTGAGTTGTCTTGTGAATCTCTCTGTGAAACACAGCTCACACCTGACTTTTCTTCACAATATGCCCAGCCTTGAGCTTGAAGCAAATCCAAGGGGAACCACAGGGCCCTGCACTCAGAGCAGTTCAAGGCCTGTGCTGGCCATCAACATGCATAGCAGCTCCCAGAAATCCTCTCTGTCAACAGCACTCTCCTCACTAGTTTTTAGGGAACTCTAAAATGGTTTGAGACACATTCTTAATGAAAATCCAGAAATAAGCAGAAAATAGGCAAAAGTGTTTTCCTTTAATTAGTATACATATATGCACAGCAGAGTTACTCCACTGTACATAAGAAGCAGGTCTACACTTTTTCTCCTGTAAAAGCAGGTAAAGCAGAAACGTGAAGCTAACTGGAACACATGGCCATGTTTAGATGCAATGCAGGAACTTCTTCAATAAGAAGCTGCCCTTTATTTGAACTATGGCTTGAAAAATGTCACCAGTGCAAATACTAAGGAAAAAAACTACCAACAACACATCTGACAGGACGTAACTTCCACTGCTTTCAGAATATTTAAGTCCTTCAATGCCACTTTACTAGTAAGCAAATAAAATTATGCCAAAGTATATCCAGCACAGCAGAAACAAAGACTGCAGAGGATTCTATTTAAAGCAGGCTCAGTTTAAGATTAATTCAATTGCTTTAGCCAATTTATATTCTCCACATCTAAGACTCGTGGACTTCAGGAAATGAAGCATTATGACACTTTAACAACATTCTCCACTTGAATTTACCCTTCATATTTCTATGAGCTCCTCTGCATTTATTTAAAACATAAATCTTCAATGACATAAACCAGCTTTCCATGCATGTAATGAAAAATAAAATCATATGCAAGAGAGATCTTCTCTGAAGCTGAAAGCCATGATGCTTTATAAAATAAATGAGTGCATGCAACTCTCTATTTTCAGTATTAGAACAAGACTCAGCCAAATTCTCTAAAGCACTCTGACATACACGAGTAAGGTTTCTGCAAGTTTACTCTTCCCTAACTTTGGTATTAAGCATTTTTTATTATTATTATTTTATTTCTGTAACACTACATGAAGAAAAAGTAAGCAAAATCCTTCATCTTCACATAAAATACTTGTTGGGGCATTAGGTTATTTGATGCACTTCACTTTTGGAAAACACATCATTAAAGCCTTTGTGTCACTTACCAATGAGCACTATATCCTAAATATACTGAAGCTACTAAGGTGGACCCCATGTAAGAGTTCACATGGGTCCTTTTGGTTCATTTGAGGAGGGAGAAAGAAGCAGAAAAACAAGCTCAATGCACAGTACAAAATATGCCATGCTTAGAGATAACAAAAGAAGGCCTTTAATGAAGCAAGAAGATAATAAGCTGCATGTTTCACATTCACATTAAACGTGGTGGAAAACAGTAGGCTGGGGAGTGCTAGTACAGTTTAGCTTCTCTTATTTGTTTGGGTTTTTTATTAAAGTCAAGAGCCATCTTAATATTACAGGCTTAGAAAATGATAATGAAGACAAAGCAGCTCACTGGACTCGTATTTACAGCTGCATAAACCTGCACTCAAAGCAATCATTCCTGACCATGCTATAGCTGCAAAGAGAACATTTTTATTAAGCTTTATGAGGACAAAGTGGGGTGGTTTTAAGAATATGTGCAGCTTCCAATCAGCTATGCTTTCAGTAGGCAAAAGAGCAATAAATGTTCAAGTGGAGTAGAGTAGGGGTTTTATGAAAATTTATGTACAACACCAGACTGTTAACCACCCCTCAATGTCCTCTGGATTTTCCCATCTCTTAGGGCAAATTTTGAGCTAAAGGACAGTATGAAAGGAAGGCACACTTTGGTCTCTGGGGATTGAAAGCAGAGACAATGCACTCTTTGCATTAATTTTGACTGAGCACCAAAACACACAAAACCAACCTGTGCACTTTAACAGTATGTCAGAGGAGAGTCATTCACCTGCACTTCATCTGGCCAGAAGCAAAAATTTTGGGTTGGGAGACCAATGCAAGGAAAGAGGCTGGGGATGCCACCACCAAAACACTGAGTGGGCTGCATGAAGCTGGGAGGATGGGCATTTTCAGAATGTTGAGGGGCTACCAGGCACAGGAGATGGGAAGCACACTGTCTCCTGAAAGCTAAAGCAATACTGTACTGGGCCACCACCACGACTGAGGTGACTAGGACAGGACACAAGCAGCAGAGGTTGCACAGGACAGAAATGCTGGGCAAAACAGCTTGGGAAAATCTGATCTAGAGGGAAAAAACAAATAACAGTCTGAATTTTAAAATTACAATGACCAATAAGAGCAGCAGCACAGCATTAACATATTTTCTGTAGAGGCACCTATGGTGGAGTAGAAATGGGGTATTTTGCAAGCATGTGGCAAGAGAGTCCTGCTGCAAGGCCTTTGCAATAAAAATTAACAAGGCAGAAAACCAAAAATAGGCAGTAATATCTGAGCAGACATTATTCCTAAATGGCTCTCTTATACAAGGAATTAGAATAAGACCTAGCAGGGCACTTTCCAGACAACATTTTAATTATTTAATAAGTATTTCAATGAGAAAGATTTTATTCCTAGGGATGATAATCCAAACACAATTCATATTACTTGCTATTCATGCTATAAACTTATTATGAGCTTCTCTCTTGCAGACCAGCTTCCAGTCTCTGCTACTCTGGTGTAAAACCATGTCGCCCAAAGCCTGTTGAGATCATTTCACATGCAGAGAGATTTATTAGGAGAGCCCACAGATGGTGGCATGCATTGTCTGTAATGGTGAAAGTTACTTTGGAGAAAAGAAGAAAAATGGGAGAAAGAAAGAGACAAAAGGGAAAATGAACACTCTTGGCAGCAGCAGCAAACCAGAAGAGCAGCACAAGGGCAACAGGCAGCTCCAGTGGCTTTGGTGAAAGGGCAGATCTGCATCCAGGGGACAGGCTGCTGGAAGGAGCAGCTTAAGGCCCCTCAGGCACTGCCCAGCTCTCCCAGAAAATAACTCAAACCCTGTTAAAAGGTTGACACAATTGTAACATCACCAGGTGTGCCCCGAGCTGCAATATAGTCAAGCTGGGTGCCTAAATGCTGACACTTTACCAGCTATGGCTGTGGCCATGGCCCTTTCCTACTTTAGAGACCCCAAATAAGCCCCAGCATAATCACCACCCTGCAGCAAACTTTGCATAGGAACCATTTTTTTTGTCTTGTGAGTGAAGCAATTAAGCTTTTCTGAAAGATAATTTATATTAATTGTTGGGTAATTTTAAATGTCTGTCAATATGTGCATGACTTGATTTTAAAAAGCCAGTACTGCTCTAATGTCATTTATATTAATTGCTAAGCAAGACTTTCACCACTCTTCAACTAAGATACACCATCACAGGAACTCCAACATCACACCTTCCACAATTCCTGAATTAAATTCTCACCAACTCAATCCAATAAAACAGGCAAGCAACAAGTATCATGCCTGCAAATGCCATATCATTAATACATATATGTTCTCATTTATTAGAATTGTAATCTTAGGAATGCAATTATTTGCACTGTTTATGCTCTTTTCAACTCAGCCTCCCAGGCTGCTGAGGAAAGCTTGTCCACTGGTGGGAACTGGAGGAATAAGATTGCCTGACCCAGGTAAAAAAGAAAGAGCTGCTAAATATTCAGCACTAACTTCACTCTGAAAAGCCTTCCAATAGAAAAAAACACAAATCATGTTAAAACCTGAAACACTGCTTCAAAAATCACAGGTGGCATTTTTAACCAATGTCCTTTTTCATTACTGCAGCAGTGCTTGGAAAAGCTCCAGCAGAAGAGAATCACTTAGGCACTTCCTTAATGCCACCACCACAGCTCAAAGGGACAGAAATCAAGAAACATTACAATCAGTGTAAGCTGATTAGGACATTAAGGAAGAATAAAACACACAGAACATAAATAAAATCCATTAAAAGGGACAGGGAAAGCACACACATTTCCGAGAGCAACTTTTTTTCTGGAGATACTCCAGATTTTCAGTTTATGTCTGGTGGTACTTAGTGTTGTGATAAGGGAAGAGGAGGTTTCCAGCTGAAACACAAAGAGTGCACAGCATTTGACATGAAAGACATGTCAGCATGCAGGACAGCCAGTCTAATCAGAATTCTTAGGATCTGAAGAAGGATGGACAAATTTTTATATACACATATCTCAATCACACTCTTGCCTGTATACAGAAACATACTCTATTTAAATAATAGGAAATTAGGAACCTGGGACTGAAAGTGTGCTCCAGCGAGGAAGAACAAAAGACTTATTATCACTCTTTCTTGTCCTTCCCTAGCAATAGGTGGTTTAGATTAAACTGAGACTTGCCATATATAAAGGCATACAATAAGCCACTTGGGTCTTTTTCAGCAGCTGCTGACCTTAAGTCTTGGTGCTCCAGTATTCACAAAAAGCCATGTCTATCACAGGGATGCACACAGGATGCACACGGGATGCACATGGGGGCTCAACCACAGCTGCCAGAGAGATGAAAATCTCTGGGCATTACATCCCACAGCTCTGCCATGATGGTCTCAGCTGGAGAAGGAGGAGAAGCTGTGGTTCCTCTGGGGCCAGAGACCTGCCTCTCACCTAACATACACCATAGCTCAAACAAAAGCAAAGCAATCCCCCCAGGAAAAACACAGAGCCTAAATGCTTTACTGCACCCAGGAATCCTGGTCTGTTTAAGGCTGTCTGCTGAGTAGTGCTGCGACGGTCCCACCCCAGGGTGCAGGGCTGTCGTTCCTTGTCTGCAAACAGGACTGATGGAGAAAGGATGGGTAGGGGGTGAGAAGATGCTCTTTCAGAACTACAGCCTCTGAGTCAACCCCTGTCTCACTGAGCAACCAGCATCACAAACTAAAAATGGGGGCACCTAAAGCTCTGTGCTGCGAATTGTGCTCTCTATTCCTCCTGCTCAGTTAAATTATGCCCTTGAGTCCTGACGGGTGGGAATGGCCACAACACAGCCAGCTCAAGCAGGCAGCTGTAGACCTGCAGTAACAGGAGGAATGAGTCCTCAGCCTTCCCTTGCAAGTAAAAAATATATATGTATATATTTTAGGAAACAAAATGGCAACAAACTTGCATCAGAGCTGGGACTGGGCACCAAAAAGGAGCTCTCCGAATTTCTTCAATTACTTAGCTTTCCAGATTTTGTAGCAGTTCCCCCTAGATTACTTCAAGTAAGACATTTCACTAAAATTGTCCCGTTCAATTTCTGAATGAGATTGGATGTCTGCAGAAAAGTTTTGTTTCTTCAGGATTCAGCAGCTAATGCCAAATGAAAGAGAAAAGAAAAGCCTGTCTTGTGATGAAAGGACAAGAAAAAAGAGCAATCACATAAGAAAACCAATGGCCAGACCTCTGACCAAAAAAGCAATTGCATGTGTCAAGTTCCCATAAAAAGATGATGCCAGCTGAGGCTTATGTTAAAACCATGCAATAAAATTATATGTCTGGAGCCTCTGTCAGAAGAACGATGCTATCTCATTAATAGGATTACATAGAAAAATTGGAGGGATTTCAGTCAAGAGGAATAATATGATTAAGGATCAAAAGGCTCATGAAAGGAAGTTAAAACTGGATGCTGTGCTCTTGAATGAAAAACCGAAGTCTCAGAACCAGAGAAACTCAGTGGTACCAGCAACACTGCAACATCACCCCCCTTACACCTGGAGTAAGTGACAGATCATACCCCAGAGAGGAAAAACTCATATTATAAAACACTGGCTTTGTTATGGCAACAGTATTACCTTATCACTCATCAAGAAACTAATAATCAGAGGGGAAAGAAGAAGGCTGATTTCTTATAAAAAGCAGGAGGATGCAAGCCCTGTAAGAGAAGAATACATTTAGTCAGAAGAGAGAAGAAAAAGATTGTGACACTGGATAAAATCAGAGCCATTGAGTTAGTGACTGGAGAGGATTTCTCAGCCACAGGAACAATGTGTATGTGGAACCATTTCCCAGAGGGAGTACTGGAAATCACAGCTGGTGAACCAGCTGAAGAGGGGCTGGTCACCACCCCAAAATCACCACTGTACAACCTCCTGAACTGGCAGAAGGTCAAGCAGCCTCAGGGGGAAAGGCAGAAGAAACTGTGCAAGCAGGAAAAGGGGAGCATTGTTGATAGCAGATGTTCCCTTGTCAACACTACTATCTATGTATGTTACATTGCAGAAAAACTAAATTAATTAAAAAAGATATATCTACATTTAGACTCTCTTAACTGATGGGTTCAACATCCTTCTGTTACTCATCTTTTCCATTCAAAGGGCTGTAGGTTAAGTAAAAAGGTTCATTTAAATTCTACACACATTTATAGAGATAAACTGATTTCAGAAAGCACTATTACGTCAGAACTCTCTCCCGCAAAGGGTGAAAGCCAGATACTTTGTGAACCACTTTTATGATAGTTAATATTTTCTAAAAAATCACTAGATGTCAACATAAAGGACAGAAGACACCACTGTGGAAGAGCAGATGCTACAAGCTACCACACCAAGCATATTAGGGTCACTTGCCCTGCATTCCTCTGCATCAGCACAGGACAGGACTGCTTCAACACCCAGCACCCGTCTTGTTTCTTGGCTGTTGTGGCAAGCAAAAAGTGAAACAAAAATGACCCTTTCTAAGAAGAAATTTAGCCGAGGAAGTCCCAAACCTGGAGGTGCTCAAGCAAAGCCCTCTACAGCATGTCCACAGCCTGTGCCATCCACACGGTATGCCAAGAGAAGCAGGGAAACAAACCAGGGAGCAATTACTTCCAACCCCATCTCACATCAGACCCTCCAAGGAGGAGGTCTGTGTGTGCACACTGACAGGAGAGGGAGTTACGACATGAAACTGCAATTCTAATCTTATCCAGTACATGCAGCATCAGGCAACAGCTCTTCTAGAGCTGACACTACAGGGAAGTGGAGGCTGAAGCCGTTTTCTACATTTTCACCAACACTGTGAAGGGTGAGTGGATATTCCCTACATCTGACAGCTGGGCTGGCAGCACAGGCCACACCAGCTCAGCCTGCAGGGCTCTGCAAAGCTAGGTGAGCTCTGCAACCAAGGAAAATGGCTTAAAGAGAAGATGCAAACAGAGCAGATTTATTTGCTATTTTTATATGGTTTCTTACCACTGAAGAACACCCTCAAAGCTCTTAAGCCATTAAACTTTAAAGAAAAAGAACTTTTTAGAAGCTGTGCAAACTGGGCAAACTCATTTTGTTGCTTAACCAAATCAAGATCTATATTTCCTAGTCACTTTTTTTTTTTCTTTTTTTTTTTTTTAATCCCTTCAAAAAATCAAACAATAAACCCCCCCAACAATAAAAAATCCAAGCTAATCTTGTTCAGCAGATATATATCTTTGCTGGTACATATAGTTAAATGCAAATACACAGCATTCAACCCTTCATCTCCCATCTCAGCAGTAGCACCAACAGGAAGAAAGGCAGTGCTTACAATGAGCAATGTTCAATGCAGACAGATTGAAATCCTCCACAATCTGCATTGCCACACACAACCCAAACCATCTTTCCCAAAGCCCAGATTTTCTGGTCAGGAACACCCAATGACTTTTTTGATTTAGGAACTGTATAGTAGGAAGAGTAGCTAATAGGGTTTACAGAGGAGCAGCAATGACCACATCAGTTACTTTGGGCTCTCTAAAATCCTCCCTCATTCGTGGGACACCTCCTCAGTGCTCCTGTCCCTTAAGGTTAAACTCCCCAATACCTTGCATCCAGTGTGAGTCCGGGTCTTCATGAGGGGAGTTGTGGTGCACAGCTCAATGGCTTCTGGTTCATGGAAGATCACTGTTGGGAGAGGCTCCTTCCGAAGAGTTAGGACATTCAACTTAGTCTTTAACATGGTCTGAAAGTGCTAAATGAGAAAGAAAAGCAATTATCTGTAGTGCAAAAAAATGAGAGTTAATAGTTGGATGTGTCTGCAGGTTTCACCTGCTGTTCAGTGCCTTGAAAGTTTTCATGAGGAGAGCTGACAAGTATAACAACTTAAGGCAGTATATATTAATTACTATTAGCAATGTGAAGACTGTTTCTAATTAAAAAAGACACAGACACAAAATGAGAGGATTCATTAGAACCCCTGTATATCCCAAAAAGGATCTAAATTGAACCTCTGATCACTCTCAGGCATATTCTAAAGCTGTTCATAGACCCAGTTCCTCTATGAATGACCATATGAAGAGAAGAACAGGTGATCAAAAACCACTGAAAGAACTATGGATTAATCCATTCTTGTTTTCTCTCCTCGACTTAAATTTCATCCCGTTGACCTTTGCAGACATTATAATTTCCACTTAGATGAATGCCTCATTGGTTTGCCTTTAGGATGTGAATTTTAAATTCTCTTCCATTTTAAGTACTAGTTTTTCTAGTCTCCAATGTATACCTCACTACTGGTACTAAAGAACAGATGTCATTCAAAACTCGCCACAAGAGGTAAGAGCTTGGTGAAGATCTATCCTTGGTGAAGGGCTTGGGTGAAGATCTATCCAAGTGGACATTAATCTCACTGAATGAAGAGGTTGTCAGCAATTGCTTAGAGTGAAGAAGGACAATCCTTAAAAGATTTCCAAATCAGTTTTGTTGACAGACGAGAAATTAGAGAAATTGAAAATTTTCTCTTGCTGCTATATATCTAAGGGGAAAAACATACAGATATGAAGCAATTTAATGTAGTATTCCCAGGTACTAACTCATTGAAGTACTGTCTAAATATACACTTATTAAAGTTTCATAACTTGATTTTTATAACTCAGCAGTTGTAAGACCTTATGAGCAATGAGTCCATATTATTTTTGTCAAAACCAAACCAGTCACCCCTTTCCTCAGCTTCCCCTTCACCTCTGCAAGTTATAGAAACATTACAGGGTTTGGCTCACACAGAGAGAGATGCTAAGGGTTTTCTCAGAACTTTACAAAAAAGTCTCTATCAGAGCTAGACAATCAACTCTGGCCCTTGCTTTTCAGTCCTGTGTTTTATGTGAGGAGACTGCCTATCAAAAAATTTATTTATACACAGGGGAAGAATCCACTATTTAGATGTTATGCTGTTTAATATAGATTTTTATGGATTCATGTGTTCCATTCAAAATACTTAAACATTTCTTAGAAATAAACTTACTACTTAATTCATATATGCTTTATCATTAGCTAACTGAAAGCCTGTTAATACACTTCTAAAGAAATTCAATCCTTAGCCCATCAGTGTTTATGTCTAATTGTTATCATACTGGATCTACAGCACCTTAAACACTCTCATAAGCATATTCAAGGCATAAACACCAACAGTCTTTGAAAACGATACTTGTTTTCCTAACTCACACATGCATTACATCCTGTTTTTCAAGCAACACCTTAGGACCTCCATGTTGTTTGTGCAAGAGTTTCCATACCAGCGAGGGAATCTACTAATTTTTCATCTAGCTCATTATAATGTTACCCTCACTTTCCCTGCACACATCTCCAGTAAGAGAGTAGTCCACTTAAGATGACTGTACATTACGGAATATTCTTTGACCAATATTTCTGAGGATAGCAGAGCCCTTTGCCTGCCAGGATTACTAAGCTTACTGAGAAAACCTATTTCATTTTACCTTTCAGTTGCAACTCAGCCTTTTGTTGGGAATTCCCTGGGCTTCTATGGTGAAGCTCTGGTTAGCAAGACTAAACAAGAGATAACCAGCAATAATGGGTGTAAAGCAACCTCAAAGTCTGAGATCCTGAGTATGAGGGAGCTCTGCTGATTACCAGTGCTGTGTTTCCTGATCCTATTCACTAACTGCTGTCTACTACAATCACAATTCTTCTATCAGCCTGATTTTCTTTTATCTAGAGAGGCCCTAGGTCTGCTGCTTGCTTCAGAGGTTTTATTTCTGGTAGAGAAAATACACAGAGGGGAGAAGGTGCCGGAGACCTGCTGTGTGCAGGTCATGCTGCTACCCCACCTCTGACCAGCCCCTTCTCAAGCACTGGGAAATGTTGTCTCCAAGGTTATCTGCTGCCTTGGGCATCCAGGGATGGGAGAAGAAGGCAGATGTGGAAAACTTACATAAATGTATTTATGACCTGAAACTGTGATGTTTTGCTGGTGGGTTAATTTTGGAACAAACCAGAGATAATGCCTGCAAAGCACCAGGTTGAAGATGATCTTATCCTAGCATTTCACTTCTCCTTCCTTGTGGGCTGAAAGACCTCTATATATACAGAGATTCTCAAATAAAGAACAGAGCTTCCATTAGATACTCAATAGTGGAAAAAACTCCATTTCTCCCCTCTGAGCTTGGACCTACAGAACAGTTCCTCTCCTCTGTTAGCATCTCTACCAACTTCAATGGGACTACTAACAGAGAGCACAATTTCACCAAAAAGAAGGAAACTATGACAACAATCTACTTTCTTTTTCATGTTCTAACAACCAATATGCAGTCTTAAACAAGGAAGAGACTACCTTTTATCTTACAAAGGCACTTGTGTAGGCAGCAAGTTAGAGTGGTTAGGTGCCAAAAACACTAGAGCACGATTGGCAGCAAACAGATAGCTGGTTGCCAGAGCAGTGCAGGATGGATTAGTGGTGGACACAGAAAAAGCCTCTTGCTTTGGACTGCAGGACCAGTGCAGACAACACTGTGCTCCCTGCACACAGGTCATATGATGGCTGCCATAAGGAAAGTCAAGCTTCTGCCAGGACATGTCATGCAGAGAGCCCCCAGAGAAGCAAGTTATTTAAACTCATGCCTAACTTTCACTATGTGAGCAGTCCCAGTAAAGCACACGTGGGTAATCAATGGGATTATTCATGTGCTTTGAGCCAAGAACAGGATGAAGTGCTTTGCTGAGCCCATTTCTTAGTTCCCACTCCAAACTGGCATCTCCTGTGGAAACTTTTGGCAAATGCTACCCTATAATAGGAGCCAATGTATTTTTTGAGAAGAGCCATTAGTCCTCCATTGCTGTGAACTCAGAATATTTCTTTAAAGTGCTTAACTTCACAGCGTTCCTGAAAAGCATGACTTTGGCAATTCAGTGAACAAAGGCTCAGGAAACACTATACCATTCACATTTCATATGCCAGAACTACTACATTCATTTGGGAGCTCTTATTCTGAAAAATCATCAAATAGTAGATATTCTTAACTGGCATGACTGTAACAACAGCTCATGACTGCACATCATTCATTCCTTATCCATTTAAATATTGCTACCAATACAGACTTCGAGAGAAATGCAAAGGGCAATATAACTAAGAAATCAACAGCAAGTTTAAAATCCCTTGAGCAAAAAAAATACCTTAATTGCCAAAGAAAGGGTCAGAAGTGTAATTGGCATTGTATTTTTCCTATTTCCTCAACACAAAAACTATACCTGATAGCCTAAACCCATAGCCCTCCAAGACTGTTACTAAAGAGGTACAATTCAATGCCTCCTTGGTGACCTAAGCGCTCCCTATTTCAATGAAAGCCCTGTCATCACTAACCCTTCCAATGACAGCTTAATTGAACATAAGAATCAAGAACTTCTAAACTGTTTTAAAAATATATTTTATCAACTGAACAGTCACACATCCAGAATAACTATTTCACAATATTCAATTTGCATATTTTAGGTTCCATGTATTTAACCCAAGCACAATTTCTGCTAAAAAATTCTTTTGGTTTTGGTTTAGTTTGTTAACCAAAATAGTCACTTCCATAACCCAGGCCAAATGTCTTGGAGAAAACAGCTGTGACTATACAATTAAACGTGCCTTGAAGAAAAAAAGGATGCACCAACAATTTGTAATAATAATGCTTAACACTTCTGTACAGATCCTCGTCTTCAAGCTCTAACTTAAACAGTCTTTGTTGCTCACAATACTGAGTACTCAGCAGCTGGCTAGCTGATCTTTTAATTTTCATGATGGAAATAAAACAAAGGCTCAAAATTCAATAAATCTAAGAAAAGAATATATATAAAAACAAAACAAAACAAAAAAAGATTAAGAAAGAGGAGAGTGTAAATCACTGCAATCTGTAATCCAGCAATAGGGATTGAGCAAAAGGAACACAATTTGCAGGCTAATGGGGTTGATTCAGCACCTCAGCCCCCATTATCTCAATGCCAGCAATACAACCAACACATGACTGCTTAAACTGGCATCATGTTTCCAGATGACCTGTATTTAGCCAAATTATGCCAGTGATACACAATGACCACAAACTCCAAAATTATAGGATATTAACTTGTGAAAACCAGTTATGCTAGAAGTTCAAAGCCTCTGAAAGAAGAGTTTGCTGGAATGAGAAACAATCTTCTGCACAGCTCATCCCTTCTACAGCACCTATAAAGGTATTCCCAGATGAAATCTGAATTAGGGCACCAGCAAAAAACTCAGTCCCTGGGAAATTAAAAAATAACCTCTATAATTCACTATTACAGCTCAAGTACTTCATCTGCCTTTGAAATCTGCTCTGTTCTGGAAAGTAACCAAAACTTTTCAACAGCATCCCATAGCAAGACACAGCAGCTGAGGAGGTGAAACAGACAACCAAGTGCAATGAACTGCAAAAGAATCCTACAAAGTCCAAATGTCCCTTTTTGACTGTTCCCAGTGGAATTTTACTACCAATGTATTTGGTTTGTAAATAGAGGACTCCACTGGCTTACTCACAGTCAGAGGAGATGACAACACAGTAGACATAAGCAATACTGTCACACTCTCAGTGACACAAGCCCCACACCACCACACCTCTAGCTTAACAGCAAGAGAGTTCTGACACTGTTCACATGTGGCTTTTTGTTTAAAGCAAATGCTGTTCAGTACAGATAAATGTCACATCCGATCCAGATCCGGTTCTTGTTAAACAAATATTACTAATATAGTTTAAATATTTCCCCCCTCCCCCTTATAAAACTTTACTGTGCTGTATTTATTTATCCTTTACTAGCAGTTCATATAAACATTGTACCGAACACTGCAATAAAACCCTCTACAGAGGGAATGGAAGCACTTATCAAAATCACAAATCATCCCATCAGCAGCCTGCTCTGTAACACAAAACTGACTGGCGTGCACAAATCCAAGATCATGTCACGACTCTTTGTGCTCCAGCAGATCCAGCCTGAGTACTTGTGAAACCAAACCATCTCCAGAAATCTGGTTATTAAAAGCCTTTCTCATCTAACATACCAAGAACTGGTTTTTCCCAGCCTGTCAAACCAAATCCATTCAATCTCTTTCAGGTAACAGATGCTGCTTAGGTGAAAAGGCAGATAACTACATCTGAATGTAAATCTCCCAACTGCAGAGAAACAGCAACAGGTACAAGGGGAAATCGAGGCTCCCTATCCATACCCCTGATCACACAGCTGCCTGTGATGACGTTCACATTGCCTTCTTTTCTTACAATTTCTTACAATTCTGTTTCCTCACAATTTGATTCATGTGAAACGTTTTGTTCTCAGACTCTGTGTACTCTGAGTTTGCTCTGGCTGGATGCCTCCCTTCTCTTGCCAAGCTTATGTGATTCCAATCAGCAGGATCGCTGCCCAAACAAAACACAATCCCAGATACAAACACCCTCCAAACTGCAGGGAACTTCAGAGCCAGATGAGAACTTTATGACTGATACCCAAACATCTCTCTACACTTAGCCAGACTAAACCCCCCAACTTAAGCAAATCTGAATGCACAGGGTATTCAGATAGTAATTTACCAGTTTAGCTATAATTGCTGAATTCTGAAGTCTGACTATATAGATCTACAGAATAGAAAGGAGTCAATATTTCATGGCACTCATAATTGTTAAAATAAAATAAGGACTCCCTAAAATATCAGTGAAGGAGGTAAAAGAAGTCACAGTACTGAAATAAAAAGGGTTTTGATCAGTCTCTACATTAAAATACCCAATTTCCCAGTCCATTATTTGAGTGGAAATTAGTCATGTGGATGGAAGATAAAGTCTAAATATGTCTGTTTGGATTTGATCTTTTACAGCTTATTGTTTTCTGATGACTGCGAAACATATCTGGAAATTAGTTATAGTTTCCAGTGCCTAGGGTTCATGGCATGTATTTTATAACAGAACAACATTCTTATAGCATCAATAGAAATAAAGCTTTGTGACCTTCACCTATGTATCAACAGAGCTGCTTTCATAAATAACTGCTTCCCCAAATTATGGCCACAGATAGCATTATTAACCCTCAAATTTTAGTAACTCTTTCGTGACTGAGAGCTCTCATGCCATTCAAATCCAAGTAATACATAGCTGTGTTACGTATTTTATTAAGTGCAATCATTGTAAATAACATTTACACTTGCAGTAAAAACTCTGCCTTTTTCTTCCATCCTATCCCTGCTGATGTTAGTCTTCAAACTACATCCAGCAAACAAAACCAGTCTGAGAAGCACAGCTCCATCACACTGAAGGAATCCCCATTATCTGCTGTTCATCTTCTCATGACCAGAGCAGCAGCAGCTCCCCAAAAGCACTGTGTTTGTGTAGAATTTTAAGCCTGGAATTTTAAACTAGACTGCAATTTGTATATCAGTATATCAGAATTTCCCTGCAAGCAGAGGCACCTATCAGTCCCAGCCCCAGCATTTTTCTGGACAAATAGCAGTCAAAATACAAGCCCAAGAAAAGACAGATGGTTACAGAAAAAAAAAAAAAAAGACTCGCAGCAGCATAGATATGTCAAGTTCATTCACTTTGATTCTGAATTGACCCCTTAGCTGCTTTCCAACATATTTTTCTCCTAACATGAGTTTCCAGTAGAGGTATTATTTGGTATAGTTGGCCCAATATTAAAACAATGGAATCCTGCAGCATGAAGGCGGCTGTTGCTTTTTCAATTTGCTCTTGGAGGCTTTCCAGTAATTTCTGTGTCAGAGAGTGCTTAAAAAAGTTCTTTCTCCTCACTCTGTGCCTGGCAGAGCAATCCCATCTCATACAATACCTGCCAGACAGTCACTGCATTCCCTCACACAGCTCTTTCAAAACCAGCATTTCACTCTTTCACTCTTCATTTTTTGAAACAAATCAATATCTTGTAAAGCAGTTACATAGTTCAGTGACCTCCCTCCTGCTTTTCTGAGACTTGTTTCTCCAGACAGGGATATGGGCTGGATAACATAGGTGCCTGACAAAAGCAGGGAATTTGCCCCAATTATTTGTAGAGGTAACACTGAACCCAATACTAAGGGTACATATTCCTGCCAAAAAGGCTTTTTTATTGCTTAAAGATAAACCGGATGAACTTTGGTCTAACAAATTTTTGTATTTATAGCTACAAGATAATGCAAATCCATTCCTTCCCCAAAAGCCAGCCATTTTATCACTGACTCCACTGATGCTAATTTACAGGACTGCCTTTTCCAGGTCTGAAACATTCCCAGGATCTAAGCCTGGTATTTTTGAGAGTTTCAGAGAGATTCCTTCTACTTCCAATGGACACAAGCCATCTCCAAGTGAACAGACCTCTTCTTTTGGAAAGACTCCACCAAGCCTTACAGAGGGCAAAGAAACCAGCATGGTGGCTTTAGCCTTCCCTCTCTCCACATGTCCCCATGAGATCCACCAGCACACACTCCCAAGTACCCTTAAAGGAACCATGTCTGGCCAGTACTGCTGTGCCATCACATCCCCAGAGAGACCTCCCCGACCCCAACTACACTCACAGCCATTCCAGCTCCTGCAATACTATTCCTTTCATACCTCCACCAGCAAATTACTAATCATGGGAGAACAGGATTTATGGCTATAGAAGCCTTTGAGCATATGATGCAGCATCTAGAGAAAATCTGGATCCCACTGCAGTACAAACACATAACCTTTATTTAAAAGGAAGACTTCACACTGTAAGTCTTCCCACTTCTTAAAGCTGTGAATAAGAGCATCACACCAAAGAGCCTTTATCAGGAATAAGGGAGTCAACAGAAAGTGATCAAAAATACCTTTTATAAAGTGCCTCATTAATTCAGCAAAGCTTTAGAGTTGGATAATTGACAGGATTTGGACCAAGAAGCCTTTACAAAAGAAAATCAAACCAACTTGCTTACATTCCTGTTTCTTCTGCCTTACTGGTCATGCTAAGCCAAAACAAACAATGCAAAATTGCTGTGCTTGTCCCAGTGCAGAAAATAAAGTGGCCCAGGACAGTGCTCCCCTTTGCTGGTGCCAACCTTTGGCAACCATGGGCAGGACAGCCCTCTCATATGCATATCCTCCAGACATAAAGGTTAAACCTTCATGGTGTTTTCAAGGTTTTTCAAGAGTAATTAATCTTTTCTGATGTTTCCATTCTTTCTTTTTCCAAAGGACAGGTCCTTAGCTCTTGACAAAAAGGGAAACGAGGCTTCCGAGTTCTCATAATTTAAGCACCCAAACCCAGAGATACTCAAAAACTCCAGCTGCTCTGTAAAACCTCAGTTTTCTTCTTTACTTGGCAGCAAAGTTCAGGTAATTTTGCAGAAGCTTAACTAATCCCATGGCCGAGTATTACATTTCAAAACACTGATTATACACAAATATACATATCTACCATTCTTGTAACAAAGGAGGGAAGACAAGACCAAGCTAAAAAGCAAATCCCTCCAGAAAATAAACAAAATATGCACCTTGAGATTCAACCAGACGCCCTTATCTCCCCAAGGCATGGTTAATGTACTATCTGCCAGTACATATGGGACCAATTAAGAAGGAGCAAACTCCTCACACAGGCACTGCAGCATCACTGGAGGAATCCACAATTGATTAAACAAACTCAAGTAATTCCATCCTGGAAACATGTGCTCATTCATAACCAAATCTGAGTCTTTAGGAATCCCATGCCATGGAAAAAAACCCCAAAAAACTCCCTCTGCTTCCACATAAATCTGTGACCAAACAGAAAGAAAATTAGTCCAAATCTTTATTGCTTCTTTATATGTGCTACTACATATAAAGTACCTACATGAAGTATTATCACTGTTTTAGACTAGTAACTAAATCCTAATTTTAGTATTAAAATTCAGTGTTGCCAATGAGATTAAACAGCTTTGAGTTATGGAAATATTAAATTGTTTGAATAAGGAAAACAGAAGTGTTCCAAATTATCCAAATGTTCCCTTCCAGCAAGACGAGCTGAATTGGAAGACTGTGGGCCTGTAAAAGGATCATCATTCAGCCTCTTTACATTGTGAAGGCTACTTCTTCTTTTTCCAGTCATTATACTCTCACTTTTGTCCAACCTTCTCCAAACTTTGTTCAACACAGCAACGACTTACAACTTTTCCACACAGCTGCAGAATAAACAATCCTGCAGAGCGACAGAGAGCAACACCCCTATTCTCAGTACAGCCTCAACTTTCTTCTTCTTCCCCCCGTTGATTGCTGAAAACCTTCAACACAATCCATTCTCAGCCACTTTACAACTTAAATAATTTTTCACTGAAAAAAGCCAGTCAACTTTTTCTATCTGCAAGTTTTGTCTCAACTTGGAAGCTGCAGAAGAAACAGGAACATAAATGAAAGGGTTTTTAAATAAATGTTTCTTGGTGTAAACCCTGCCAATTATTACAAACAATATTTTAATAAGATTCAGGCTTAGGGGAAATTAAATAATAAAGAACATAAACATCCAGGGAAAAGAGCCTGGGCTGTTAAAGCCCTGAGCTTCTCTAGATGCAGATCTAATATATATTCCTGTAATACAACATGATGGAAGTATTCTGAATGGCTGCGACATTTATGGTCTCCAGTGTACCTGTGTCGTGGAGCAAGTTAAACAGATGTGAAAGAGCCAACAAAATTAAACTAAATACCTGCCCAGCATTTCCAACTGCCTTCTCCCTTTGCCTCATTCAATTTAACTCAGAAGCATTGCTGATAGTAGTTATTCCAGCATTCCCCAAAGCACAAAGAGCTTTAATTCTACAGGAGATGTTAACAAGGGGGCATTTATCTAACTTGATGCGTCTGAAATCTAAATTATTTACCCTGGAAGAGAAGCGAGTGAAAGAATTTAGGGGCCTCTGATAAAATATGAAAGTATGGAATCTTGTGAATACCAATTAGTCTTCCCTGCAGGGAAAAGAAGTTTCAGGACAAAGGTATGTGGTATTTAGCCTAAGAACACCACGAAACAGCATTTTGTGATGCAAAATGTTTTGAGCAGTTTTACAAATTCAATTATTTATAATTACATTGACTGCTAAAATTTCCACTTTCACAACCGTCACCACCCCAAATAAATGTCAAAATAAATCTAGTAGACTACCATGCAAAAATGTTTCTTCTACAGCTTAAGCTTGCAATAATTCTTATATAGCATGTGTCTGCCCAGATTTACAGCTTCTGTTATTTGCAACCTGACCACTAAGCACAAGGGTTATCAATCCTGTAACTTCATTTTTTAATAATTTAAATTCCTCATGCTGCAGTCTTATCAGTGGCTTCTCATCTGTGCTTATCCAAGCTATTTGCAAAGATAATGGTCATACAGTTCTTTGAAAAAATCCCTAAGCCAAACTAAGTTATGTCAATGATGGTAACCTGGCCAAAATAAATAAATGGGGGGGGAAAGCCTAATTCTGAACACTTCCCAATATCATAGTAACCAGCTGGGCTGCAAATATGAGGAGATGAAAGCATGCACAGGGATCCAATATGCAGTGCTTCTTCTGTATGGGTCAGCCCTGGTTCTGCAATAGAAGAAGAATCCACAGAAGACTTTGGAAGGGAATCTGTTAAGTATCCTGGTGTCTTCCACAAATACTTCTAGGAAAATTAACTGTTTAGTTCATAGTGTTTCTTGTTGTTTCCTAGTTTTAGAAAGTAATTATCATTTAGAAAGCAATTAAAATAAACATCAACCCAGGAGCTACAATCGTCAAGGCCAACTACTCTGATGGAGAACCATCTCAGAAGGGAACCACAATGGAAAACTTCTATCAGTGAAGAGCACAAGGCATCTCTCTGACTACTCACTTCCATCAGAGTTTTCATAACAGCTGCTGAGATCCTCAGGATGGGCCACTGCAAAGCTTCTCTGCCCACATACCATAGAGAAGATTCAGCACAAAACATTCCGCATAGGCACAGACTGAGGCTTTGCCTATCAGTCTCCACTTGGGAACTCAGAGGGCAGGGAGAGGCAAACACTGAAAACAGACATTTCTCTCCCTGAAGGTTGATTCTGAGCTAGGTGACAGGGCTTTTTTTTTCTTCCTTTCTGAGTGTTATATTTAATGGAAATTAAATGGAACAACCATTAATAAAATATTTTTGTTTAAAAAAAAAAAAAGTCATTTCAGTCCAGAAGCAAAGCTTGAAACAGATAACCTCAAAAGTGGGAAGCCTGAGCAAGCCATTAACTGAAGTGATAGATTTTAAGAGGGAACTTCAACTCCACATTAACTGATCCCTCCTAGTTCCCCTCCATCATAACAGCCTTAAATCCAACTACAATATTTTTGGTCTTAGATGGATTTTGAAACAGAAGGTACCCTTGTTTGATTTTTGTTCAATTTCAGATCCTGTGTTCTCTGCCTGGAACAGATTTTCAAATGACCTTAGCAAAGCTTCAGTCAAGTTTTGCATGTCCAGCTATTTGCACAAGCCAAGTCTACAGTTTTACAGGACAAACAGCTGGATGAACATCTGCCTGATCTATTCTGAGCATCTGATGAATGGAGAAGGCCTTTGATCGTTCAGCAAAGCCTGTTCCTTCCAGTGTACAGTCCAGCAACCACCATAATATAAGTGTTCCAAGCTTTTTCCCAGTTGCTGAGGTGTCCCCATGCATCTCCGTGTCATCTACGCCACCAGGGCACAACACAGAGGTTGAAGAGCTACAGCATTTCCCTGCAGAAACAGGGACACAAACTACCAACATTTTCTGCTGCTAAAGCCAGGCAAGAGTACACTGTAGTCATCCAGAAAGGCAGCAATGCGGTTTGACAACAGCACAATGAAAAAAAATTAAACAAGTTCATCTGCTTAAACCTATTATTAAAAAGAATTTACTTGTAGAAATAAAGATGAGCAATTATTTGAAAACCATGACATTCCACGCAGCACTCCATCACAAGGACAAAGATTAAATGAGAATCAGCTTCAACCAGTACATTAAACAGGGCTGTGGCTATAATCTATTTTCCCTGTAGCATCTGTAGGAAAGTGAAGACAAGTGATTAGTTCCACCTCCTGCCCTACAACACAAGCATTTCCACTTTCATATTTTATCACCATTATAGCTGGAAATTAACAGACTCCGGTGGCTATCACTGATATTTCCAACCCAGCAGAGTAAAACCATTCCTGAAGCACATTTGTGATTGCCTTTCCTGCTTATGTAGTAGACAAATCAGAAATGCAGCTTCCTGTGAAGCTGTTAATATTTGATAGTGTTTAATCATGCAGCACATATTCTGAGTGGGAAAAAGATGCAAGCATCTATCTAGAGTACAAATTAATTTATCAGGTCCAGCTCGGTTTCCTTCTTTGCCTTCTTCCCTGAATGTGTGCTGCTGTATTGGAGAATGGGAGCAGCATGCAACTTGTGAGCTATTTGTTTGCTGAAATACCTCAGACCAGACAATTCTGGGGAAGAAAGAAAAGTTAAATCTGTAAACAGCATGAGCAATGAATTCCCTGAAGAAACAACATGTGCAAGACACAGAGGTAAATCTCAGTGGTAACTTGGCAGAGCTACAGCAACCCATGCCACCTGCCCTCACTTGCATGAAAGACTCCCAAGGTGCTGCTCTCCCAGAGGAGGTTAGGTTATAGCTCATCTGACCATCCCCCATGGCTGCTTCATCATCAATGGCTACAGAGGATGGCTATTTTCCCATTATTTAGCTGTGTGCATGCATACGTGGAAGAAGGAATAAGCAACATGAGGTTCATTTTTCCCCAGCCCATTCAGTTTGGAAAACATTCTTCTCCAGTTCAGTGCATGAAGTGCTCTAGCTTCAGCCTCTTCTCTGTTTGGCACACAGTCACCATGGAGGAAATAAAATTCTTTATAAAAGTTGCGTCTTAATAAGTTATGTCTACTCTCTCTTCCTTATCCCTGTTCAAAGGAAGAAAGCACTGCGTGGCTCCCAAAGCCATTCCTATTTTAAGATTACTTTCCATCTGTACATGTTTCAAGTTTCAAAGCTGCACTCAGTATGAAAAAATGTACGAAGCAAGGTTGTCTTACCGTATTATATTCACTTAATAATCATAAGCAATTTCTCAGAGAAGCCTTCCAGGCACAGTTTTAATGCTAAAACGATTCTTTTTCCATTTTAACCATCCACTGATGCAGAGCTGATAGCCCAGCTCATTAAAAAGTACATGGCACTATTTCAAGAAATGCCATAATTTAATGGGCAGGGTTTAGTCATGCTCCAAACAGCAGCCTTGATGCACAGCACCAACCACCTCTGACACTTGCCAAGTCCAGCACTGAAGTCCCTAAGTTTTGGGCTCATCTGCCCATGATGCATGAAGTCACATAAAAAAGCTTCCTGCTACAGTGACTAGTGCATCATCTCCTGCCTGCAGTTTTTCAGGAGGCTTAGCTACATTTAAAAATGCATTAATCCCCCTCGAGTGGCAACCCTTTCTTCATCTTAAGTATCTGTGCCCTTTTTACCAGCTATCAAACTCATTACAGGAAGGATTGTTGGAGTGAAGATAAATACTGCAATCTTTTTTTTTGAAACTTCATGATACTTACATAGAAGAAAAATTCACATATTAGTTTGATTAGAGACTTGAGTCCAAAACTGTAAGAGAGCTCTTGCTTTCTGCTGATGGCTAGCAGTTCTTGGTAAGTTGGTTTGATTTCCCAGTGATTAGATCCCACAAGTGGACCACACAAATTATAACAAAAAAAGCAAGGAAAGGTTACCTGGGATGAGGTTTGGTCTAGTCACCAAATCATTTTTCTGAGGACCTGTGCTTTATCTCAGACAAGCACTCCCCAACAGGAGCTGTCAGCCTTTGGACTCACCTGAGACAAGAATGAACCACCTCTCCTACCCACTGGCAAGTATCCTTCCAAGAAAACAGGGATCACAAGAAAGTGGTGAAGCCTTCCCAAGCTCTCTTTAGGAAGATGTATATTGTATATTTGAGATAATACAGTGTATTGGCAGCCAAGTGATATTTCCATCAGAAACACCAAACCAGGCACTGCACCCAAGCAGGACACTGCTAATCCAGAGTACCTTCCCATTCCACTCCAACTCTGCCTGAGGCTTCATGTTGCTTTCTGGAAGCAAATCTTATTTTTAAAATAAAGCCCTCTAGAAGGAGATTAACTGCCCTTAAAAAATACTTAACAATCTCTCTGCCTGTTATCAAGTGGTCCACACATATGCCAGATGAGAGCTGTAGACAACAATAATGCATTAAATAAACACTTGTGTTTAAAATCCATAAGCCTACTTATGACTAGTTTGAGACATCTGAGTATCTGTGGCTTATTCAGTTCATGAATCCTCTGCTTTCAAAATGTCCATTCAGCAGCTCTGCCAGATACTGTTTCACAATACTACAGGCTCACTTATTCATAAACAAATCATTAACATTCTTGACATAAATCCATAGCGTACAACAAATCCCAGCTATGATAGTGTTTTACTACATTTGCTGTGCCCATCATGAATGGGAGTTCTGTTTCATCAAAAAAACCATCCTCAACAAATAAAAGGCAAATTATTCTCTGTGAGAAAACCACCAGGATGAAATGCCTATGCCCAGATTACAAACTAATTATCAAGTTTACATAGTAATAAACCTGGCATTCCATTAGTGAAAAGGGCTGCCACAATTTATGCAAGAAAGTTTCTTGCTAGAACTCTAATAATTAAGAAAGTCTGATGGTTAAACACACCACTACAAACTCTTGAAACCTCCTCAGCTACAAGGCAAACCTTTTGCATATCCCCTTTTCTACACATATGGGCACAAGAATCATCTGAAAAGATCCTTCTAAAGCTCTTTGGCATTCACTCACAGCCAGAGTTTTACTTACAGCCCTGGACCACAGGGTTTCAGCCAAGCCCCAAAGTATTAAGGTCAATTTTTACACACATACATCACAGCTTAGATTAGCCTAATTAAAATGAACAGAATAATTTAAATGTATCAAGACCAGGCTGCTGGTCCTGATATATCCTCTGATATATCACTCTGCATAGATGGCGGCGCAGAGCAAGAGCTCAAACCAGGGTTTCCCAAAAGAACGTGGTCCTTAGGTAAAATTTCTGCAGGCATCCCTGCAGGGAGCGGCATGGGGAGAAGCAGGAGGGGATTCCCTGCAGCAGGAGGGAAGTTCCTGCAAGCCCTCTGGGACAGACATCCTCACAAGGCATACAGCCACCCACCAGCAACACCTCAGAATCCATGGGTTAAATCCTCTACCCTTATCACTAACACCTTCCCTATTTAAATAACACCTGCCATATTTAAATAATTAAATACCTCCTTCAATAATTATATTTAAGTAATTAAAAAAAAAAAAAAAAAGAGTGGGAGATAGTTAAACTTTCTATCGATGATCTTGGCAGATGAGAAATACACTCAGAATGGCTGGACTTCTTCCCTGGACTGATAAACATAAAGCAGACTGCCTTCTGTGCCAGCTGCCAACTCAGCACAGGGAATATAAAAGAAGTTTTCTATTGCAGAAAACATACACGTGCATTGAAACACTGAACACTCTGCCAGGCCTCAGTCCTGCAGGAAATCAGACCCTTACTTACCAGGCAGTGCACAGCCCTGTGGCACTGCAGGCTGCTCACAGGAAGCAAAAATAAGCACTGGCTGAAGTTTTGCAGAAATGAGACCTTTGTTACTGCAAATACCTGCACACTTCTATAGCAATTACACTACAGTATTTATTAGGGGCGTGCCCTTTCTTATAATTGTTTTAATTGGCTCAGCTTTTGCATTTACAGCTTGCTTTAGTCCCAGTTTTGTGATAATTTCTCTCCAGTATGTTCACATATGAATATAAGCAGCATGAATAGCTTGCAGTCTTTAGGTCTGACCTACTGACGGATGTTCTGCAACTCAGGAGAACAAGTTCACAGAATCTATTTATGGGTCTTACTCTGTACCAAGCCTTCAAAAACATTTCAAACCTATTTTTGCTGCCAAAGAATCACTGGACTTGTCTAGCCTGTTTTTTTGTACCACCAAGGTCATAAACCCTAACATTTCTTGCTTTCACCCCTGACCTCCCAAAGTTGTAGCACATCTGTTGGTATGGAAACCATCATGGCTGAAAGAGTGCCAGGGATGAATACATTTAGGAATCTTCTCACCTGCCTCCAGGTATTCTGCACATCTCAGAATCACAGTTTTAGATACTATCTTCAACAGTAACAGATAAAAGCCAAATTTTTAAAAAGCAACAACAATTTAAGGCAGAAAATCACATATCTATAGAAAATAAGGCACTACAGAAACCCCAGAATATGGAGGTCAGGCTAAAGTGATACAGTATTTGAAAGAAGCCAAACAACTCTGCAGGAATCAGCAAGGAAATCAAACAAGTTAAGCACTTGTTTGCAGTACAATACAACAGCAAAATTACTCTGAAACCTTAAGTGTCAGGAGACACAAAAGGATGGGCATACCACAGAGGCACCCAGGAAACACCTGGTTAGGGAAGGCAGACTGCCCAGCTCCATGGAGCCATGGCCAGGAGAGGGCAGGAGGGAAAACAGCTGAGTAGTCCTGGAAAAGTCTGATGGAAAAGGATATGTTCAGTCTGGAGCAATGTCATACTGCTGGGTAATGAGTAGCTCAGGGAACTCGTAGGACAGCTTGCTAAGAGGGAGCAAAGCCAGTGAGGTACTGCACAAAAAGTGGCCAAAGCCCCTCCACTGACTGTGGAGAACTACAGCTGGCAAAGCCAGAGGTACAACAGAAAAAAACCTGCATTATCAGGGAGGCTGAGCAGAAATCCTGAGGACATACATGCTTGCCACCTTTGGTTTCTCCTCTTCTGGCAACACCAGTATTGGCAACCCCAGCATCCTTTTGATGCCTGGTGATGACATAAAAAATACCATCTAAGCTCAGCAAGCCAACAGCTGCATGTCACCTGGTACTAAGAGCTGTTCACTAACCTGGTTTAGAGGCTGAAATAAACACTACACTTCTGTTTCTAAAGGCAAAAGCTGTTCATCAGAACCCAACTGTCCCTGGCTGTGCTCTGAAATGCATCTCATGGCAAACTCCAGCTTCTGCTTGCACAACTGTGTGTGGAGCACACCACCAGCACCTCACCCACTCATCTCTTTTAATACATTAATGCTACATTTTTCTCATTGATCTAGGATTTTAGAAAAAAAAAAAGCACAACCCTCAGCCTCCTAATCCAGCAGCAAAATCGTCAGTATTTTAACAGTGATTTCACACAGGAGCAAAGCCAAGCCTGAATCCTCAGATTATCCTTTGCAAAATCCCAGCATCAGCATTAGCAAAATAAAAGATCAAATGAGTTGGCTCAGAAAGATTGTTATTTCTGTACCTATGTTTATTAACATTAGTTACATAAAACTGGGGAAACCTAAGGAAGTACTAAAAAAACACATAGCAATGTTAACCACAACGGCAAACTACAAGTATGTACTGATCTTTCCTGTTGGCCACAAAATATTTTTAAGCTGTTTCTTTCACAGCTAGTCACTGGGTAGGAAATGCTTTTTAGACAGAAAAATATTTTCTTTTCCAGAAGACTCCATAAAATCCACAAACAGAGCACAGTGTACATTTTTATGTCAATTAATTACTTGTTTGCTGTGGTAGTTCAATACACAGCTAATCCCCACACATTGACTAAACAGCTTATTAGACTTTATAAAATAAAGGAGGATGCCTTTTGAGCAGCAGCCAGATTTTTTCTACGTGAAGGTATTCCAGAATAAAACATTACCAAATCTAATAGGATTGAGATATAAGTATCCTAAGCCCAAAGCTACAGATTCTTAAGAGCTGTGGGCTCCACTGTATCAATATCATCCAGAAGTGAAGGAGCTCTGTAACAGGCAATTCCATTTCTCCCCAGTGACTAAATAACATACTAGCTAAATCATTTATTAATGCCAAGGGCTGACATTTTTCAGTTAAAAGAACAAGATTCTGGAAGCTCTGGCCACCTGAACCCTCTTTATGCATACTCTTTTGCCAATTAAAAAACCAAACCAAAACAAACAAAAAAGACAACAGAAAAAACAAACCAAAAACTTTAAAAAAAGCAGTCTGACAAACTGGTTTTACTTACACTGAGTACTAACAATTTAGCATTAATCCTATCCATATCTAAAGCTACATACCAAGAATAAATATTTATACAAGTAAGCACATGGTGTTAGGGGTTAACAAGATACTAATTAAAACATGCACATTAGAAACTGAAATCGTCCTGCTCCCTTGTTGTACCTCTGGCTCCTCAGGTGAGGACCCAGCCCTTGTCCGTCCAAGATCTTAGCTGATGGTCTCACAGCATCTGAGCTCTGGATGCCCTGGGAGGAAGGGAAAGGGCAGAACCACCAAGAAGGGAAAAAGCCACTCTTACTTGTAATGCAGGGAACCTCCCCATCATCACAAGTGCCCTGTTGATCCTGTGCCAGGTCCAAAGGAGAACTCATCCTTCCAGCACCAAAATCTGCCCAGGAATGGAGATAAATTCCAGATCTTTGGAAATATAAACCCTCTAAGTGAGCATGCTGCCCAATAGACCCTTCACTGCTAACTTCCAGGGGAGCACCTTTACCTTAAATACTTGTAGCAACAACCTTCTTTTCTCCCAGCTCCCCCCATTCACTTTCAAAACTAACTGTTTGTATTGACCCACTGGCTTAGGGGAAAACAAAACAAACACACAAACGAATCCTACCAAAAGCAAAACAAAACAACCTACTCGATGAAACTTGAAACAAGCTATGCAGGGTACAACTTCAAAATTGCTTCTAAGCCCAGTAAGATCGAGTCCAGAACTTTGAATTAGTTGGTACAGACATTTATAAGAACTGGCCAGACTCCAAAGGTTTTCTTTTCGCATTCTTTTACTTACAATTAGTTTGCAAGCGACAACAGTTAGCTGGAAAAAACACAGTCTCTTTTGACCTCCAGGTGTACAAAGCAGGACATTATTAAATATTTCCTAGAGCAAACCTTAGATCTGTACACAGGGTGCAGTAAACCACCACGTGGGATAACCAGCCCTGGCAGTAAATCACAGCACAGTTTCTGCCCAGGCTCCAGCTGGGGAGCCCCTTAGCTCCTGGTCAGACCTACCAAGGCAGGGAAGCACCAGAAGGCACTGAGTAACAGAGAAGTCTCAGGCAGGTGCCCACCTCCAAACTCTTCCAAAGCTTTGTTCAAAGGCTGGACCCATACAAACCACCACAGACATGAGAGCTTTACAAGGCACAAGATTACAGCCCAGGACTCTAACATGGGGGGCACTGTCAGCCCAACTCCATGCTCTGCTGGAGATCAGGACTTCAGCATCTCTGTACCCCTTTCGTGCCCACACAGAAGGAGGATTAGGAGGGCTGAAAACTGAGACAACTGCCAAGTTACCCAGGCAAAACAAGGGGTGTTCTTCTGGTGCAGACAGCACCACAGCTGCTTTTCACCAGGGAAATGTTCGCTGCACAGCATCAGGGGTCCAGTGCACATTGTCACCTTGGCACTGCTGGGACTGATGCTGCAATTGCCTCCTTTTGGGTGGAAAAACTGATTAAAGAGATTATGAGATGACTGAAAGCCATTCTTTCACACAAAGGGAAGAATAATGACAAGTTGAGCTGAGTCAGTTTGTCCCCATAGCAAAATAATCACCGAGTCCCCTGGAAGTGGTTCTGAGATCCCTGCTCCCTCCCTGGCCAGCTGATCCCACTGGTCAGCTATGAGGTGGCATCTCAAAGGGAGCCTCTACCTTCTCCTTTACCCAGGGAGCCCTATTAGGGTTTTCATAAACCTGTATTGTAAATAAAACTGTACTGCTGCATGTTGACATATTCTAACTGGGATACGACAAAGATGGTTATTTTTCTGGAAACTAGATTATAGAGCCATAACCACTCTGCACTGATGGTGCATTATGGCAGTGATTTAACAGTGACCAACTTTGTTACCCCACTCAAACTCACATCATCACTTCATTATGCAAACGGAAAGTAATGTACAACAGTGTAAGGATGAGACCATTTTTAAAGCAAATGTTTCACTTCAATTTTATGCAGGGGTATACTGAGTTTTATGACTCAGTAAGGAGATTAGATTTTAAAACCTCTCAAAAAGCTGTTTAGTAAACAAATAAATAGCAAATAACACCAGAGAGATTTTGACATCATAGGGAAGCATATGACAGAATTTTCTTACTGTCCACATATAAATTTGAGATTAAGAAAAGGTTGGGAATCATGTTTTTTTTCCCCAGGCTGGAGCAGGCTACTCTCTAACTTCAGCTCTAAAAATGGCTGCTGGGCAAGAAATTATTTTTGTTCCTGAGAAATGTTATGGGGGGAGAGGAAGAAGCAAAGCAGGCATTTTAGACCCCTTGAAGTAGTAAATATATTAAGTTTTTGCGGGAAAATACAAAAATTAAGGAAAGGCCTCAGAAGCAGACTGGATTCACAAATGAGAAATACAGTTTTCAGCTGAAAATGGACAGTACTTGCTGAAGCCAGCTGGAAGACCCAAAGCCTGGGGGCAACTGCAGGCACGGTGGGGCCAACAGCCAGAGACACCTTGAGCCTGCTGCCCACGTACAGATCCTCCTGGGAGGGACCCATGCTCCCTTTTCCAAGCAAGGAGGAACCATGCAACTGTAAGGCTTATTGACACTTCCATACATATTTTGTAAAGCAGTTTTCTACCCAACTGTCCTAGAAGCAAGCAGACAGCAAGCTCACAACATGACACAGATGTTCCTCTGTCTGATACGTAGCAGCCTCTTGTCCAAACAGCATCAGGGCTGCTCCAGAATGACTTTGATAACCCACATTTCACAAAAAGAGCAACATAGAAACATTCAGTTCTGCTCTCAGAAATAAAATCTTGTCACATATCTCTACTCTTCAAAAAAAGAAAAGAGAGGAAAAAAAATCAGGTAGGATTTGGGCTGTCAAAAACACATCAAGTAAAATAAACACAGAATAACTCCACTGGCATGAGCAATGGCACTTCGATTTATACCACTATCAAGATCTGAATTTGGACCAAAAGAAAGACCCACATATAGGCAGGGGCAAAGTTGATCTCCAAGTGAACAAAATGACATCTCTTTAAACATTATGGCTTCTGAAATTCTCTAGCTTGATACAACATTAGTGATATAAATGCCAAACCACATTCACTTTGTTTATCTTGGAAAGCCCCACATCCATTAAGAACACCCTCAGACCATAACAGAGATAAGAAAGGTCAGGCTGTTACTTCTAGAACCAGCCCAGTGAACTTCAGAAAAAATAAGGTATAAGCATTTCCCTGGTCAATGCTGCCTGCTGCATGTGGCAGATTTTTTTAATACCCTGTAGCAGCATTAATAAATTCTGATGCTGACAAATAAAAATCCTAAAATGAAAAGACAATATAAGTACCCTCTGGAAATAATTTACAATATATATGTTTCTTGTAACCAACCAGGAGAGAACTGTTTCAGCACAAGGCTTCTTCAGAGGGGTCTCCCAGGCTGTGCCTGTCTCCAGACCATTCAGACCTCTCTAGTCCCCAGGTTCCAACCTGTTCCTCCTACCCCTCTATGAAGCATTTTACATTAGTCCAAAGCCTTCTTAGATTCTACATTTCTGACAATTGTCCCCAGATACCTCCACCTACAGAGACCTTGGTGCCCTGCACAGCTGGACCTCTGCTCTGACCTGCTTGAGCTCTGTCCCAGGCTCAGAAAGCCAGAAGGAGCTTGGTTGGCCATGGAAATGAAATCCCTAAGAAGCAGCTATGGGATGCCTCTTTCCAGGTGAAGATCCAGCCATAACCCATTTCAGCTATCACTTGTAGCACACAGGCTCTTCAACTGTGACTCTCCCTAGGGCAGATGAGCTACACCACATCTGCAGCCTGAACTTGTCAGCATTTTACCTGTGAGAAGGGTGTGGGAGAGCTTCAGGAAAGGAACAATTCTTCAATGACTGACTAAAACTTCAGTCACTATTTTCCACTGTCCTCAAGTGCCATGGTCTTTCAACACCTTTAATTATGAAAAGCAGTCGTCTTCTTCATTTAGAGACCAGTCACATGCATGCTGTGATGCAAAGAAAGGATGCTCCTCACCCCTACAGACCCTGTGACAAGCCCAGCGTCTCTGATGGGGCTGTTTCCTACACCAGCAGCCCCTGTCCCCCCTGGATGCCTCCAAGGAGACGCCCAGAGCTCTGTCTGTGAGAGTAGTTGAGGAAAACAAAATTCCGAGGCTTTGCAGTGGGGTAACTCCTCAGAAGCATACGCCCTGCAACCAGAAGCTGCAGAACTGTGAAGAGGAAGTGCTGGGGGGTCACAGGCAACCTCAAAGCTATAATACAGAGAAAAAACTGAATATTGCATTGCTGATCTGCAGGAAAAGGCAACAGCAGGATACTCCTGCTCCTATATCCTTTCAAACTGTGCAACTCTTCCTTCCATAGCAACTCCTCGTTGTAGAGGTACAAAATTAGAACACTGCTCTCTGAAAAATGTTACAGATCCTAGTACCAACCTTCAGGCTCTTTAATGAAAAAACAGAGCCTCTAAACACCAGATCAAAATAAACCAATTACTCACAGCTGAATGCTTCCTAACATTCCTTAGAAACCACTGAAAAGTGATATTGCCATCTCAAATGGCAAGATAAAAGTTAATGAATTCAAAGACATAGAGATGAAACTGCATTCTTACATTTACTTATCAGAGGGAACTGTTCAATCTCAGTGTGTAACATCTCTTCTGGAGACCTTGGTTCTGATGCTCCTCTAGCAAGAACCATGACCGAGGACTCCGCTTCCCCCCTCACCCCAACCCCTGCTTTGCCAGGGGGCAGCGAGGGTCCCATATCCCCAGGCAGACCCCTGCACCTTGGCCTTGGCTTCAGGTGTCTCAGAAATCACTGCTGCCTTCACTCCTCATTGCCCTCCAGAAAAAGTAACCACTTAGCAGCACTCAGACAGCTTGAACAGCAGGCACACCCCTCCAGCAGTTCATTTTAGCAGGAGGCACCAAAGATGTCTTTACTACCAGGACTTTCTCAAACACACAGCACCAGTCCCATTAGGCCCTTTCAGCCAAACCATTGAAAGGATCAGCATAAAAATTTCAAAATAGCCTTTGTTTTTATTCTAATCCAAACAACAGAGCACAGCTGTGAAAACTGAAGCCTGTGCAGACCCACACTGGAAGGGCTGCTTCTTGAAAGCACTGGGACAAGATTCAAGCTTCTACTTTTTCTAATTCAAATTTATAGTCAGGGAGAGAAAATCCCTGTGGACTAGCAAAAAAAAAAAAAAGAAAGAAAAAAGAAAAAAAAAAAAAAAAAAAAGAGAGAGAGAGAGAGAAAAAAATCCCCACAAAGCTGAAAAAAACACCTCACATTAAAACTGATTTAATGTCAGTCAGCAACACTGGAACTGGGAGCACAGAAAGCACTGTGGACAGAATGAGCAAGCCAGCCACAGAAATATCTCACTTCATCCTCTGCACATACATGCAAATGCTTCCAGGTTTGGGTTATTCTTTGCCTAAAAATATCTCTATACAAGAAATCTGTTACATTGCTTGCTTCTGTACCTGGAAGTAACACTTCCTCAGTCCCTGCACAAAAATCCCATGAATATCATCACTCAGCCCATCAGACTATTTGAAATCCCTGGCTAGAAGGTGACAGACAGCCAAAATCCTCTCTGTAATCTCTGTATTGACTTACTCCTGTTTATCTGATGTTTAAACTGCCAGTTTTCTGAAGTATAAAAGAAATTCACTGCCACCTTCTGCTGCCACACTGAACATGGAGCCAGGGCAGGGGCACACAATGCCCTGACACCCAGGCAGTGCAGGGAGCTGCAGTGTAGGTGTTGGCCCAGGTTCCAAAGAGTACTTTCCTGGACAAAAAACCCAAAACCAAACCAAAACAAAAAAACCCCAGTAAAATATTATAAATTCCAGATGGAAAAGCTAAAAATGGACAAAAGGTTCTGTTAAATAAATAGTCTCAAATCAGAGAAGAGATTAAATCCCTTTTTTTGAAGTCTGATGTATGTTTTTTCTAACAATCTTCCTGTTTGTCTTTACACTCTTCAGCTTCAAGCTGGAACCAGAAGAACCAGCACCCCATGACAGAATTCTTTTCATAAGGTCCCTGCCCCCAGCAGAGAGAAACAATAGTTAAATAGTTAAGAAACTATCTCTTAACACTAAAAACACAGGTCAGCATGTTAATTTGGACTGGGTAGTTCTAATTAATAATGAAGGTATTTTTGTTTTCTGATTTTTCAACAAGAATGACTGGAGGGAGGGATAATTCCACCCCTCCCCTGTCCCAAGGAACAGTACCATTTCCAGCTTAGTATTATCCTTGTGGACTCAGAAAGCACAGATCAGTCCTGACAGCAGGAATGCTCATCCCCAACTACAGAAAAGCTACAGAGCGGCTGAGATTTGCTCCAGAGAGCCTCCTTCTGCAGCCATTCAGAGGGGAAATACTGTGTCCATCCATCCCTTCTGTCTCTCACCACCCAGGGAGCCAGGGAGGGAACAGAGAGCTAGAAACTTGCAGGTTCAGATGGTGTATTTGATGTTGCCACCATCACCATTGTGGTCCCATGCTCTTAGTCCCTTGCAGACCCCAAATGCCTCTGCCCTTAGCTCCCAGCCAGCAGCCACTCTCAGGAGGAAACTCCATAGCATGGAGAAATGTTTGTTTTAAACGAGGCTGTACAAACCCTCAGGATCTCTTGTAACAGCCCAATGGGAGGGATTGCTGTCCTGCTCCAAAATCCAATAAAGCTCAAGGTTGGTCCTGACCCACAATGGGATCTGGTCCTAGCTCCACTGAAGATCTGCAGGGACCAGACTCCAAACATCACTTTTCTCCAGGCACTGAATGAGGAGGAAGGCTTCCAGAAGAGCTCAGTCCACCAAGTAAAATGCTCTCTGGAAAAGCCTGGCTATAAATGGAGACTCTTAATACTTAGAAACTTACTCCAGGGTAATCCTGAAAGCTTCACATGAAATGTATGGAATAATCATCTCTCAAACCCAGAGGGAACCTGGCACAGGAAGAAAGAGGTGGCCACAAATCTGTGCTTCAGGACATTTAATTAATTTTCTATCTGCTCTCAGTGTTCTTGGCAGTTCCTATCAAACATATCTGGGGAAGATGCACTCACATGAGATGTTTGAAAGTTGCCTGACCTGACACAGGCTCACCATCATGAAGGGGTACAGCACAAAAGCACTGACTGCACCAGTGCTACAGCACAGAGATCCCAAACCAAACAGCACTGCACTCGCAGCACAGCTTGGTCAGTAAAAAAAAAAATTATGATGAACTCAGGTCAGAAATGTAGCCATTAAAATTTTCTGGAAGCACAAACAGCCCTAAAGCTGTGAGAGGGAAGTGGAACAGCCCAAAAAAAGCCCCCAGACCTCCTTCAGAATTACCACTCTCTTCCTTGAAGCTCTCGGCAGAACCTGGTGGGGAAGCCTGCAAAGGGACAGAGGTTAACAGCTGGAATGGCAAAAATTTTATGTTCCCAAATTGACACTGGAACTACTACCACTGATAATAATTCTGTCAGAAAAGTGGCTACTATTTAAACACCCCCAATGAAAACATGTTTGGAAGTTCAGAAGAAGAACCAACACTTCAGAAGCCATCATGGAACTGTTAAGCTAAGGGTTGGTGCAATGAGGTCAACTTCATCATTCTGGGGCTGTGTATAATTTTGCTGAAGTGGCATCATTAAAAGAACATAAAAAACCAGAAATACACTTTTTTTTTTCTCTGAAGATTACGCACATCAAAGATTTATTTTAGCCACTCCATGTTTTCAGAATTGCAGCAGCAATCATGAAAAGCCATGGCATCAGGTCTTCTCAGGACACATTTACTGTGACCCACATTTAAAATCTTTGGTCAAACAGTTCTGATGCAGTCATGCAAAAACAGCCCAGAAGACTACCACTGCTGTTACCTGTAACTTTACCAGCTATTATTTGATGTGCAAATAAGTTCAATTATTATACATTAAAGCACTGTGGGGAAAAAAAAGAAAGCAAGTACTGAACATTGCTTAAAGGGACTTTTCAGCTACAAGTTTACATGTCTCTGGGCCAGACTCTCATCTTGCTTGCACAGAGAGCCAAATTGCAAATGAAGTCACCATAGTCCTGCTCTCCAGGAGAAGATGCAAGCACCAAGCCACCCAGCTGAAGGTCTGTGTGTTGCAAACACAATCAGAGTTGGCAGGAAACCAGCAGTACCACTCAGGACACAGCACTGCTCACTGCCACCAGGGACAAATAGAAAGGAAACGGGCAGTTAAAATTCTGCACCATTTAAACTGAATGCTTTAGTTTGTCTTCCTTCAAGGAAATCATGGTTTAGGGTTTTTTTTTGTTGGGTTTCTTTTTTTTCCTTGGTCATCGAACAGGCTGTCAGCTTTGTAAACAGAAACTAGTAGTATACTATAAACGAATCCTTCAGATCATTTCCCAGGGGGCTTTCCACAAGGCAGTCACTGATTTTGATTTTCTTTTGGTCATAGAATGCTTCCCAAAATTAGCTTTTTTTCAGAGCCATTCATTTTCTACAAAGAATAAATAATGTAGAAAAAAAAGAACTGCCCAAGCTAAGTGGTGCCAGATGAGCTTGCTGGAATCAGAGAGCTTTGTTTTAAAGATCCCTGACTGCTGTAAAGTCACAGCAGCAAACTAGTGCAAAAGCTCTGATGCCTTGAAAGATATCCTGAAGCTATACAGTGCCAAAACAATGGGCTGCAAGACGTCCCAGACATTTGCATCCACATGACTCAAGCTTAGATTTCAAATACTTTTCACTTTTTCCTTCTGACATAATATTTAATAAAACCAGAGCTCAGTAGTAGTGTCAGTCCTGCTACACGTCTTGCAGAGGTTTCTGCCTAGACAGCTGTTCGTGTGCTTTACACTTGCAACCTGTTTGTGTTTGGTTTAACAGCGAATTTTTCCATATGCTTTTAAAAATTGGCAAACAATTGTTTCAACAGTCTGTATACTGTGGTTTTAATAGATGCACACATCTGAACACCAAGCACACACTAGAAAGATGAGAACTTCATTTGGAAAGCACCAGCAGCACCTAAAACCACATTACATCCCAAAAGATGCAAACAAACATTGGCATAAAACCACTGCACCCAGGATTACCTCAAAGCCATCACACGTGGGTAACACAGCCCAGAACTGACTTCTCCTTAGTGAAGAGTCTAAACGTTCTTGACATGGAAGAGGCATTCAGCGTGTACATATACTAGGTGGTGGTGGATGCATGTAACACCCAGGTATTTAGCAACAAGGTCTGTCATCCCTAAATATAAATGTATCAGTGGATTCAAGATACAGACTTACAGGGTGCAGTGAAAAATCCCAGCAAAACAAGTGATGTGTTTATGAAGCCCTGGAGGGCAGCACAAGAAGTCAGGCCAGAAAGTGAGCAGCAACACCCCCAATACTGCTGCTTTCACTGTTTCCACTTCCATCAATACCTGTGCTGTGTTTATACTGCTGTGTCTTAGCAATGTATAGGTAAATTACACTAATAATTCAGAGGCTGTGGTAAAGCAACCTTGCACAAATGTATTTCCCATGGACTTTGGAGGTTTTGCACACATTCCATGAGGGTAAAATTAAGCCTCCAGGTTCAGGGAATCAAACTTGCCTGAGCAAAGAAGGACCTGAAGCTTCCCATCTGACCTCACCCACTTTGCTTTGTCTCATCTCACCCACCTGCAGCTCTCCCACACAGTATTTCATAACACATTAGAAGAGATGCAGAAGTCTGTTTTATGAAAGAACTAAATCATAGCAGCATGAGAATACACTGCAGCCATCCACTATTAAAACCTTGCCCAGAAATGGCCCAAAAGTGAGGGGTTTGGTAAGAAAATCAAAGAACAGATGGAGAATCACTGAAGCCATTTCCAAGTCCTTATGAAGCTGCTTCACCAAACGATGCCCAGGCCCAAATCAGGGAGGCATCTGGCCCAGCTGGGAGCAGCAAGAGGGCAGGGGCAGGATGTGGAATGGGAGCCAGCTCCACAACACAGCACCTGTCTGCTGCCCACCACCCGACCCCCACCCACATGAGCCCATCAACTGCAAGAACTTCTCCAAAAGGAGGGATTACAGACACAGCTCAGCTCACGGGTGTTCAGCACAAGGCTGGGCAGCACCAGCACTGCTGCATTTCCTGCTCCAGGAGAAAATGTTTTTGGACATACCTACATGTGCTAAGAGAAGCAGGAAAACTTATAAACAGGGCTTATAAACAGCATGACTTCGGAAACTATGCACCCACTGGGATTTAATATCTGGCATCAAGCTTCCAGGAAAATTTAGGTTTCAAAGAAAGGCAAGCAAAACTTCATAAAGACCTTCCTAATTTCCAAAAACTGAAGAGTCCCCACAGGAGCATCACTGGGGTCAGTGGCTCCAAAATCCCAGCTGTTGCACTGAGGGCTCCTGACAGTCACATCCCAAACCATGCACAGAGGGTACATTTGGAAATAATTTTAAAGAAAGATTTCAGAAGAGTTTTGGCATTGTTTCAACTAATGCTGCTGCCACAAACCTCAAGCCAAAAAAATCAGAGAGCACTGCTTACAACCATCGATATGCTCTGCTGAGAACACAGTGATGAAAACCATACCCCTGGGCTGGAGCACTGGCATTCCCAGCAGGAAGAACAACCCTTCAATATCTGAAGCCCTCCCTGGTCACTGCTTCAGCAGAGGAGACAGGGAGGCACTCACACATGCAGTATGTTCACCCCCATTTTAACAAACACAGACTAGAAAGACCACCACAAATCAAAGAGAAGAAAGTCTTCAAAAATGACACAGTCCAACATCATCTCTTGAAAAAAAAAAATAAATTAATAATGCTAATGTCTGTATTTCCTGCAAAATCACAGCCACCTTGAGCACAGCACCAGGGACTGGATGATGCCCATGCTGCATTCCCTCAGTGTCCCAGCTGTGCTGTTTCCCATGTAACTTAATGTCCCACAAACCTTGGAGAAAATACATGTGACTGCAATGTTGCTATAGGTGAACTAATCACAAAAGGAGAAAGGAAAGAAACAGCAGAAGAAAAAGCAGGCTTCACTGTATTACATTTTCAAGGAAATTCCAAAAACCTGGATATTTATATTTTTCTGGCTTATTCTTCCAAGCCATTTAACTCATCATATCTTCCAGAAACAGCAAGGCTTCTTCAATAAGTGACAGCATAGCAGGAAAATCTTCCATCAGATGTAGGTGGAGAGCCAAGTGACAAAAAAACCCAAAACAAGGAAAAACAAACAAACAAACAAAAAGCCCCACAAACCAAACAAAAAAAGGATTATTACTGCTTATTCCAGCAAAGACAAAAACCAAGGCTCCTGGAAGAGGGGTGCATTTCAGCAGTAAGTCACCACAACAGCAGTGGGGAAAAGTCAAGCTCATGCCCCAGCTCCCTGCATTTTTGTAACCCAGCTGCTATGACTCTTCATTCCTATTGCGTATGCATGAGCTTTGCTGCTGACCTCACTACTGGAATTGTACCCATCTAGTCAATGCCAAAAATTTCAGCACAGACTATGAAACTTGATAGGACCAAGCTCTTTGGGAAAAAAATAGCTTTTACATGGAGGGCCACAGACCAGGAACACACAACCTTGTTATACACAGCATGGGACCGAGAAAGGAGTCCCACGAGCCATAGATGACCTTGTCAGAACACAACAGAAGACTTCAGGGAGTGATGGTCACTGCCATTTCAGTTAAGCGTACCCAGCTGCCCTTAGCTACGAGGGCAGGACTGGCCCACACGAAGGCAACCACTTCTGAAGGCAATTCATTCTTTCCCTTACTGAGCCAGGCCAAAAGAAATACTCTGAAAGATGAAAACATTTTTGCTGCCATTTTACTCAGGACAGAGCTGCACTTTGCCACAGCTGAATATTAATGCACCACCACATACAACACCCACATGAACACATTAATAAGTCTGTGCCGGCTCTACACTTTCTGCACCCATATATCCATTCAAAGAGGAACCTATAGACGACCGGACCTGCCATTATACATCCCACAAACCTCTTGCAGTAGTATCTTGGCATAACCCATAATCACAGAACACCTGAATAGACACCACATCATCTACTTTACTCAGGGACCAAACACTCCCCTGCTACAATCAAAGTCCCATGCCCCGCACCCTCCCAACACAGGCTTGCCAGCCAGGGACCAGCAGTGAGCCCCCCTTCAAAATCCCAATGACACCAAAATTTAGTGTCTTTTTTAGCACCACAGACTCCGGGTGCCAAAAGAGAGGGAACCTGGGACAAAAAGAGTATTGTGAGACACCTGAGACTGAATTAATATGTTGAGGGGGAGAAAGAATGTGTAATGCATAAACACCTATGCTTATTGCCTTGAACAAGCTCTCCTTGCAGGCTGGTGGTAGTTCCTGGGGACAGAAGGGGAGATGAGGCTACTTGGAGTGATGTTGCAAAGTTCTTTTTGGGGAAAATAAAAAAAATTCAAAGGGACTGGGGATATTACATAGTCTATTGCCCACACAACTCTGGCTTATGTGCATATGGATTAGGATTCAGTTCCTGAATCACATCCTAGTTACCCTCATCATCTTCCCACTCACTGTATTCATTTTGTCTGCTGTTTGCTACACTGTTTTAAACTTGTGTGGACACAGAATTATTCTAGGCTTCTTGTGGCTTTTCCAAGGCTTTCAGTTTTTCCCCAATTTGGGGAGCTGATACAAGTCCAAAGCATCATTTAATTCTGCAGTTTTGTGTCCCTCTGTCTTGTTTTTGGTTTTGTTGAGCATTTTTGGTTGGTTGGTTTTTTTTTTAGAGGAAGCTACAGCTCTCCATACACTTCCCCAGCAACTCCCAGTGGCAAGAAACACAGTTACAGGTGCTTAACATTTTTTGAAGGCACAAATGTCTGGAGTCTCTAGCAGTAGTTTCCATGAACTCAGCAGCCACAGCTGAGAACTTTGGTGCTCATGGCTCCCCTCCAGTGACAGGGAAGAGCACAGGCTCCCCTGGCTCCAGGACTCTTCCCTGCTGCAGCAGGTAAAGAAGAGGCCCAGACAGCATGTCCCCTCCAGACAACTCTGGCTCCCTGCAGCATGTGGCCCTTCCCACGTATCTCCCTAAGGCAAGATCCCTACCAGTGTGCGGGATACACAAGGCAGCTGAACAGTGTCACTTCCAACCTTACGCTGCAAAACACAAACACTTGGGTCTCTTTAACCTTGCATGTTCTCGTGGGCAGGATCATGCATTTTTGATATCAGTATCCTGCTACTTTTAACATTTCCTAATTCTACAAAGGGAGCACATAACCAGTCCCAGTGATCCAGACAAGCACACCATTGTCAGCCTCAGCTTTCCCCTTCTCTTCCTCATTTGTTTCTAGATGTTGGGTGCAGGTTCAGCTTAGGTCCTTCCCCTGCCAGCAGGAGTCCCTGGGGGGACACCATCCCTGCAGAGCACAGGTGATACTGGTGCTCCTCAATCCACAGCCAGCCCAGCTTAACTGCATTAAGAAATTAACACAGGTGATCTTGATGCATGTGCTTAGTACAGAGAGTTACAGCTAACACAAGGAAACAAATAAACTATAACGAGCTCACACAGTTTTATTACCCTGGAATTCATAAAATATAGATGTGGCATATCATGCCTATCCATGGAAAATCAAGTTTCTCATTGTGAAGTTCGCCTTCTTCAGAACAGGATTTACTCCCATGACTGGGTGGTGCAGTTTAATGCTCACGGATCTGTTTGGCTCAGATTTACTATCAAATCAAACCACTGAGTTTTTCTCTTTGATGATGTAAAAACAAATTCTCGATTTAAAATGCAAAACCAACAGTAACCTTTTCTTGTTATAATCTAAGACCATTGATTTTTACTTAAAATGTCCAATTCTCACTCACTAAGCATTTGTTCTGGAAAACTATATGAAGTCGACATAGTCAACTACAAAGTGAGTTTTATTTTATCTTGCTCTCTGCCTGTCTCTAACTTTACCCCGACTGTGAAACACGCCTCAAAGCACGCATTAAAAGATGACAGAGACCGACCGGCTGCACGGGGGTGCGGACAGCCCGGCAGGTCACGGAGAAGCGATGCGGGGGTCCCAAGGTCCCATGAGCCACTCGGACTTGTAGGTCTGTGGGTGGCAAAAGGCTCCCACAGGATTTTTAGTCGCCCGTGCAGCACTGCGCGGGTCCCGCGCGACCGCGTCGGGGGCAGCCGAACCGCCTCGCGGATGCAGGGGGCGGCGGGTCCGGCGAGGTTCCCCTCACCTGAGGGCTGCACGCGGAAGCCCCCAGACGGCGCTTCGCCCACCAGACACCACCGAGCCGCGAAACCCCCGGGGCCGGGGGGGCCGCAGCTGCGCAGCTCCCGGGCACCGAAGCCCCCTCAAGCGTAGCGGCAGCACCGTCCCGAGACGCCTCTGAGGCATCGCCCGGCTGCCCCCGCACCGCACGCTCGCGGCGTCCCGCGCGTGTCCCACTCCGCGGAGGCGGGAGAAGTTGGAACAAACTCCCGGTACCGGGGGATGATGCTCCGCCGGCCCCGCTCCCGCTGTTTCGGAGCCCCCGACCCCCGCCCCGGGCCGCCCCCCTCCCCGTCCTACCTGCAGCCTCTCGCTGGCCGGCTGCCACATGGTGCCGCCGCGGCGGGAGGCGCTGCAGAGCGGGCGCCGCGCGCGGCTCTCTGCGGGCGCGAGCCGCCCCGCCCACGCCCCGCCCAAGGCCCGCCCACGCGCGTCCGCCGCGGGGCGGGGGGCACGCGCGGATCCCCGCGGGAGCGCGAGGAGCGGCTGCAGCGCGTCCCTCAGCGGGGACACGGCGTGACCCGGGGGGGTGTGTGGGGTGTGTGACACCCCGGTGTGCGAGGGAGAGGGATCAGCGCAGACACCCCCAGCTGACAACAAACTCCATCATCCGCCCCCCCGGCATCGCTCGCTCCGGGCAGCGGTGCCAACATCCCCACTTGCATTCCCTGGACACTGCTTGGGAGGATGGAGAGGACCCTCCGTCCAGGGGAGTCCTCCCCAGAGACTGCCTTCCTTGTGGCAGTTGAAAGTTTTCCCTCCTCTTCTTCAAGAAGTTAACACCACTTCCAAGTCAGCCGGACACTGCCCTGCTCCTTAAGGCCCTGCCGGTGCTGCTGGCATTTAAAGGGCCAATGGAGCACGGGGAGCCAGAGGTTCCGGTCAGGATCTCTCCTGTCAGTCAGCCCCAGGTCACACAGGTGTATTAGTAACATTACTGTCAATATTAGTAAAAATATTATTAAAATAACATGAATCGCAACATTTGTATCACCCTCACAATTATCTGAGGTGATGTTTCCATCTCCTTAGAGAGACGCACTCCACGGCTCCCACACCCCACTGCAGGTGCACAAGTCTGAGGGGCAAGTGGGATATCACTGCAGTGTCAGTTCTTTACATAGCACAGCAAAGCAATATTTAAGAGCATCTTCCCCAAAAGCCAGGGTTTGCAATGGCATCACGTTTGCCTGCAGAAAAATACTGTCCCTTGCAGGGCCACACAGCTGCTCTGGCAGCTGAGGGACCAACACACTGCAACATGTTGCAGGATCCACGTGAGGCTGCAAACTTCTAAACTGTTTCTGAAAACACCTCACTGGTACAACCCTTAGCAGTGATGGCCTTACTAAAGTAAGTCTTGCAGCTTCCTTCCCATCTGTGGAGATCCACACACCATTGCTGCCTGGAGCAGCTGGGAGGAGGCCCAGCCTGCACTGTCTGCAGCAGCAGCAGCACACAAAGGAAGTTTGGGATCTGCTATCTCCTTCTACAAGGAGAGCAACTCTACAGCTGGAAGCTCCTTCTCTCTGAGTTTACATGAGTTTTATACAAACTAAAACAACTAGTTTATACAAACTAAAACACAAAAATCTGTGTTTACTGCAAAATGGGTGGCAGGCTATTAGAACAAAGAAGCAGAAACAATCACTTACTCTATTTCCAAAAGGATATGGAAATGGAGAAAATTACCATTGTAGGCTTCAGGCTGAGGTTGTATGAGAGAAAGATAGTCATGTACTTACAGCTGGAGAGGAGCAGCTCAATTGCAAATTTCTGGAATCAAACTGTTTGATTTAAAAGCAATCTGTGAGCTGAGACAGTGAGCAGCTTTGCAGGGATAAGACAGCTACAGAGCACCCTGCTTGGAATTGTTCAGTCTCCAGGAATACTGGAGCATCTCCTGGGTTACAGCCATGCCAGGAAAGTCAGCTCTGCTTTTACCCTCTAGGATGTTCCCTGTGATGCTTCTGCAGGAACATTGTTCTTTGGTTTGATGGAAGGCTGCTGGGGTGGTCCTGGCCCCAGCCAGCGCCCAGCTCAGGAAACAATCAATTAAACTCAGGTGACATGTCACAATCTCCCTAAGATGAGGTCATTTTTGCCAAACTTTCTAATATTTTAATCCAAGCATGATTTGTTATTGGGTATCTAAGCTGCTCTGCATTAAGTAAGTTCTGCTCCCAGACAGTAAGAAATTTTTGCATATACTTAAATATTATGAAGTCTTATTTCCAGGATGTACCATGTTCCAGAATATGCCTGTTAGAAGATACAGGTATTTTTTCTACTAATTTTTCTCTTACTGTGCCAAGTTGTAAGAGTTTCTCTTCTTGTAATGAGTTAATATTAAGACAACTCTTTCCAAAGACTGCAATATTATATTACACAGGCTGGTCTCACTTCTCTCAGTTTCCTTCCCTTCTGTGCTCACAAGATGGAAATGCTGGAGTCAGGGGAGTTCTTTCATTTCAAAGGGGGGTGTTTGATGCAATAGGACCAGTTTTGCTTCTTTTCACACAGTAAAGTTGAAGTGTTTCTAGTGACTTGAGAATATTTTCTCTCTTTTAATGGCTCCTACTTATCTAGTTTGCCTTCCTTTTGCACCATTTCATACCCTAGTGTAAAGTCCTTATAGCAACATGGCTACTCTGCATTTGAAAACAAAAATAAACCACAGATCACAGTGAATTATTTGACTTCACAAGCCCCATTTAGCATTAGGAGCTCTATTACTTCTCACTGAAAGATCACTAGATGTGTCACTCAGTTATTTAAATGTTGCTTCCCCAAATATTGTGCAGACTTTGCAAGTCCTGTTTCCAAGATCCTCTTTCTGATTACACAAGTTTACAAAGCGTACATGAGTCATTAAACACCAGTTTTTTTCCCTTAACAATTCAGTTTACCTTGCTTTTGCAGAGTAAGAGTTTGCCTAATTAGCAAATTTAATGTCGTGTAAAGTGCTGTAATTAATAACATACTTCTAAAATCTATATGCACTTGTTACCCTTAGACATATCAGCTGTCTCCAAGGGACTGCAGTACTTTTGCACGGATATAGGACAGCAGATACATTGTATAAATTTTCTGACAGCTTCCTGAAAAAAATGTCTTGTGCCTAAGCAACCCAAAACACAGTATCTTGGTAATTCAAATTGTTTTCTTTGACAGCTATTGTATTTTAATATTTAAATTACCAATAAACATATTTTTAAATAGAATTTCAACTCTTGCAGAAGGCAAAGCTAGATGGGATGGAAGGAGCCCAACTTTATGTCTAACTTGATGAAAATATGGCAGAATAAATACCCAAGCTGGAGATCTCCAGCTCCTGTGGCACAGTGTGTCCTTTGGAGATTCAGGGTGGGAATTGCTCAGGGAGGACACAGGGGCACAGCCAGGCTGAGCCTCCAGTGCCATGTCCTCCCATGGGGTGCAGGTAAGCAGGATCTGGGGGTGATGTTAGAGCACTGGCAGTTTGCAAAGGCTAGCTCTAGAAATCTGGATTTCCAGGCAACTTCGTCATCTACAAGGTTCAGGGGCTATTAAGAAACAAACTATGATGACATCTAAATGGCACAAATATGCCCTTCAGTAAGTGCAGGAGCATCTGAAGATCTGCCTCTGTATTTTGTACCTGGGAGCTGCCTAAAGCCTGGCTGCTTTTAAAGTATCAGCAATTCAACAGCAAAGGTATTTTGTTCAGATACTGACAAAATCCAGACCACATATCTCCAAAGGACTTTGATTTCCTTTCAGCCTTGTGTTTCAGTAAATAGAAAGGGAAGTTTATTTACATACTTGCTCACTGTATAATCCCAGGGCTGCAGTACCATTATTTAGGTAGTTATTTTTATACAGATTATGTAGGTGCATTGGGATGACTGCACAGATGTGGGAGTGCAGCTCCACCACAGGCAGTTCAGCTGAGGCCACTTCTGCTCCTACTGCATCTGTCTCCTTTTCCCCTTTACAAGTATTTTAAAATGGCATTAGGAGATGCTTTACACCTGAAGCAGTGCTGTGTTAATGATTTGTGAAATTGAGACAGCAGTAACGAATGCAGGGAAGGGAGATAATTCAGGTTCAGACATGCCATATTCTCCCATCCATCTAGGCTGGGCTTGCCAGGTGTAATGAAGGCCTGATTTCCAATTTGTTTGAAAAGCTCTTGCTGGAGTTCTCACAGCAACCAGGTGTCCTTAATGGCCTGTGTTGGTGCCAAAAGAGGCTGTGTTTTGATTACCTCATCAGCTGTAACTACCCTGCCACTTTCTCCAAGTATTAGGATAACTCTTCTCTTCCTCTAGCAAAAATAACTTGCAGCATGATTTTGAAGGTGACTGGACTAAATAAATGCAAGCAATGCACAAGTAGTAACCTATTTGGCCATATTTATGTGGTATTCCTTTTTTCCACTCATCTTTTGGTCTTACCTTTAGAAAGGTAGATATTTAGTCTCACTTCTACACTTCTGCACTGCATCAGTCCCACTCCCAGCAGCACAGAAAATGAACCACCAAAGTCATGGCAAAGATCTTGCCAGGATTTAAATGGCCACATCAGTTCTGGACAGCACAAAATAACAATAAAGGGACAAGCAAGTCTTTTTTTTTAGCATTCCCATCACCTCAGCTCAGCAACACCTCAGGCACAGCTGGCAGGGGCCCTAGGTGAGTGAGTGAAACAGGGCCATCAGCCTCCTTGCAAACACACAGCAGATCTTTTGGAGCTGCCAACACCCTCAGATCAGAACCAACCATGCTCCTTTTTTAGGAGCCATGGGACAAGGGAAAGGCAGGGCAGGCAAAAGGAGGGATTCTGGCAGTCCCCATCTCCAGCTGGGGTGGACTGAGCTATTCCTGGCACAGGGGGTGCCAGCGCAGGATGTGTCCTGAGGGATCCCAACAGAAGAAGTGGGACTGGGAGAAAAGAGGCGGAAAGAATGAGAAAGGGAGAAAACCTGAGGAAGCCAAAGCACAAAGGAATTTAGAGGCAGCAATGAAAAGAGGGGGGGCAGAGAGAAGGCCAAGGAGATGGGAAAGATGAGTAAGTCCTCACACACACCTAGGAGTGCTTCCACCGTGGTGCCAGTGACACAGCTGGTGACCAGGCACCTCCTTGCAGGGACAATGATGTCTGCAGCCTTTACCAGCAAATTTTGCTTCAGCATACCCAAAGGAGTTCAAATTCAGCTCTTAATGCAAGCAGCAGAAAACAACCGACACAAAATCTTCAGTTTGACACCTACCAGATACTTACATCTTCATTATCTCCTAGATCCAGAAGAACTTGAAACAGTTGTAGTTACAGGCCATGTCAGCTCTGTGCTTGACTCTATTTAGTTGTGAATTACACTTGGTTATTAAATTAAAATATTAAATATTAAAAACTTTACACCAAGCTAAATTCATGGCATCTTCATAGATGTCTGTGCCTTTTCTGACTTGCACAGATAAGAATATGTGAACTTAGTTTAAATTCCTTCTGATTTTTAACAACATAAGCAAGATGAGAATCACATCTATACAGGTAAGCTGTTTTGAGAGACAGCACTGTATTATAAAAAGGAATGAAGAATCACAGATGATAAATATTTGCAATATTTGCAATTTTATATGCACTGGGTATTCCTTCAGAACTAGAACATTTACCAAGAAAAGAGCCTTTAAGACTCCAAGACTTTTGTTTGCAGAGCATCCCTACAGCAAGAAAAAGATTTGGCAATCTGTCTTCTAGATTTCACAATTTCCAACTACTTAAGTTTCTCTGTGAAAATAAGAAGTTTACTAGAAGCCACGCTTCCTATTTCAGTACCCACTGGTTATTCATAGGCATAAGGAGTTATGTGGCAACCTGGGAGATATTTCTCCTTTCCCTAGTTGAGCACAGGGTGTAAAGAGCCCCTGTTAACAACAACCCAATTCGTCCTGGAAATGCCTGTGCATACAAAGGTTCTTTCACAGCTAAAATTATTATTATTTTTCACTTACCACTGCTGAGATGTTAATGGCAAAGGGTGTAATAAGGATGTGTAACAGTATCAGTATCATTTGTTTAGTGAACTTACTGTCCTCCACGCTTAACAACTGGTACCAATAAAACACTAATGTCTGAGTATAACAAAGCACATAGAAGAGCAAAAAACCAGTGTAGGACAAGACACACGTACTATCTGCTCCACAGTGGTTCTATGCTATAAAATGTGTGAGACAAGAAACAGCAGAGTTCAGGGGTGAAACCACTCACCCAAGTCCTAATTAAGAAAACACAGATGGGCAAGTGGGCTGTGGTCTTCTTGGTGACCACATGACCTGGGCACTACACTGATTATCAGGAAGATTTTTAGCACATGTGCTGCTAGGTGGATGTGAACTGATTTGCTGGCAAATATCTATAGAGCTTGAATATACAGATTTACAAATCATCCAGACAAGCCCAAGAATCCCTCTCTTACACAAAATGCAATAATTTAGCGAGACTCAAGTCCCTTCTAAGTTTTTAAGTACCAATATGAAGGCAAACCTCAAAAGTCCTTCATTAAGCTCATGCTTAAATTTCAGCACTACCAGTCCCTAGTGCAGCAATGCAGCTGGACTCACGTGCCTTGCTCAGCTCCATGGGGAGACTTGTTCCATGCTAAAAGCAAAAGATGGGTTAAACAGATTGACCTGGCAATCAGAGGGGCTCTTGATGAGTCTGTCACATAAAATGCCAATGCCACAGGGAGAGAGCAGTTTTCATACAAGAACATGCCTATGTCTAATTATAAGGTGGATTATTATGAGATAGAATTTGCATTGTATATTGTCTTTATAAAGAAATTCAAGGGCTGTGTGCCTCTTTGGTGTGTAACAAAGAATGCATCCCTATGCCGAGGGATTTGCCAATGATCACTGCAGAATATTATACAAAAAAATTGCCCTCTTAAATCACCCTGACACTGAAATTTGAAGAAGGATGTAAATCAGAGCTGACACATAAATGAAAAAGATAGAGGATCAATTATCAGAAATTTCAAGGCCAAGTTGCTTTTCAATAAAGAGCACATTTAACTGTTAATTTGAAGTCTGATGCTGTTTCTCTGCCAGCAATTTCTGCCCTTCTTGAGGGTTACTGCCAGATAGAAAAAAGAGATGATTATATTGCTTATGCAAAATCAGGGCTTCTTGAAAAAGAATTGAAAAAAACAGGGGTAACACCAGCCCTACTGCCAGGGTAAGGCTGTGGTTCTGTTGGGAGAGATTTGTTTTCTCTACAGACAGGAGTCCTTTAGAGTGGAGCAAAATTGGAAAATACTAGAGAATTCGTAGCGAAATTTTGTAGTATGTTGGACTAAAGTTTAAAATGTCATAAAAGCAGCACCGTATTTAGCATTTAGTAGTCAAATGAAATCTTTCAAAATTCAGCAACATGCATCACTAAGTAAATCACAGCTGTGAGATGTTTTGATTTAAACCCAACATGTGTGTCAATACTACTAGCTTATTACTCTATTTTAAATTGTGCATGTATTAAAATATAGTAACTCTTCAAAGCCATCAGGAATTAAGGCATCTCCATGGAACTGTAAAATATTCTCTCTGTAGAACTGACATGCGTGAAATAGGGAGGAAAACTGATCATCTCTGCACCTAACTCAGGTCTCTACAGATCTCCTCCAGGCTTTTTCCTTATCACACTCAGGACAAACCAGGTCATGGGGAAAGTGGGGAAGCAGCATTGCTGAGTGCTGGAGATAAAAATAACTGGTCATCATTTATATGTAGAACAAAGTCAATCTCAAATTCATGGCAAGATGAAAGTGGAATGGTATAATAGGCACACATGAAAGCAGATCCTTTCTTACTGACATTTTGCCAGGGTTTTTTTTTTTTTTTTGACAGACCATTATAGCAAATGCCACACAAAAGCTGAAATGTATGTTCAAGTTATAATGGGAGGTATTGGTGTCAACATACAGACCACAAACAGGAGATTATGGACAGCATATCTTAGTTAAAAAATCCTTGAAAGAAATTACTTGGGGATCATGACAATCCCTGCCTGGTTGCTGCCTTCACATGATGGGTTCAATACAGAAAATCAAACAACTACAGGCTGCTGTAGAATAAATACCAGCCCATACACTGGGATCTACAAACACAGTTTTCAGAAAGTCAAGACTGATTTCATCTCTCTGTAACTTATCCATGTGTTTCACTGTCCTGTCGGATTAAAAATCAGAACTGGAACCTGCTGTATGTGCTCTCAATACAGTATAGAAAATAAGCTGACTTCTAGGAAACAAAAGAACCGGTACACTCGAGCCATTATTTTTACAAAAGAGAAGCTAAAGCCAACCTTTGGGAAGGTGGCTGGAGTAATGAAGTTTTATCAGGCATGAAATTGCCCTCATGGCCTTCCTACTCATTACCAAAGCATTTTCTGGAAGCTTTTACTGGTCAGATGTGCAGCTGAAAGGAAGTAGGAACTGAGGTTCTATGTCTTGGTTTCATACGCTTGAGGGCATAAGACACAACTCCCAGAAAGCTATTTCTAGCTAACACAACATTATCTTTCAATTCTTTTAATACAAGAATGTAGACTAAGCCATCATATGGGACAACAATTTTCAAACAGCCTTCCTGATGGTATTTTCACAAAATGCTGGCTGCTCAAAGACAGATACACTAGTCAAAGGCTTTTACTCAAACCATGGAAGTGTCCCAAACCACCAGCTGGAGTAGTGAGACTATGCTGGAATTTTTTGTGGATACATTCACAGGTCAATTATAAGTGTGGAAGGGTGTGTTGTGCTGGTATTTTGACATAAACATACCCCACCTTTGTTATTATTAGAAGTTGTAGGTACTTTCCACCCAGGAGGAGTTCCAGGTGATCTTGAGTTTATGTTTGTATGTCAAACACAACAAAAGAGGCCAAAATCTAACTATGCCAAAAGGATGAAACAAACAATACGAAGCTATGGCTTGAGCACAAACAAGAACATTCACACAGGCTACAGACCACCACCTCTATAAATGCATCATTTAAGCTCTAAAGACAACAGTCCTGGTTGAGCAATGTCATGCTGATATATTGCTGTCCTGATGCAATACCAGATGCAGTCTTTCACCAACAAAAGCCTTTATGGGAAGGGAAAAAGAAGAGATTTAACTGATAAAAAACTTACAGAGATAGATGAGTCAAGAGAATGCCATAGGTTCATCCTGGTCTGGCTTGCCAAAGAGATTTGCAGCTGAGAACTCTTGATTGACCAATTTTCATGTTTTCATCTGCTTTTGCTGCTTGCCTTAATCTATGGTGGTAATTGCCAAATTTTTCCATAAGATGTTTATTCCCTTGTGTGGCAGGGCAGAAAATACATTACAAGCAAAAATAGAATGCAAAGAATAATGAGATACCTTTCAGCAATGCTCACCCCTCAAACCATTAAAATTGGAAGTAAGAGCTGTCTTCTGCTGACAAACTAATAATTGCAGCTGCTACATGCCAAAATCATCTAAATTGCATTAGGCTCTTTTCTTTTTCCCCAGCAGCTACACACATTTTTCTTAACTTGAGCAACTTATGTCTGGTTTATAGGCTCAGATTCCAGACAGCTTTACTTTAGAGCAGTTCAAATCCACATAAGTCAATAAAAAACTTTGGTGAAGATCAGAACATTCACACTCCCATTTCTTTGAGCAGTGGCAGACTCACATCCATGTGCAGTCACACGCAAATGCCCACAGAATTGCTCAAAGGAAGCAATGAATGAAGTCCAAAGTAATGAAGTCCAAAGTTTAAGACAATGCAAACTCAGAAAATGGTCCATGTGTGTACTAATCCCAGCAGATGGAAGACACATCACAGCTGTCTTCATAAGAGAGCTGTGCTCTGCTGCAGAGAATTGTCTCGGAAGGGAAGTAGAAAGGTCCACAGAAAAAGAAACAAATCAAAAACCTAGACTGAAGGGCATCTCCTTGAGGAAATAGCATTGCTTCCTGACTGATAAACATGATCTGTCCTGGCCTGCAGGACCTAGCAAGAAGTCCAGGGTCAGGGAGCTAGACCAGACTGTTTCCTTAGACTCCTTCTGGTCTGTTATTGAAGCAAGCACAGCAGACCAGCTTATTTTCCTAAATGATTAACTTTGCTGCCTTTTCTGCTCAGCACATCAGATAAAGAAGTTTATTCAGTTTATTCAGCTATTTATTTACATTCCTTTGCCGAAGATCTCACCAATCAAAGCTTATTTGATGATTTATTCTTTGCTAAAGGGGAAGCTTATTTACAATAGTCATCTTGTCATAAACTTCTTAAAAGGAGGACTTGGAACTGGAATTCCTAATAACAGAGAAATCTGACTTTTCCAGAGAGGTCATTTTTGTTACCCATTTTGCACTGGAGAAGGAATGAAGCCAACTGAGCTCAGATGGGGATGGATGAGGCATAACCACTTTGAAGTTTGGCGGGTTTTTTTTTTCAGTGGTTGACCTACTTCTCATCAGAAGGAATCACCTTCACCTAATTGGAGCTCTTCCAAACTATGAAGGGGAGAAAGGAGATAAAGGTTTCAGACTCTGGGTCCCACAGACAGTGCTCTGTAGCACAGAATTTGCACAAGAGGAGCCACCTCTTATGCAAGCAGAAAAGAAAGTGTCAAGTACAAAGATGACTTCTAAGAGTATCCTGTGAACATCGTGTCAGACTGAGAAGGAGCTGAGAGCACATTTTAATCTGCCAATCTTCATAACAATCTCCGGCTACTTCACATAGCAGCAGTATTCTGATTGCTCTGATTTCAGACTCAGGCCAGTCCCATCTCCCTGATGAGACATTTCAGCCAGGCAGAAAGGTGTCTTAGAGACAAACATGCCTCCTGCCACCCCCTCCAATCCCATACAACAATAGTCAATGAAGGACAAAGTTACAAAGAGGAAATAAAGCAGATCAGCTCTGTATCTCTCATTTAGCACTGACTGCTTTGCCCTTCTCTCACTGCTCACTTGCTTGTGCAGAGCATTTCACTCCCAGCAATAATATGTATTTTAAACAAGCAACCAACTCCTCACACTTTTTTGTTTATAAAATAAAAGCTGCCTGAAATCCATAACCCAGTGCATCTTCCTCACAGTGGCCAACAGGTTTGAAGAGAGGGTTTGGGCCCTCACTGGGATGCCCGGATGCTTCCATTTCTTATGTTAGGAACATGTCCATATACTCATTAGGTCTTGATAATACACTCATTATTTTAACGATCCATAGCAGGGATTGTCCTGAGAGATTAAACCCCTCCCTGAATTAAATCCATTTTCATCTGCCTCCCCTGTTCAAGCAGAAAGAAGAGGTCCAAGGAAGGCCTGTAATTGTGCCACTTTTCTGAGACCAGAAATGTGAGAGCAGAGTAACATAAAAATAGCAATTTCAGCCCAGACAGTGTTGAGCAGCACTTGAAACTTGGAAACATAGCTGTAAGGAAGGAAAAAGTGGTTCCGAAAGCTGGTCACGCAACAAATGGCTGGCACAGAAACTGGACTGGAGGTACCCAGAGGGAGGGTGGGCTGTATCTGCCCAGCTGGAAGGATGGGGTACAGCTCTGCCTGCCACAGGGTGTACGTCTGCTTTGCAAAATCTGAGCAGTTGTGGGTAAAAGGGAATCTCAGAAAAAGTTTGGACACAGAAGGATTTAGCCACATGAAGGGACAAAGGAGTTCGCTGTAGACATAATCCTGGCAACAGAAGTAAGAAGGGTTTAATTCCTCTGAGCATAAACATAGTGAATGATATTCAGAGGTCTTGAATTTATTCCTCATCAGGTGCTTATTGCTAGCAAAAGAAACTATACAGCTTGAGGAATGTCATATCTGCTCTTAGGCATTCCTCTGCAAAGCCCTGCTGGAGCAAAGCCAAGCATTTTCCAGAAGTGAAGCTGGGATAGAATGAAAACATCAGCACTGTCACTGATGTTTCACCCCATGAAACTCCACTGAAGGAAACAATGTTTGCTCTAGGGCTGTATGCCTATGGTCGGATTTTTTCTTTTTTTTAGGTGCAAAGAGACATCAAACGATTTCCCCCCAAAATCGCAAATACCATCTTCAAACTCCCATTGTTTCAAAGGAAATAAGCAGTAAAGACTTCTGCCATTTGAAGATGCACTTTACTAAGCTTAAAACTCTTCTCGATTCTCATCTCCCTCACACCAAGCTCCGTTTGTAGCAGAGAGAATAACAGCACAATCAGGATGGCAGTTTTGGTGCAGGGTGTTACTCAGCAGACTGACAAGGCTCAGGGTCAGTCATGGAGGTGGGGGTACCACAGGTTACCTTCAAATTCCTTACGAACCACCTACACCTCTCCCAAGTTCTCCCCATCCCCAGCCATTCAGCTCCCTCCAATCCTATCATTTGATTAACCTGCTCAAAGAAACAGACTAAGGAGAACTGAAACAGAGTTCTCACAGCCTTCCACTGGCTAGGACCCAGGGTCCAGATGGGTCCCTACCACCCTCAGGCAGGTCCTCCTCCACCTGCCTCACTGGCTGAGAGCTACAGCCCAGCCTGGGCTGCCACTGCACACCTGGAATCAGCACACAGCTCTGGTTTAAAAGGTATCTCCAAAGCAGAGAGGTGGCTCAGTACCCAGCTGCTTCCTCCAGAAGCAGGAAGGTCAGGTCCCCTGCCCCAGGGACAGCACAGGCGCACAGTGCAGTGAGCCCAGAGACAAGATGCCAAGAGTGGCTGAAACTGAGGCAATGATATAATTTTTTTCAGCTAAAACCAGGGTTGCATCTGTAGTTTAATGGGGATAATTTGTATGCTTTTGGCCAACATGTGTTTCCTAGCTGTTGTGCTCAACTCTCCCCTTGGGCATTGTATTTCTATCCTACTGCAATTAGTCCAACCAAATGGACAGGGCCACTTTCCTTATCATTTTCAACTGACTCCACCCAGAACCCATGTATATCATTACATTTTTCTGATAGCACATATATGGCAACCCTGAGCTGTAACTGCATGTTTCATGTCACCCAAAGAAAGCATGCATGAAGAGATCTCCATGCTGCTGGGAGAAAACCACTCACAGATGCTCTATTTCCAGATGGAAAAGGAAGCAAAAAGGGCCAAACTTAGGAAGCACACAAGTACTGGAGGTTAATGACAAGCCTGGCGACTTGTCCCCACCTACAGGAGGAGCTGGAGGCTGCTAACCTATTTATTGTCAGGGGAAAGGGCACATACAATCTGTGCTCTCTGTATCTGGATGATTTACAGCAAAAAAACCAGAAAACAAAAAACACATGAGGTATATTAACTGCAGGTGGTATTTGCTATACATATATGTTTGCTTCCTATATAGAACAAACCCCTTCTGGTTTGGCAAAAGGACATCAAATAACCAGTGGCCTTTGTCTGCATTCATGTATACCCTCAGAAAGGCATGATCTGGCATATGAAGACAGTAACCAACTTGTTCTAGCAGCTTCAGAGCTGGGATAAAAACTCAGGATGGATTTTTTCCCTCCAGGTCTGAGGGCTGCTCCATCTGGCAGGCAGTGCAATGCCTCTCAAATAGCTCAGAAGTGCACAGATACAGGCATAGTGCATGCATAATGTTCCATCTGAGCTCCATAATATAAATTGGAAAGAGCAAAAGTAATTTTCAAAGCACAAATCACAGGAAGTACAGGATGATTTACAGAAGCTAGAGGCTGCAAGATGACAGGAAAATAGCTCCTCACAAATTGCTTATCTTTAAGGTCAGTCACTTGACAGAAATACAGGATGGCCAAGAATCATTACCAAAGTATGATTTGTATGCAGAAGGGCTGCTGATGATTGCAATGTGTCTCTTGTGAAATATGGACTATAAATATGCATATTCCTTTGAACAAGAGTTTCTTGTTTCTGTGATTTATATAGATTTGTGCATCTTCAATGATGAACCAATATTTTACCACTGAGAAGCCAAAAATCTCTGAAGAAATTGTATTTTTTTGCTATCTGACTGACAAGTCAATTAGAACACCAGTGTAGTTGCCCCTGTTCCACAGGAGTTAAAAGAAAAAAAATAAAAATGGCATAGGATGTAGCTTCTTCCTGGCCCTTCTTTGTAAGGGGTTCTAAAAACATTCCTGGGAGTCACTGGGAAATTACCATAAACAAAAGTTTCCATATCTGAAGTAAAGAAGCACCAGGAAACTGTACCAATGAAAACAGTCTGGCAGCCACCAGATGCAAATGCACAACCTCTGTCATAGAAAGCTGTGCCTGAAGATTGAAAGAGTGGCTTGAATATAGTTTTTTAGGTCCCTTACCAGTGATTATTTTCTAGGGCCAATGTCAATGGAAGCCCAGTGGTAGCAGATACAGGATGTCAGGAAAGTTGTTCCGGATTTTGGAGATGCATTTGGCTTTTCCATAATTCAAACACATCATGGTGTTGCTAACATGTGCATTCACCATCCACCCATTCCTAACAGTAAAAGACACTTTGAGCACAGCTTCTCCTTAACAGGTTAACAGTTCTACTAAATAATGTTTCCATGTCTTTACAACATTTCAAATTTAGCCCATAGCTGCTGCCTGGACTCTTTATTCTTTTAGTGATGAACTAGAATGTAACCTCACAATGAAATTTACATCTTAGCAAAACTAACAGTTTGATTTACGATACTTTTTCTACTTCTTGTCAGCACCAATAGTGCAAGATGTGGAAAATAATTCAATTGCTATGATACACCAGATACTCTCTTCCCACCTAAACAAGACAGTGAAACTAGTGGCAGTTTTCTTAGCTTTACAGTTCCTAATCACATTTGCCTTAGAGGTTGATCTGAGGTCTGGAGATGTCTGCAGTATCAAGGAAAGGGAAGGACAGCCTGAGACAACAGCTGTCCTCACACAGAGGTGATCAGAAGTTTGTGTTTTTGTGGAGGCACCTCCCTTCTGTCTAAAACTGTTCTTTATGTGAAACATTAAGGTTCTGAATAGATGCTAAGATTTTTCAACACTAAGAGGTCACCCAGAGCTTAGCCCGTCATTGCTTACCAGCCTGTAACGTAACAGTGCTGACAGGACCTAGCACAGCACCATGCAGCAGGATCTATAGGTAGCTACAGCAGTTTGCCTCTACACCCCAGTCCTGGCTCCACCAGTGCCATGTCTCTGAAACACAGTCAGTAAAAGCAAACTCAGGTAAATAAGTCAGTCTGTCGCAAAACTTTCCTACAACCCAGGGCCCAGGTTTGCAATCAGATCCACCCAGGAACAGGTTGTGATCCATATGACTGGACTAGGGGACTGCATCTTTACCAATGCTGTATTTGTCTCACTTTCGAGAAATTACCTTGTTAATGAAGTCCTTTTTTTTTCCTTTTCAAATTAACAGCTGGAATATCTTTCGGTGTTGTTTATATGCTCACATCCTTTCGAATTTATAGAAAACATCGCACTTTCAAATGAAGAAAAACAAAAGAAACAGCTGCAATCTTCACTTGATAACATTTATTCAGTATTTTTTGAAATAAGCAAGAATTTTAAGAGGCCCATAAGCAATCAAATACAGCCACAAAACCCCCATATTGATCCTAAGTAAGAAGCACTATGAGAATACACAGTATTTAATGAAACGATACTGTACATCAACAACCTTTAGCAAACAAACAACTCAAACCATATGCTTAGTTTACTCACGATATAAAAAACTTTAACCTTTAAAGAAAAATATAGATTCGGTCCAATTGTAGGATTCAATCCCATGCCAAATGAAGTCAATGGAAGTTTTTTCATTGATTTCAGTGTTTAAAGGATTATGCCCTTACTTTGCCTCAAGAGGCACTTTAATTATTATACAAGGCTTAGCCTGAATACTATTACAAAAATGTCAAACATCAACTTAAGAGTATGTTTCAGCAACTTTCAGGAAATAATGGAGAAATAGGTTATCTATCCATGCATGGAATAAGGCAAAAGCTAATTCATTCAGATCAGGAATAATAATTTTTACTAGTTTCTTTTTCACAACACAAACATTTTAGACTTTTTTAATTAATGGATATATTATATATCATATTATGCTTCACATTTTCCTACCTCTACTTCGAAAGCTGGCACTGACATGTCATGAAGAACTCCTCATTAATTATTGTTCTCTGTTCTGTAACAACCACAAGAAACTCATCTGGGTTTAGTAATAGTGTCTACCAAGAAAAAAGCACACACTATCATAAGCTTATAGTTTATAGAGCTCAAGGTACATTAAAATGTAATTCATGAAGGTCACAAATTGTTATTTTAAAATATTTTTCCAAACTAAAAGCTGCAGAAAATTGGTTCTTAAATATTCTACAGAAAATTCTGAAGCATCTAATGGTTTAAATTACTTATGCTTTCCTCTTAAAAATATTTAAATTAGGTTAGTAGCCCATCCTTTTGAAAAATTATCCAAAAAAGATACATTAGATTACAAATCTTTTGTCTTAATCAGCGTAACCAAAGGTTTGTCATCTGGGCTGTAATCTTCATAAGCAATGGGGGTTGCATCATACATGGCAGGGCGGGATTTCTTGCCAAACCTGGAAAGAAAAGAAAGCTCTGGGTGACAAATGGAAGTACAAACAAGTTAATGGTGAAAACACACAGAGCTCTGTCACCCTGTCAGAAACAAACCCAGAGAGAACATAGAGAGGTTCTAAATTGTATTGCAATATGCCAGTACAGCAGTTTAAATACCTGAAGAGGACCTTTTGAAATATATGCATAAATTAAAAAAAAAATTAGAATCTTTTTGAAAGCAAGAAACAGATTCCATATCAAATGCTACAAGAATTCTGCTGTATCAGCAGTATCAGAATATGGAAAGACTAAGGAAGAAGAGAGCAAAAATGATAGAGCTCCAGGAAGGACAGAATTTTATTTTAGAGTCTAATCTAACCACCAATATTGAGGTCAGGTCATAAATCTATTAAAAAAATAAGTAATTGACACTATGTGTCGATTTGCATTTGGAAATGCAACAGTTGTGCACTGAGTTGAGTGATAAGCTGTAGAAAAAGCACTTAAAAAAATTACCCTGAAGTCTTTGCTCACCTGAGCTCTACTTGAGAAGCAAGTTTAAATTATCAGCATGCTGTACATTGTTTGGAACACTGGAAAAAATTAATGGCAGTTGCAATGCCACATAAGCATCCTAATCCAACACAGGCTCACAAGCAATAGAATCACATCAGGAGGCTCCTCCTGGACAACCATCACCGCCAAGAACCTGATTGTAACCCCCTGTGCAGGGAACTGCTGAGGCCCCAGTGCTGGCTCATTCACACTGCTTTAGCTCTTCTGCAATGCACACACTATCACCCTTCTGATCACTTATTAATATACAAAAATAGCGGTAAAAAAAATGCAACTTGAAAGTGGAAAAAATTATTAAAGTGGTTGGACTACAGTTAAAGGAGCTTTACATAACAAAAGGATCATGGATAAATGAGGCAAAAAAGTCTGCTTTCCTAATGGACCTGATACAGAGAAATATTAACAGAGAAACAGAAAGACTTTTTTATGTGGTTATCTACACAAAGAATTTTTTCATCATCTTCTTATGTACCACATTAAGTCTATACTAATTTAAGTTGTGCACACTGAAAAGTGAGATTCAGAAAATCAAAATCTTAAGGATATTATTTGGACCAGTTTGAACTCTATTTTTTTCCAAGATTTTCATGCAACTCCCGACTGTTCTAATTTGAATCTTGGCTGTTTTCAGAGATCTAAAACTGATGAAAAAACTAAAGCATTATGATCTATATGGTGGAAATCCAATTTTCCAAGTACTTCAGCTGTCAATAAGGCCCCACCAGATACATTTCCATGCATGAATGTCTGCATTCTTCTGTAGTTTCCTGTAATTAAATACAGACAGGCAACATACAGTCATCAGCTTCATGATAGATAAACTTGATTTTTTGTAAGTAAGAAAATTTCAGGCCTCAAATGAAGGAATCAAGGTATGGCATCTTACTAAATCAGACGCAGCACTGAATTCTCAATAGCCCTTTTTCTCCATCAGAAGAAGGGAAGGAAATAGTTCTTTTCCAAAGATACAAATGATAATGAACAATCTCCAAAGATTTAAGTCAAATTCTGCCATTTCTGACAGGTAGAGAATACGTGGCTTGCCGCACATGGTGAAAGAGTACAAAATCTGTTCTCTTGTGTAGGTCAGGGTTGACATGTGCCTCTAATTAGAAAATGCTGAGAAAAGACCACAGCACATGTGCTAGTTGTTTGTGGCCTGGCTGTGCCATTGAGCTGGTAGACCACACTGCTTTGATCTGGCAGTTCAGAAGCCAGTCCCTGCTGACAGCACTGAAAAGAGTTAACACAGAACTCGGAGGTCTCAAAGCAGAGTTGCCAAATGGGAAATCTTGGTTCAGTGGGCGTGTATGTAGTAGGGCTGCACAAGGATCTCATGCTATTTTATTGTTGAATTGATGGTATGAAAGAACACATAAAATAATTACTGATACAAGCTTCAAGAGACAAGAAAAACTAAAAAGATGCAGATCCCCACTACAGAGTATACTGGATCATTTAATAGGCTGCCAGCAACAAAAGCCAAAGTTTTTCTTCCAGTACAACCTAGTACAAGTTTATTTATCTAGCAAAGACTGCACGTTAGGTGGGGAAATCTCAGTCCTGGAAACCACTGAGTCAGGAAGACAACCGCAGGGACATGATGGATTATCAGTTTAACATTAGCTTTAATGCCATACTGTGTCTGATGGACAACTACATGCACAGAGTGTATCAGTAGGTCTAGGGAAGTTCTGTGGCCTCTACATCTAGCATTGATATGTCCATTCATTAGTGGCAATAGTGTTCCAATGTATGTACCAGAGATGCTTTGCAATGGCACAGGGATCATCACAAAGTCCACAAAGAATATTGGACAGTTGAATCCCAAGGAAATGGTATCCTCCAACTTCTGTGGGATACGCTGGAATTTGGAATCTTCCCAGAAGCAAAGAAACCACATGTTGCTATTCTGTTCAAAACCAGCAACTGGTATAAGGAGTCCACAAGTAAAGTTTAAACAAGAGATGGAAAAGAAAGATCAGAATTAAAATAAAAAACCCACACAACACATACCCACAGAAGGATGGGATTATTTTTGCCTCCATAAGAGGAGAATAATGAGATGAATAATTTCCTTTGCATTATTCCAGGAAAAGGCCATGTGTGCAAGTGGTATTTTGCATTCCTTAGTATAATTGAGCTGTAATCTTAGAGTTTGCAGGGTTGAGTCTCTGGCATAGGACCAAGCAATCAGCATGTGCTGTAGAGATCAGAGTACTTGTGCATGTGATCACACTTTCACAAAGAGGTAGCTGACTGAAACTCATCACTGAAATCTACATCAGGAAATGGTATGAAATGAGCCTGTTCTGACGCTCGTCAGATTCAGGAAGCTTTGGCCTTGCAGCCTTAACACACCTACCCTAAGCACAGGAATGTGGAGATTGTGCAGCGGAGAGAAGCTTACCCTGACCAGATGACTTATTCAGCCTGATGAATTGGACTCGTCAGCCCACACATAGACAGAACAAGATTCAGCACATGAAAGTCAAAGTTAAAAAAAAAAATCAACACCTGTAAGTAGTGCATGAAGTCTACTGCTAATGGTACAGACATAGAAAAAATTGAGAGTCTCCATTGGCAGGTATTTTATGAATTCAGCATGGATGCTTGATGTGCTTTTCCTTAGTCCTCTGTTTCCAAAATTACTAATAATTTTAGCTGCATAACCAGCAATGTTTTTCAGAAAATGCTAAGAATCTATTCTTTGAAAGTTGGTCTGTTAAATACAACAATTCTGAAAATTCAGCCCCTGGTAATTTTTAATATGCAAATTTAAGAGCTTATGCAAAAGTAATGACAGAAGTTGTGCTCCTTTTCCTGGATTGCAATGACCAAAGCAGTTAAGTAGAAACACCTTTCCCCAGACAGGGAAATCCTTTATTGAAAGGCTCAAATAATATAATTTTTAACTGCATAATATTGATCTAAAAAGTCATCATGCATATATCCTAGCCTAAAAACTTCAGAGGCTGTTTAACCCTGATGAGAACTCATTTTTCTAACCTTCTGCATTTAAGTAATAAACAGAGATTCATCCAGAATAATCCAGGCAGTAGCAATAAAGACCTGAACTAATCCAGCTTCCAAGATTCGAAAAGTTTCATCCAGATCTTTTATGATTTCTATCACCTGCCAGTGCAACTGCAAAAGGCAGGTAAGATATAGATTAAAAATATTTAAAACATTATAGATTAAAAAGATTGCCTTGCTGGTAATACTTTTCCTTGGTACCCTTAAATACAAAACTGCCTAATTTTCTTCAAGAAGGAAGAAAACCAAGGTGTTTTGCACTGCTCCTCAGGAGACCCATTCCAGTCCTTGGGGATGTGCAAAGTACCACTTCAGTGAATAGTAACTGAATAGGATTGACACGTTTGTCACTGTCCCAGGAGACAGGTGGTTAATTTGAAGGATTAACTCTATCATTTGCACTATGTGCACTATGTACCAGCAGACATCCAGAAGGCAAAAAAACTATAAAGCTTTTTACGGACCATAAAGCAACTCCCTCCTCTCCCAATACACTACTGTAGGAAAAAGGAGTTCCCATGCTGTGTATGGTATGGAGATGCTGAATTCCCACTGGAAGAGATGTAAGGCTAAGTGACAAAGGAAACTTCAAGGCAAGACTTAAAAGAACACTGATTGTATTGCTGTGTTAAACCAACTATGCACATCTTTCCTTTTAAAATATTTGCTGACTAATACCTCTTGACAATGAACAAATGTTTTCCTGTATATCTAGCTGTAACAGTTTAAAGAGCTACTGCCCAAAGCTTTGATGTGATTAAAGGAGTCTGTGGGAACTCATCCCTTTCAGATAACTTTGAGGACTGCAGCAGTGGTGAAAATTAACCTCTTTAATTGAAACAGAACTAGATTATTCAGAAAATTAATGACCAGCAATCACCAACCACTATGCTGCATTTCTCCAGGTCAATGCATAGGAACGTGTCTCCCTCTGTTTTCTTAAAAGTACTTTAGTGATAACACAGATAAGCACTCTTGTTAGAATTTGAAGTGATCTTGACAAATTGAAGAAATGAGAAAAAGAAACAAGAAAAATGAAAGCTCTACCCTATTAAGAGAGATGTCAAATACAGAAAAAAAAATACCGGGTAGAAAACAAAACGGTGCAAAGGATCCTGAGAGGGAGGAAAAGGTTGAACAGATCACTAATAAAGTCATCAGTCACAACTGTAATGCAAAGAAAAATGTTTAAAAATAACAAAATTTTAAAAAGGAAGCAGGCTTCATTTTCAGTTAAATGAACAGGATTGGCAGGAAAGCAGCTGATGTGATCCAGAAGAAAACATCAGAACTGGTTCATTTAGGAAATAAAAATGGTTTTTTTGCTCTGTTTTTATCTTAAAAAAGAAGAGAAGGGACATAACATCTGATGTACATAATTACTATAAAGGGAACAGACAAAAATTATACTTCATTACAACCTGAAGAGCATTAAAATAGAAGTAGTCCGATTTTTATCAAAGAAAACCATGTTGAAATTTAGAAAAGTCCTTTTCTAGCTCTATTCAAATACTTTGGAGGTTTTTAAATATAATTGTTGACAGAGAACTTGGTAAATGAATGGTATACCAGTGCAGTGGTTTACACTTCCAGTAATCACCTCAAGTCCTGCTTTTATATTATTGTGACACCCAAGGCCCTGGCTTGCAAGTCTTCTTTTAAAATTAAAGGTCAAAAAATTACTATCCCTAAGAAAGCAAGTAAGAGAGATCTTAATCTTGGGGAAAACAGGAGTACAAAAATTAATGATTTGAAGAGTCTTGATAAATAATCTGGTAAATTAGTCAGAGAAATCAACATGCCTTTGCTATGTAACCAAATTACCTGTGTGTATCAGTTAAGGAGTATATACATCCCAAACAGAACATCGTACAGTCTAGAAATTCTGCACCTGTCCCTCTTCATCAGTTACATCAAACAAATTCAGTTAAAACAAGTAAACTCCATTTTAAAGGGGTTGTGCTGGATTATCACATTTCAGATGAGAACAGACTAGGGACCAAAACAGAACAAGAAGCAACACTGGTGCCCCTGCCTTTTTGCAGCGAAACAGTCTGATGTACTTTGTAAGGACTGAAATTACACATAATTAAAAATTCCTTTTAAATTACCATCCCCAGAACAAACCTGGCATGTCGGATGGAAGCAATTGCACTACTGAATTCACTGTCAATGCTTCTACAGTTGTAGAATTCCTCATAGGCTGGCCTGGAGGAGCCTTGATATTCAATGCGGCTGATGCGACAAATTCCCACAATCAGGATGATCAGCATCAGGACAAATGCAACACAAAGAGCCCCAATTATGATGTAGAGGGAGTGGCGAGGCATATTTGTTAGACTCTCTGCCATATGCCCAGACTTCCACTGCAGATCTGCCAACAGGAAATAAAAATTTATAATTAATTAGTAACACACATCATTCCTGATGCATTTATTTTATGGTAGTCTCTTTCAAGATTTCTGTGGAGACTTTGGAAGCTAGAGGGATATGTAATTTGAATCTTTCCAGGCTCTTTCACAGATGTGTCACCATATCCAACATAAAACAAATTTGAATAGCATTATCTTGATCCTTCTTGTAGATTTTAAGGGTCACAAGGGAACACTTAGATGGTGTGATCCCCTGTATAAGCCAAGTCACAGAAATCACCTAGTTACCCTTGTGTTACCTTATAACACACTATGCACACTTTAAAGTCAGGCATGTTTTATGTAAAAGCTTATAGTAATCCACCAATTTTCTGCATGGCTTGATCTAATAGTTAGTGAACCCTTCTACCAAAACGTGTAATAAGCACACTTGGTTTTTAATTTGAAACAAAGACCTTCTCTATGCCTATCTTCACCAGACTACAGACACTTCAAAACAACCATTTCAAGGACAAAAATGGCATCTCATAAGCAGCTAGAGTGTTCTCTCAAGCATGATTCCCCTGAGCTGTCTGACAACAGACCTTACTGGAAATAATATTGGAAGAGGCTTCCTGTGTTTAAGCATTCCAGACCTTCTTTATAACTAATCTTGATGCCCAAACCATTGTCTTTCAACTGCCTACATCCTCAGATCTGTTTTTCTCTACTGTGGATCAGAGTATTTCTAATTAACCTGTACTACCCTCTAGGGTTCATTTTTGGCAGTCTTTAAAGTGAATAGTCTCATAAATTATTTCAGATCAGGAACAGACTTGAATCATTCTGACTACAGTATCTGACACTGTGCTAGAGTTATTTCTAGTAGGTGACTGTTCCTTTTTCAAACAGACTTCTCCAGTGCACTGTTTTAGAAACTCCCTTCGCTTAATCACAAACAGTCTGGGAACAGGTCTATCAAGCATGTGCTTTGGGAATTTAAGATATTCTTAGAAGCCACCTCTCAAGGATGTTGATGATGGCAGGTAACACATTTGAGCACAGGAGCATAAATCACAAGTTTAGTGGTATCTGTGGATAGAATCTCCATCTATGGTAGAAATACAGGGGAATGTATATGTACGGGGAAAAAAAAAATCTATTTTAGAGGAAGGAAGGAAAAAAGCCTGAAGCTGTAACACAGGGAATTCACCTGGGCAGAGTTTGAAGAAATGGTTGCCCTTTCTTTACAGTAGTAAAGGTTGTTCTGGAGCACATGAGCTTGGACTTGTTTAGAGTGTTTATTTGTAAAAGTGAGCTGGGACTGCTTGTTTATGTCACCTTCTTCAGAGATCAGTAAAGTTTTGATCAGCCTGAATGACCCAGTGGTTTAATGTTTCTGACGTGCTGTCACTGATATTTGCCCAGTCAGGACACAAAGTAAGAATATAGCTGTGCTCTGGTGCAGTTTGAGATGGGTTTCTATTTCTGTTCTGCGGCACATTTGTCACCCATGGTGGTTTCTGTCAGTTTGTCAGACTAGGACAAATTCAGATCTAATGTGCACAGATATATATACATACATATATATATAGGACAGTTCTGATTTAGACTCCATGTCTGGATGAAAAGGAAAGAAAGAAATTTCCTCCTTTCTTCCTCACCAGATAAAAATCTGAACATTAAAAGCTTATACTCTATAGACTAGAAAGTACTTATGACAGTCTCAATCACAGTATTGTCAGTTGTCACAAGAATGTTCACAAAATGAACTAAGAATTAGATTTCAATGTGTACAACACAGACTGTACTAGAAATTCTTCATAATGTTAGCTTTCAAATAACCACATCGTTTGGATTACCTTGGCAACTGCATTAATAATTACAAAATGGCAAAGGTAATGATATTAACAGATAACCAGCAGGCATTAGAGAATTCACATGAGACAATTTGTAAGCATTTTTCTAGTGAATGCTCAATTAGCTTTTAGAAAAATACATTTCATTTTGAAAGGAAAAATAGCCTCTGTATAGCTAAGATTTACTTAATCCTTTTTAATTGGACTTGCTAAGAGTGGTAAAGACCATAAGATGATACAATAAATATCACAGTTCATTCAGGCTACATCCATCAAGCTCTGCTAGTCTGATGAATATACAACACTTAAAAATTAAGGAGTGCAGCTTGACAAGATAACCTTGAAATCCTGCTAGGGTGGTCACTTCAAGCAGATAAAACAGCTGGTGAAAAAATAAGGAAATATTAATAGTAAATGGAGAGCTGTCCAACAAAAAAAGACAGCACCAACAATGTTGGTACTCCATTCTTACGGCTAGTAACAGAAAATCACATAAGATAAAATGTGATCGATTTAGTCAAATGACTACTGAACACCATCTCACCCCTCCTCCTGAGAAGTCTCAAGCCCATCTTCATCATGGACTTTTTTCTAGCATCCAGTGATGGCCTGATCTAAAGGAAGCCAGTACACAGTACCTAAATTTATTTTCCAATACATTATTAGCCCTTACATGGAAACTGCTGAAACAGTATGGTAAGTATGAGAAGGAGGTATGGAAAGATGAACAGAAGCAGATTAACTAATAAATTCAATCTTTAGAGCTGAGCAGAAACCTGCTGCACCATTGCCTCGATTCCAGTAAGATCAGATGTGCTGCACCTGTACGGAAAAGCACTGGATATGGATGTTCTGTTTCTAGGTAAGATCTGAACTGGGTACACATCTGCTCGTCAACCCACAACTCAGGGAGACAGTGAGTGGAAAGACCTTCCCATGGATAAATAGTCCTGTAGGAAAAAAATCTGCAGACCAAAAGGATTTCAAATCCTTCCTGCAAAGTGTTCCTTCAAAACTCAGTCCCTCTCTGTCTGCCTGACCTTTTGTATAATTGTTCAAATCCAAGCACTTTGGGAAGGCTTCCACAGCCCTGTGTGTAAGTCACTGCATTGGTTTAAGCAGCTGTATGTCCGTCCTTATATCTGAATATTTTAAAGTATCATGGTGTCCCACAGCAGCACATTGTTTTTTTACTTTAATGATGTGTCAAAGTGACTTCAATTGCATGGGAACATCAGATGTTTGCTGATGTCAAGCTTATTGCAAAAAATATTTGTAACTCTCTGATTTTAAGTTTGTTTTTCAAAATGTATCTTTACGGGACTAAACAAGGGTATTTTTTTTCCTCTTTTCATTCCTTCAAAAACAATCCAAACCATGTACCTTAAACTGCATTTTTATATCCCCCATATTATTATTGTTAAATATACACACTCTACTACCTATTCTGATCTTTTTATTACAAAAGCACAGTAATTACAACCTCTTCAATGAAGAGCAATTGCCTTGAACAATACTACATGATTTATTCTCCAATTATTGAGATGGAAAGAAAATGTCTGACATTTCAAGTTGAGAATCAGCACTGCAGTGTTATCAATGTCATGTTATCACTCAGATACTGCCCTGCCTTCTGTCACAGCAATCTCAAGATAAAAGAACAAGCCAATATAAGACTTAAAACAGCAACACCAAAGTGTTGCTTCTTCCCATCATTTTAACTTGAACAGTTTGCAATTGTGAAACACAAGCAGAAAATCAAGTGCTTAAGCAGGCCACTGCAGTGGAAATATAAACAGATGCTATATGCAGAGAAATATGCAAAAGCAGAGACAATCACCTTGTCAAGAGAACAAAGTTTTAGGAGAGTTTTCTCTACTCTCTCTCTTGTAGACTTATAAAAGAGGTCAGAAAGGCATTAAAACCAACCAACCACAAATGACAGCTTGAGCTTACCAGTCATACACAGTGCTTAGGGGAAAGCATCCCTCACAGGGGGAAGCAGGAATAATGGAATAACTGGACAGTAGACAAAGTTCCTTCCACCTCCTGTTCTTCTCCCATTTTCTCTTGTGTTTATGTGCACCACCATTGTATGTGGTGCAAACAGCCAAACTGTTAGTGACTAGTGCATAACAGCCAAAGAAGGACTCCAGAACAAGCATCTCTTATTTCATACATCATGTCTGCACAACTAGGAAAGTATGTGACCCCATCTGTTTCTCTTTGGCATCTAATCAGTCCATAATGTCACAGAAATGTAACTTTTACTGTAACAAGGAAGCATGATCATTGCTTTCTCCCAGAACCACACTCATTACAGTCAGCCCATTACTTTCTAGCTACAGCAGGCAGAACTGCACAGCCCTTACTGATCAACTTGGATGTTCATGTCTCAGGTATCACTGAAAACAGCCTTTTCAGCTGGTCCAACACATCTCAAAGTAGGGTGCCCAGAAATAGAATCTTCTAACTTTTATATCTGCTTTTGAAATATTATAGCCTGACATAAAATGCATTTAACATAATTTTTACAGATTATTCAGGTTATTTGTACAGATATTTGTGCAGGTATTTAGAGACAAATATAAATGAATTATAATGTATCAGTTTTAGAAATTTATAGAAAACTACAAAACTTACGTATTTCACAGTTTGCACCGACCCATCCATGTGGACAATGGCAGGTGTAGCCACCAGGCTGATCTATGCAAGTTCCAGCATGGTGACATGGGCTGCTGTCACAGTCATTTACATCAATTTCACATTCTTCACCTGATATCAGAAAACAGAAACACCCAAGCTTCTATATAGCGAATGTCTCATGTAGCAGGTACATCATCAATCATTTAATTTTTCTCTAGTTGCAAAACATCTTATAGTTCTACAGCACCTTTATCCTCAGAGCATGAAAGGGATTCTTCACAACTGCTTCAAGAAATAAGTCTCACATAGCCTCTGAGGAGGAGATATTATCTTCATTCTACCACATGAAAACAAAGTCTGAAGCTAAGTGACTTGAACAACCTCACTCAGATTATGTGTGTGTCATTTCTTGAAATATAAGTTCTGTCCCAAGAAAATGTGTTGTAATGATTTCTCATGTATATTCTAAAGTGCTATTCAGTAACATAGATATTAGATTATTAGATAAGCAGTGCCTCTGAGAAACAGACATGGTAAAAGGAAAGCTATGTCTTCTCCAAAAAATGCTCTTTAATTGGCACAGATCAAAATGCACAATTTGATGTACAAAACATCTCTGAATGGCTTCATCTATTATTATCAGCTTGGCTATTACTGTACATGGCTAGCAGAGCATCAGGTTGTGAATTACCTTGGATTGCACCAATCATGTCCATTTAAATACAAGACCAAAGGATTAAAAGGGTTGCTTACCATTACTTTAAAAGGGTGAATTGATTCATAACAAGCGCTTAGGGCTTTTAGTGGTTGCATAAGGTAACAGAATAAGTTATTTCTTCAGCTCACAGGAAATAAGGTCAATGTTAAAACATTTTCCAGTTTCAACAATGTCCAATTAGTAACTGGCTTACCTGGAAGTCTTGAAAATGTTACTTTGAAAATTCAATCTAGTCTCAAGCAGGAAGGTCATAAGGCTTGTTAAATAACTGTTAGCTTAGTGAATTATCTTTAGTAACAAGCTTTTTTGCTGCAAAAAAATGTTCAAAGCAGTTGCAAGTAATATCAAGAACTTTTCATTTTTCCTTGACTAACAACGAGTCAGCAAATTGCAAATTTGTTTCCTTGAAGAGCCACAGTCTTACTTGGCATTTATCTTCTTTTGAACACAGTAAAAACTGACAACTATACATACTCTGTAACGTACAACTTGCCTGAATATCCAGGTGCACAAATGCATGTGGCATTTAGACCTTCACTGTCACAAGTGCCACCATTCTGGCAGTTGATGTGAATACAAGGATCTTTGTATAATTCACAGTGCCTTCCTGAAAAGGTAAAATGAGTAATTGTCATTAAGGTGACCTATACTGACAGCATGGAATCATTTCATGAGATAATTTGGCTTTACCTGGATGAGAACAACAATGTGCAGCCTCCAACCCTGTCCTATTAAGCTAATGTGATAAAAACAAGCTGTGTATTTTACACACCTGCCTCCCCTTTGCTCTTCTCACCCGACAAAGCTTTGGGACAAGTGAGGCAGGGCAATTTCTCCCCAAAAAACATGCAGAAACTTTTATTTAAGCCCAGTGGTGTAATAAAGCATAATCTGATCAGCTATCTACTAATCCTCAGTAAAATGTAAACAATAGTTTTCTTTAGCAATAATTTTATGTAGTAACATCTTTAATAATATACATAAGACTTTTGATGCTTCCTGTTGACTTTTGGCAAGAGACTGAGTATAACTAAAGCAATTAAAAAACAAACAAAAAAATATTCCAATGTATAGCTAAAATTAATAATTGGATTACTCAGTTTCGTGCCAATACCTTTGTCCTCTCGGATGTGCTTTCAGTTCCACACCTTTGCCTTGCAGACCACAGTGCAAGCTGTACCTGGCACACACAGTGTAAAGCCCAGCAGATTTCTGGGATGTACATATGTGAATAACTAAAGACTGGTGGGACTTCATTTAGAATGTAACCACTTAGGTAAAATGCTAAATTATCTTCAAGCTTCCCTAGACTTAAGGGTTTTACCAAAAAATTCAAGAAACTGAAGAGCAGGACAGGATTCTGAGTGCTTCTGTGTGACAGTACTTAAAAATAACAAGCACTTTTTTCACCTTTTAAGGTTGCTCACATTTCTAAATATTTGCTGTCCTGCAAACCATAAAGGTACATAATCAATAGAAGCATAAACTCATATGGGTTACTACACATAAAAGCTGCAATACAGGTAGCGTATCAGGGAAAGATTTCTTATCACAGGGTAGGGAATGACAGCAAAGGAATTATGTTTCTCATGGATATTATAGAACCTACAGTGATGGAATCCTTGAAGAGGTTAGAGAAAACTTTCTATGAAATAAATGTGAAAAGTGCACATGCAGCTGAACCTGCCTTACCCCTTCCAAACCTCTTTCATGAAAACCAAGTGTGTTGCACTGGACCTGGGCAGTTTGTGAATATGAATTTGGATGGTCTTAGTACAGGACTACACAGAGGTAAAATTGGTGAGGTAGCAAAGCAATTAATATGAGAAAGAAAAATCAAAACAATAAAAGAGGGAAATAGGACAAATATTATAGCAGGTGTATGCATAGAAGCAAATGTATTTAATGAGTGAATAATACAAAGGAATTGGTTCTCTAGTGCTCAACACTGCAGTTATGTCCAGTAATGCAAACTAACATGACTCTCTAAAAAGAACCACCTGAAGGAAACAGTGATAAATTAAAATTATTTAAAAGCAACTTACTTTAAATATTTGGGCTTTTTAAATGCATAGACACACATGCATACTTACTTTCACTGCATAACTGCTGAAATAATTTGGTCAGCCTGACAGCAATTGGAAGGCAGAGAACTCCAGTTTGAGCATCCTGCAGCTAAGCAGCAGAAGGCAACAGAACCAGAAGCCCCCAGGTACCTGCTGGCATCTGCCCTCAGGCCAGAGAAGCAGCACCAGCCCTGGTCTGTGTGCCAGCCAGGAGAGCACATGCAGGAAAGCAGGGTATGGGCAGGAGGGGGACTGTAGACAGGGAGGTCTGGGTTGGTGGTGGTAAAATCAAGGCCTCCAATGCACACATAGTATAAATAATTGCTCACAGGCTGGGTGCTTCACCTCTGTTCATTATTGACACTGAGTAACTTAAATATGGGGATGAGGAAAGCTCAGTAATCAGCAGAAGCTGCTCGCACGCCCGGCCCTCTGCTTTCATTTAAAGCAAACAGTATACACAATGCTTTCAGCTGCAGGTACACATCAGCTGAGAACACAATATGAAGTCATAGCACTACAGTTAGGTACTCTTTAAATTGTCATGAAAAGCAGAGGGTCTTTCCTCACTAAGCCTCTAAAACGATGAATTCTGTATCTATTGCCAAAAAGCAGTGAAATCACCAGCATGGAATACATATTAAGCCTTAAGCAGCCATTAAGTGAGCATTATTTATCAACAGAGATAAGGACTGATATGCTTAATGAGAAAATGCTGGGTTAATGTTCCTCAAAACATAGTCATTCTATTTAATAAATAATAATTTTTACAGTAATAGCATAGAGAATTGTATTCAAATTGCATTATTAGAAATAGAATACATAAAATAATTATCTATTAGCCCTGCAGAGAGGGACATGTTAGTGACAGCTGATTTGTGCTGCTCTGTGTGAAGACAAAATCTAATGCAAGATAGAAGATTTTGTATAACAAAAACACACACTTTTCTGCTCTATAAATTACTTAAGAAAGGCCAAAGGCTGATTCCATTTAATCATATTCAGCAACAGCTGCAGCTAACATGGGAAAGCAGTTACAGACCTACTGCTGTATGGCTTTATGGTCTTTCTAAACAAGTAAGATAAACCTTTCATTGTTACTCCTTTGTGATAATCTGTTTCAAATACTGATCTTTCACTACTACATTGTAACTCACTTCACTGGAGAAAATACATAAAAAGCAAATTTGGAAAGCCCTCCACATAATGGCCCCTAACAATAACTGATGAAAAAAATTATTTAACAGTTATGGGGTTTTTATAAAAAGAAACAAAACCACCTCATCATTTTCTAAAATATCTTAAAAGTAACAGAAAAAGTATACCTAAGAAAGAGAAAAGCCATTTGTCCCCAGGCAAGGATGTGCAGTTCTCACAGATGTGCTAAATCCAAACTACTAATTTAAATAAAGATTATGGGATCGTTTGATCCCATTGATCCCATAAATTGAAGTTTGTTTCCATTAATTTTAGATGTGGGATCTATTTCTGCTCAGTGGAGGTCACTGCATATCTCTGTCTGTAACAGAGGCAACCATAAAAATTAATACAGCAATTCCAAAAAAAAGCAGCAGACCCCATCCTACCTTCATATTCAGGCAGACACACACACTCGTAGCTGTTGACGAGGTCTCTGCAGGTGGCTCCATTTTCACAGGGTGCAGAAAGGCATTCGTTATATTCCTCTTCACAGTAAAGGCCATGGTAACCTAAATCACACAAAGAGGAAATAAAACAGGCTGTGAAACACTTCCCAGTAAAAACTAACAATTAGGCAACTAGAGACTGTGGGTAGATGCTCGCTAAGTGAAATATACTGTGCAGAAAGATACTTCTTAAGAAACTAAATCTTAAGGACATGTGCTCCCCAGGTAGAAAAGCCAGTGAAAAGGCCTGCAACACAAGACAAAGTATACATTCTGCAGTGTGCTTTAACTTCTCCAAAGAAAAACTCTGGTTAGCAGCAAAACTTGCAGACATGAAATGGAAGTATCTTCACTACCATCTTAGTAAGTTACCATCTTCCTTTACTCTCTTGGACTAATTTTTTTCCCAGAATTCTCACAGAACCATAGAAAATACAACTACCACCTCTAGAAACCACTTCTGCTCCACACAACCCCAACCCAACCCCACCTCTCTTATGGATAATTAAAAATAAAATTGACAGACACAACACAACAGACATCAATGCACAAGATATATATATGCAATATTATCCACTTGATTCTGCACAACAATGTCCTTTCATAGTAAACAGCTGGACTAGTAGTTTATTGAGAAACATTTCAGAATCACTTTCTCTAAAGCCATTAGCCAGACAGTACAGAAATAATTATTCTAAATGTTATGGTTTTTTTTATTAGCCTATGATGAAGTCCGTCTAGTTTATGATAAAGGGAAATAGCCTTATGTTGTGACATCTCTAGCCAAGATACAAACCACCAAAATCAGAAAACCTAAAAGAAAAATATGAGAACTCCATGGGTTGAAAGGAGTTGTAATTAGATACTTTAAGGGGGGGAAATAATCTTTTTAACGTGCTCATAAATTTTTGCCTTTCAAAGCAGAGGGAAATTTGTGACTAAATAGTTGTCTGGCTTGCAAACCAGTATGAGCTGTCGTGTTGCCTCCTCAGGGTTAGGTCAGCCCACGCTGCCAGACACTGCCCACAGGCAAGGAAAGGGACTGTCTCTCTCCACGAGAGGGCAGGTCTGGCCCACGCACCGTTTCACCCTCGTGCTCCTCCCCCTGGTGCCAGCAAATCCCTTCAGCCGGGACTGATGGGGCAGGAACAGTCCCGCTGGGTACCAGGAGTCTTCTCGTGGGGCTGAGGCACCACAGCATCTTCAACAGGCGTTTCTCTTTGTATTACAGCTTTTCAATTATACTGATATATCAACCATATATTATACTGAATTCATACATATTCCTCAAAAAGACTACATTAAAAAAATTTAATTAAAGAATTTAGATGGAAACAGGAGATTTTTTCATAGATAACCTCAAAATAGCAGACGCTACTAGAGTTGCTTCCTCTCTGCTTGTAGCAGTTTGATTCTGCTGCTTTTATATTCACAACCAGTGACAAATTCAGCTATTTGCATCTTTTGGGGCATATAGCATTTCTGTGGACATATTCAAGAAGAAATAATACCTGTATTAACAACACTTCACTAGCTGTTGTGTCATGAGCAGGGAAAATAAAATCAAATAAATATATATAGGGCATTGCAGCTTCTAAAAGGGCAACTAACATTATCAAATCTTTTTTCCCAAGTCACTAGAAGTTGGATATGCCCTCAATAACAGCACCTTCATGAACTCAAGCAGAACTTGCCAGCAGTGGTTGCATTGTGATGTGTTGTCTTCAGATGCTGGTGAATGGTCAGGGAACCTAAAAAACCAAATAAAGATGTCCCTACCGTACCTCTTCTCCCTCTACGTGAGTGTCCTGCTACTGATCTTTACAAAGGTAGGAACAGGTTTGTTACTACTGTCCACCGGATTACCAAGTCTTCCTTTCTCTTTCTCAAGCACCAAGCAGCTGCCTTGAGGCTGGGATATTTGCCTGATGCTCTCTGACACGGTGTTCAGCCAGCTTCATGCTGAGGTGCACTCCCTGCACACAGCTACCTTAGAAACTGCAAAGGGAGAAAACACGAAGGGCAACACAACTGGTGTAGAGCAGGCTGATGAGGAGAAGCCATAGGTTTTGTCACAGCCTTTGAAAGCAACTGACAGTGCAGAAGATACAGCAATGCTTGTCAACATCTTGAGAGTATCTACACTATCAGGTCAACAAAAGAGAGGGGGAGAAGCTAGCTATTTCCATTATAAATCAGTAAAGAACAAAGTTGAATGCTTTTCAGGCTTTCTTAGACAACAGCCCCTCAAGAGGGATTCCCTGGGCTTATCCATGCTCAACACTTAAGCAAATCAAGGCAAAAACCTCATCTTTATGTGAAAGACTAATGGGATACAATGCAAGAGAGCTCTATTTTGAAGGGCTGCTCACTAAGAGAGTTGCATTTTACATAGCCAAGAAATAAATGTGTTCAATTAAAGTCTGAGCTTACATAGCAATTAAATAAGAGAGAAAAGAGCTGCTCCAGATGGCAGGACAGTAGGAAGGCTGGCTTACCAGCCGTGGCCAGATTGCATGGAGCATCCTCTTAATGTAGAAGTGGAAATAAGATGAGGAAAAACAGAGGCAATGAAGGGCCCATAGATAGTCTGGAACTGGATTTAACCTCAAGTCACTTCTGCCAGAGCTTGTATTTCCCACACAAGTCACAAAAGGCAGAAAGAGAAAAGAAAAGCTGCTACTGCTGCAGGAACACCTTATACTTACTTCTGCAAAAGTACCAAGATAAACTTACTCTCCTATAGGCATCTGTTAAGCTACAGGAGCAAAAAAATCAAGTGCAGAGAAAACATACCCTGTGGTACTACTTATGAAGCTGACATCACTCTCAATACTCTGTTCTGACACTCCTATTTTAATTTTTCGTTCTTTTCTTTTTTTCCCTAAATGTTCTACAACTGCTACCATACTTGTGGAAGATTCTAAAGTTTTTAAAATACTTTGTTTCAGATATACCATACAACCAATATAGAAAAGAGTTCTAAAATGTCATTTAGTAAACCTACTATTGATATATCTACAAAACAGAATGTATATGACTTCAAGGGACTTGTGTGAAAGTGAAAGACTTCTGTGGAGTAGTCTAGGAGCTGGCATGATGCTGAGAACGTGCACGCTAGAAAGTCTCAGGGTCAAGAGGAACAGACCACTTCTATCTGATTGAAGTATGGTAATACCTTTATGCAGTTCAGTATGTTCATAAGTAACTCTTGACAATGCTACTTAACTGTATGCACATTTTATCCTCCACTTTACAAGGAAATATACAAGAGACCAAAGTCTCTGCAAGCAAAACTGTAAAATGAATCCAGCTTTTTAATATACCAGAGATGTGACTGATCTACTCTATCACACCAGTTTTTCATGAAGATACAAAAGACATGGTAGGCCATGCTCTGAAGTCACTACTTCAGTAGGGTTTCTTTAGGAATTGGAACACAGAAATCCTGAGGTTAAAACGATCACCTGCCTTACACGCAGTAACTACTCAAAACAATGTCAAACTGTGTATTATGATGCCTTCTAAATGCTGATTAAGTTAATTCCTATTTATCTACTGTGCCATTAACTCAAGAGGAAAGTAATTGATTCACATTCTACTAGGAAGATTTTTTAAAAATGGGAAAAAACTGTAATGTTATTTTCATAACAATGAAAAGGCATAACAGAAGAAAACAAGGTATTCTGACTATTTCTACCTTGCTACTACTTTGGTGCAGTTCCTTAATGAGCTTTTGAAATAAGTTTTCCAAGTTTTAAATTATTGACAGATTAATAACAGACTCATAATTTGGCCTTTAGTTCCACCTTGATATGAAGCAAGGAATATTATATGTAGAATTAAGTCCTTCCCAAAATGATTTGTCTTCTTTAAAAGTGAAGTTTACAGCAGTCTACAACTTAATTTATTTTTTAAAAAAGAAGTGTTTTTTTTAAATAATTCCCATTAAATTTCAATAATGGAGCAATACAAAAGAGTTCAACTAAAGATGTGCCATATGTGTTCTTGGATGCAACCCCTGTGACCAGCTTTTCCATGCAAAGGTATTATTTAAATAAAAATATATTTTCATAACATGAGATGCAATATTACTTCTAAGTCCTGTATTACACAATTTATGAAAAGAAACCTAAACAATTTCTATTCAGATTTAGGTGATGAATTTCAGGGAAAAATTTTTGTTTGTCCAAGAATATTTAACTAACTTTTTGTTGTTTGAGCCACAGAAAAAGAACATGCTGAAGAAGATTAGATTTTCCCTGATTTACTTTGAAAAAGAAACACCTAGTGTTCCCTCCCATGGATGCCTTGGGCATTCTTGCCCACATATGGGCATTCTTAAGAAAAACAAAACTCTTCAAAACTCTGCATCAATTTCTGCCTTTTTTAGTCAATTATGTTTTCAGTCATATATTAAAAAACACTTAAAGATGGAAATATACTAATATATTTTGGCCACTTTGTTACCAAGCTAGGCTTTGTTACCCATCTCAATAGCTTCTTCAAACCTCTAGAGAGCTTTTTCTTGACCATGCCATAATTGCTTGTACCACCCAAGTGCTAGAAAACCAGAAGTTTTCTGTTATGAATCTGATCAAGTTAACAAAATACTTGCTAAATAATGAAGAAATAGATTTACAGTATGAAGTAACTCTCATTTTCCTACCTGTTGAGGACTTTTACTCCTGTTTTTCTGGATCATTTTTTTAAACTTCAAACCATTTGTTCATGTTCACTCCCTCTGTTATTTAGTAATTCTGGGGACTTAGTAAGGAGAATAATATCCAAAATGAAGGAATAAATATTAAACCATTGAATTCTCAGTTCTAAGAATGAATTTAGAGAAACAGTACTTAGAAATTTTTTAAAAATATATATATATATTTTTCAGACATGGAACTAATTATCAGCTGATATGAATTCTAATTTGTGCTCTGAATAAAACAGGATATGCTGGCTCTATTTAAATATTATTAGGCCTGTTGCTCTTCATCTCAATGCCCGAGGCTTTTCTCTAAAGATTCCACTATTATGCAAATGAAAATCAAAGCAATTAAACATTTCAAAAAGGAAGACTGAAAATTTGTAATGAGAGAATTATCATCATCATCTCTTGAAATAAATAAAACAAGCCACGTGTTAGGAAATACACTTCTGCATAATGCCATTCTTCTGTTCAGATGAAAACTTCCCACACCATTCATGGAAACATCTGAACTGAAAACATTTGAGTTCATGTAAACATTTGGACCTATCTTGCCATAAAAATCTATCTACCCTCTGTGTTTTCTGAAAAGTTGCAAGCAAACAAAATTCTGCTGGACAAAAAATTAACCATGAGATCATATGACTGTGGTATAATCACAATTTAATTTCCATATTTTTCTTCTTTATAAAGAGGTAGGTAATTTAACAAAAATTTCCACCAGCATTTGTGAGTACCTCTCCAAAAACAACTTCTGATGGTCCTTTCCTAGTCTCTGAATAGCAGTGATTCATTCTGCTACCTTCTAAAAATACTGCACTAGTAGATTCATTACAAACTCCCCACATGTACAAAGAAAACTAATCTATTCTGGTGGAGAAACATCTCAAGACAAAATGCACAGAAGGTTTGTGTTTTCTATGCCAATTACATTCTGAAGTCTCAGAAGCAATGTAAGTCAAAACAGACTTACATCAAGACTTTGACAGTTGGACTTTGTGGTCTTAGATGTCTTTTCAAACCATGACAGTTCTGTGATCACATTCTGAAACAGGATAATTTTATTATATATGCACAAGCTTTGTAACTACTCTAAGGTAGCCAGTCATCTAAGCTATTACTAAAAATATATTCATTTCCCAAATCAAAACACACTACAAGAAAAAAAAATTCAGCAATAAAACTGAAACAACTCCATCATGTTATAGCCTCTCAGGATAGCACACATCAGCAAGAATCTTGCCACACAACACAATGCCCGATTCTAATGTATTTGTCATGCTGAAACCTGTTCTTACCACATCTACTGATTTAATGAGTGATGGCTTATTTTTAAAAAATCTCATCCTTAAGCAGTTTGAAACTTTATGCTCAACATCTGGAATTTCCACAAAGATGGCATGCATCAGCTACTGAAAACAGCACTTTGAAGTGTGCATTCAATACACCGTTGAAGACAAAGACATTTGCTGGTAATCCTTGTGTCTTCAGGAATATCTCTTTAGATAGGATACCAGTTCTATGGGCTACAGAATATTAGGCAAAAGATCCCTCTCCAAGGAAAAGGGGAGAGTTCTCTGAATTTCCCCTTGCTCTATAGCCACAAGAAGCAAAAGCAGCAAGCAGTGACATCTTTCTTCTTCAAAGTGCCAGTAATACTTGAAAGTCAGACCAAAGAGTTCTTTTACTTTCTTTTTGTCATAACACTCATTACCCTAATCAGAAGTGTTCTAGAAACAGATTGTGAGCTGCTTTGAGAGGAAACGGAGAAGGTTCTTTTGGGAACAGAATGAAGCTGACTCCTTTTATGCACAGGCTAAAAAGAAAAGATCTGGATGTGGCATGTACTGATGTTCAAGACTCACCACCTGTAGGAGTACTTGCCTACTTCAGGCAAAACTTTTGAGACTGATACAATACCTCCACATCCTGCTAACTGAGAAGGAAGGAAAAAAGAATGGAAGAAGTGTGACTGGTTTCCCCTAAGGCAAGACAAAGCAGCAGAGAGAAAGCATTCCTCTGAAAGGAACTTGGGAGAACATGCACGCCACAGTGCAAAGGCTGTGTAGAGCCACTAACTATTCAATATTCCTCCTTAGCTTATTCTTTTCTACACTGGATTTTTATTTTCCCCTTAACTTCTACAGTTTTTAAGCCTTAATGGAACAGATTTTTTTTTAACTGTCAGAATTAGTGAAATGAAAACAAAGGTTTTTTTTTTTTTTTTACTTTCTAAGTGCTTAATCAGTGGTGGATGTGCAGCACATATAATTCATGTGAACTGCTACTTCAATTATCATTGCTAAAATGTATAAAGGGACCTATAAGCAAACCAACATTATTTCATTAGTATAATGAAGAAAAAAAATATAGAGCCAAATGAAACCCAGCCCCGGTGCCCTGCTAGCCCTAAATTATCTAACAGTTCTCAGCTGAGTCCACTCATTCACTGTACACACCTAAGCAGGACAACTCAAACTTCTGAAAAGAGACAATGTATTTAAACATAAGTGTGTCTGTATGAACCTTTGTTCAACTACCTTGTTTGGTTCCATTCCTTCCCAAATCATCAGTGTCACATTTTCCATTCTCTCCATCAAATGAAATTTCAATGACACTGATATCTCATCTTAAAAAGCTTAATCCTGTCGGCTACAGTTTTCTAATACAGCCACACATATAAACCAACCCATGTGGATCTCATTGGGTATTTTCATTGCTTACTCTGCAATTTTTTATTTTCCAAATGTAATGTGCAGATTCCTATCAGTATTCTAAATAGGCAGAAAACCTGCTCCACGTGTTTTATATACTGAAAAAATGAAGTATTTTTTAAAAATAGAAAGTTTAGAAAATTAACGAAACATGTAATTGTTTCATACAAACCAGGGATACAGAGGCATTTGTAGCTGGTTCCAACACTGCGACAAATGCCATGGGCACAAGGATTCAGAGAGCAGAAGTCAATCAGCTGAGCACATGTAGGTCCTGTAAATCCAGGACTACAACTGCAGGAGAAGGAAAGTCTATCTGCATAGCAGGTTCCATTGTTCTGGCAGGGAGATGAAGCACAGGGGTCTATTTTGTCTTCACAAGATGTTCCTAAAAACCCTAAAAGAAAAAAATTATTTTGATAATTAAACATTCCAGTGTGCATACAATTTTAATAGCTAAATAAATTTAAAATCAAGCCATTGACGTGTCTATGCTTCATATTTTTTATTCTATAAATATTACAAAAATATGGACCTGCTTTATATATTAATCTAATTTTACCCATTAATATGGTATGATATAAGGTGATTCAGGTAGAATCATACTATCAAATAATTAAGGCAGTTAAGTGCAAAAATATTAGTTGTATCTAACACTGCTTATCCATTTTATGAAGTGTATCTGGCTAGAACAACAGAGGACATTTTCTAAAGATCAGGAGCAGAATAACCTGGAAAAAAAATCCCAGAACTGACTATTTTTTTTCCCTGCTAATGGATTTGCTAAGAATAACAGCCACATGAGTTTATTCGAGCTTCAATAATTTAAAAGATTACCTTTTACAAGAACATACTTCTTCATAGCAAGAGAAAATGATTTATTGAAGCAACACCATGTAAAAAATAGACATAAAGAAAAAATATCCTTACACAGGAGTTGTTTTAATCAGATGTAGTAATTAATATTTTAACAAATTGCAGTATACTAACTATGTTATCACACACAACACAACATGAAGCAGTGCTTTTTGTACCCCAAAACAACTCAGAAAAGAATATTCAAAATTTCACACCCATCCAGATAAGCGAGTATACTGCCCTTATCATTCAACTCTACTATTTTTCTGATTAATACTCAGTCCATTAATACAGATCATGACATTTCAAGATAAAAATTCCCTGGAATATCTTACTCTGCAGAACAGCTCTTAAAATTACAGTACATTAATCATTGTGAATGAGAAATTAGGAGCAAACGAGGACAGCTTCCACTCAAGGCCCATCAAGCCAACTCTGCCCATCTAACAGAAGCTGTAAACCATGGCTGCTGTGCCAGTCTAAAAGAGAAAGAACAAACCACATGGACACCGCTACCCAGGAGATTATAGCAACATTTCAGACACCAAAGTCTGTCAAGCTGACTGAGCTCAAGGACTTGATGAGTGAGGGCTGAAGTAATCAGTCTAAAGTTGTTGAAGTTTCCAGCATGCATACACACAAAAAAAGACAGGCGATTAATTTTAAATATCTTGAGGGCTTCCTCAAGAAGACACACTCCATGTTTTATAGATCCACAAAACCTTGGTGAACTGCATCAGAAAGAAAAGGGATATGGATACTAAACAAATGTGAGTAATAGAGTATACTACTGAGAGCATTAACAAAATTTAGATTATTGTAACTAAGAAAAAGGTGGAGAGGCAAATATTCTTGGGCACTGCTGGCAGCAGGATTTTAGTATCATCCTCAAAATATTAGGTCCTGAACAAATGACTTTAAAAGCCACATTTCCTTCACGTGTTCATAAATCTTAAACCAGACCTATGGAATGAAAACAAAACAAAAAATCCAATTAAAAAAAAAAAAAAAGCAAAAAAAAAAATTCAGAAAAAAGAACCTACAGATTTTAAGTGTTTAGCCACAAGCAGCTCCACAACAAATCAGGATGGGAACAGGCAAAGATCAAGGCAAGAGCCTTCTGCCCTGTCCATTTTGCTGTTTTGTGATAGCTTTAGAGGTTTTCTTGTCCTGTCCTCAGATTGCTTCATTGATTTTATCAGGACCAACTGCACACCAGCACTGGAGATACTACAAATAGATTTTGCAGAATCCTGTATCAAAGGTCCTTCCTGAAGATAACTGTGAACCTGAAAAGAATGGAAACCCTAAAATCAAGAATCTAATACTAACAGTGGTTTGCTGACAAACTGAAAAAAGCCCTCACTGTTGTCACAAAACCCTGGACAGATACAAAAGAATCTGCAAGGACCTTTAACTATTGCAAGGAGATGATCAGCAAATGATCTGCACTGAGTGCAGAGTTAGTTCTGCACTAACTCTGAAACTGGATTTAAAATGACCAAGGAGATACAAGGTCACACAATGACACTAATACTGCTTTACTACAATCTTTGCAATAATCTTCCCTACAAAGAAAAGATCACTGGCAGATGGCTAATGTTTCAAGTGACAAAGCACATCAAGAACATATGCAGGTTTAAAATACACTAAAACATGTTGCCCTTGTGCTATCTTTGACTGTACTGTGAAATGTTTTTAGTTGATTCTGGAAGTTTAAATCTTACATACGAGTTATTTATCTGAAAATACTTAAAGCAACAGTAGTTTACAAATCTAAACTGAAGATCTATTAATCAGGCATTTCTAAATCTACATTTAGAAATTGTTAATAACAATGCAAATAATAAATTTAATATTCAAATTCAGAAGTGCATTGATTGGAAAGCATATTAAAATTCTGTGGGAACAAATCAAGATTATTTCTGTCTGGATACATAACCTTTGAATTATTTTTCAGCCAGCTAACAATCCCAACCCTGCATCTAGGTCATTATTGGTATAGCAGGGACATGACTGAAACGTAAAGACCACGGGTGACTTGAGGGATCTGAATGCAAAAGTTGTGAAAGGAGTAACACAGCTGGTAAAGGGTAAAGGCAGTATTAGAAAATATTTATACTGCTAAAAGACGCAGTACAATATTTGTGCTTATGTGGATCAGATCATATGGCTAGTTGCCAAGAACAGAAATACTGACTGAGGTGATGTTCTCCGTATCTTGCTATAGTCCTCCAGGGCAATGATAGAAACTAGATCAGAAAACATTTTCAGGGATGGAAAAGCTCTGGATAAAAGCCAGATTTCTCACCACGATGGGATTTTAATTACTTGGCTACTAAAAGCAAAAAAGCCATATACAAATCAAGGAAATTAAACATTCTCTGAAGATACTATACAACTGTTTCTCATACAGTCTGCAGAACAGCCAACTTTCCTGAATCCTACTTTAGACTTAATTCCAAGAATTGTACGAATGTGAAAAATTCAGTCTGTGAATTGTCAGGACTAGAGATTACAAAATCTTTAGATCTGAAGTATAGGGATATATTTTAAAAGAAGTATAGATGATTTATTATTTTCCCTAAAGAAAAATCTTTTAGGAGGAACTACAAGATGTCTGATGGATTTTCATCAGAACTCTGTAAGGAGGAAAAGGATACTCACCAGGAGGAAATAAAAGAGATTTTAAAAGTCATTCTTAATTATTTTTTTTTTAAATTCACTGTAGCTAAGTCTTAACAGATAAACAGAGGCTAAAACCATTAAAATATTAAGTAGAAGTCTATTAAAAATAGGAGTAATTTGAAAACATGCCAGGTAAAAACATTCAATTAGCAGAAACTACCAGAAACTAAACAGTCATAAAAATTTTTAACAACAAAGTGTACTTCAGGTAAATTAAACCCTCTTATGATAATATGAAGAATTCTTGATTCTCTAACCACCAGTAACCTTGGGAAATCTTCCACATGCAAAAGCTGTGTGACCTACTTTTCTGGAATCAAGAGAACAAATAGGTTTATTGTATGTAAAACTAAAGAAGTTATCATACCTGCAAGATATGATGTAGACAAAGGCTTTTACAAGAACAGTGAAGCAATACACCCAGAACACCACCTTGGAACTTAAAACCATTCCTAATCTAGGCTAATAATTCCTGTTCTCCCAGCCAACTAAAACTCATGGTGACAATGTACATTTTCTAGCTCCTATTGCAAATCAAGACATATGAATCACAATTTACTATCTTCTGTAGTTGTCAAACTCTTCAATTTTTACAGCACATAACCACAATAAGAGCATTCATAAATTTGCTGCTTTCCAGTATTTCCAGAAATACCTGCAGGTATTGCAGGGAACTGTTGCCAAGCTGTAACATAACATCAGTCCTTAAAAGTAAATTTCAAGTAATGTTACATTCCCATTCATAACATGGTTTTCTATCTCCTTCTACAGGATGGCTATGAAATCCATTATCACTGATAAGTATTTTTAAAAAATATATTAATCTGAAAGAAAAGAATTCTGTCACTTCTGTCAGAGCAGAGACGAAGGGTAAGGTAAGAAAAATACCTAGACTCCTATTTCATGTGGCTGGACAGATGAATGCTTGCTTTTTTTATCAAAGATTAAAGTTTCCCCATAACACTGAACAAAGTTTATCTGTACACATCATCAAGACATATAAATTGTTTGTAACAACTTCAGAAACATCTTAAAACAAAAGGTTATCTCTTTTTTATAGTAACTTATCTGCACTGTGCTCATCTTTGTATGACTTTGTTCAGAGCCATATTCTATGGCTAATTTATATTTATAGCATATTGACAGGAAAATTAACAAAAGCTGCCCAACCATTTTAAAAATGTAGAATACATAGCTATATATACATGCATAAGTACCAAATCTTTCCTTCTGTCAATTTTACAAATTTGCTTGCGTAAGGAACAGATTAGTGAGACGTGCATTTTCTCACCACATGATCAGACCATTTCCATACAATTTTTTTTTTTTTTTTTTTGTTACAGTTTCTTATTCCAGCTGGCTTATTTTATGTTTTTAATTATTATTTGTATGCTCAAGTCCACGCCAGGGTGCTTTGGGAAGTGACATAATTCCACAGTAACTTTAAAAATTGTAGCAACAAAATTTATAAAATTATAAGTAGTACGTCAATCAACTGAAATTAATTAATATTACTGTCAATACAGTAGTGTACTTTGATTTACGGTAGGTGGAAGAAAATCAGAAGAGATATGGTTGTTTATGGAATCATTCTTAATATAAGTTTTAAATACTCATGTTCAAATTGACAGATGTCTACCATGTGTAGGTTTCCAGAATTTAAAAAAAGCTTCTTTGCATCTCTTCATTCAAAGGTAATATTTGCTCAATGTCTCTTTATTATAATGAAACTTCGAAAATTACGATTGAACATCCCTACCCCTTTATAAGTATAGCATCCCCTTCACAATAATAAGAGAGTCAAAATTTGGAACAAATTCCTTATTCCTTAGCTTAAGAAGTTCAAGCTTCTTCACTACAAAGTTTAGTATAAAATCCATTTTCTCTTTAGCACAAGTTGACTCAAATTCACATAGATTATTTTCTGACGTATTTTGGACATTACCATCTAATACATCCCAAAGGAAATAAAATACATGACCCCAAAGAAATTTTCTTTATTAAAGGAGTCTTATAATTGTACAATTTTTAAAGAATAATCATGAAGTGTTTGTGTCTGACCTAGGCTGCTTTTTCAGTGGCTCAGACCTCATCTTCTGTAAATTATCACATGCTTCTTCATGAAGTACAGATCCCATTTGTAAAAGAAATGCACAATCTCAAGATCATTCCTCATCATTTCCACCTCAATCCTTTTTTTGTCATCTTTTTTTCCCCTTTTTGATGCTTTCCATCTTCTCAAATTCTTTCCTACCTAACCACATTATATATCCAGTTTTTGACTTACTACACATAGAGAAGCTTCTGGCTCCCTTTGCCCCAGTGTGCTGAATTAGCAGTACAGAATGAAAGGCCTCTTCTCAGCAAGCAATTACTGTTAAGCACAGCAGGAGAAAAGCTGCATACGAGACCTTTCTTAAATTAGAAAGCTCTCATTGTTTTTGGTAGGGTTTTTTTTAATGAAGATTTTGAGGACGTGCTAAAAATAACAAATCTCCAGGTTACTGTATCTGCAATTTTCAATTAACTATCCTTTATTGTATTTACAAAAATAACCAAATCTCTTCCTAATCCAAACAAGAGTTCTCCAAATATGCCTCTGTGAGAGCATAATACCTCAAAAGAAGAAAGAATCACAGGAAAAGCAGTCGTTAGTAATTTTGACAACGTTTTGTGATACAGACAATATATTTTGTTAAATGACCTCTTTCCTTCCCTCTATAAAGTATCTGATTTTCTGAGTTCATTGGCATTAGTAGATCTTCTAGAACAAGATGGAAAAGCAACACCTTATTACTTATTATGCTTATTAGACTAAGCCAGAGCATTAGCAGTGACCCTTGCAGACAGACCGTGACACTGCTGCACCAATGTTCTCCCTTCGTTACAGTGAAGACATAAGCAGGAGGCACAGCTGCCTAACTTCACAGGAACATTCTCTCTTTGAAAAAATATGAGTTTCTTGGTGTTATTAGGGACTCAGGGAGAAACTTTGGATTACTGTTAAATTATCACAGACTCACTCAAGAAAAGCCACCATGTACACAAGACAACATTTATCCCTGTGAACCTAAGGATGATTTTATCATGTCCAAGGGACTGAGAATGAGCCACAGTGCATTTAGCACTATTCCTTCTAGAGCAGTGAACTCTCTAAAGTCCAGGCAGTGATTCCTGAAATTTTGACTCCTTCAAAATAAGAGTTGTAAACATATTTCAGTAAAATTTTTCTTATGTTGCCCCAGTGCTTTTTTGAAACCATGTATACTATGTGACAATGTTAACCATATAAATAAGCAATCAGAGTATCAGCTCTTCCCACAGTTCTATCCTTGCTCTGTAACATAGCTGCTTTTGGAACACAGAATTTATACTGGGAGACTAGACCTGCTAACTCATCTCAGAAAGTTTCAGATATATGACCCCAAAAGAATGTCTGTCTGTCAAGAAAGTGTATCAGCAGAGAGGTGGTGTTTGAAATTTCTCAGTAAATTTTTTTCCTCTCTAAGTGTCAAAAACTAGATTGTGTCTTTAAGGAAAATCCAGAAATCGCAGAAAACCTCATGACCTCAAGCAGAGAAGGAGCATAGGTTTGTAACATGCAGTAAGAAAACTTCCAACAGAGAAAAATACCAGAATAATGACAAAATTGTGATAATGTGCCCCGAGGGAAAAATTGCAAAGCCACAGTTGCAGCACCACAGCACACCCCCTGCAGATGATGGGGGATGTGGTCATCCAGGAGCCTCAAACCACCAGTAACCCTGTCCCATGGCCAGCACCTTAAATGGTGTTGGGAGAGAAGTTGTAGGATGGTCAACACCTTATTAAATAGGTCACCAAGAGCAAGCCATTAAGGCATGCTACACACAGAAACAAGTATGGTGGTTCTAAACCAACAAAAAAAAACCCAGTAGCTATTTTTGCAAGCATTTATTATTGGAAAGATCATTTCCTGGAAAACATCCTTATCAACCCTCGAACAGATTTCCTAAGAAAAAGTCAAGTAAATTATTGACCAAGTCTAAGAACTCAATTTTCTGACTGAATTTTGCTAGCAGTTACAAGGCACAATCTTCAAAATTCTCCCAAACACAAGACATGCACTGCTGTCAAAACATTAGTGTCCATGTTTCAACACTGATGTTAAGTGGGTCACTCATTAAAATGTAACACTCCAGAAAATCAAGGAATCAGTCTAAAGAAGTTACAGTCTTCATTATTTAGCAAATATATATTACCAGAGCAGTTATCAAAAGACGTGTATCCTTAGAAGGGGCAGGCAGAATAAAAACATCCACAATCAAGTAAGAACAGAAAAATAATTAGTTCAAGGTTCTAATCATAGTTATTAATAACTAATAGAAGGCTTCATAATCAGAAGCTTTAGCTCCTGATAACTTTTTAATGAACAATCCAGGCATCTGCCGTTCCAGTCAGCATATTGTTAGAAAAGAAACACTGTAGCATGGTGGTGTCCTCATTTCACATACTCACATTTACAGTGTTTACCACTGAGAATAACTGAAAGGCTTTCATGTAGAGAAAGGATAAGTGCAAGTAGAAAGGAGAATAAATTAAAACTTTGGGGAAATTAAATAATTGCTTTAGTTTTGAATTATTGCTCTTACACAGATTTTAGTCAACTGACCCATAAGCAAAAATGAAAAAATACAAGGGAGGCAGCTTTTCTCACACATTTACTGGACAACACAGAAATCAAAATATTCCCTAAGCCTCTCTTTAGCTTTTTCAGTGCTGAAGCCTGATTTCTGTTGTAGAGGTGCCAGTGAATGAGAGACCATTTCTGTAACACATCTACACTGAAACACTAACTACTGCCACACTTACATACTATTGCTGATTACAAACAAGTTTCTTATTTCTCATTTGTTGGGCTTTTTCTGCTTACAATTATGGCCTAGGGCATATTTTTAAAAAGTATTTAAATATACATGTAAATATCACTGAAAATTTAGACTAAGTGCACCCTGCAAAATACCGATTCGTATGAGGTTCTAGGTAGGTCTTTACCTTCTGGGCACTGACAACTGAACCCATTGATGCTGGAAGAACAAGTACCTCCATTTTGACATGGCTGCTGGATGCAGTGGTCAATCTCTGACTGGCACAGCTCTCCAGTGTAACCTACAAAACAGCACACAACATTCAGAAACTATAGTGAAAATTAGGTTTTATCACTACATGTATTACTAGGTCATTCAAACAGCGCCATTAGTTTTCTTGAATAAAGTTAACCAAAGTAAGAAACAGAATTCAGGGCAGTCTTCTAATTGCTTACACAACAAGATTTTTAAACTGAACTTATACTTCACTGGAGAAACATAAATAAGTAGTGGAAATCTAGAGATTATATCAAATGTATTTTACAAGCAGCATTATTCTGACAGCACTAGTATGATGGAGGTTGGTTCTGAGTCCCCATCAATACCCATATAACCAAAGGAGAAGAAATTTTTTAATATCTTTCAAGCATATCTTTTATTTCAAGTCAGTAATCTTTAGTAAGACTTTAAAAAAAGACTTGGCATTATGAATTATTTGTGCATATGTTGAATGACTGTCATTTGGTCATAGTTCTGTGCTTCAAAAAGTGTTTATTTTATGTGGGAGTTGTGAAGAACTGCTCAGCACAGTTATAACTCTTTCAAATAAGCTCCTGTAAGTTCACAAGCTACAGATTGTGTGTACTGTACTATTTGACCATAAGTTTGCTTTGTTCCATATGTCTGATGTCTGTAACACATCCCCCAAAAGTGAACAAATTTACAAAATACCATCTAAATGATTAAACACTCCTAATTTAAATTCCTTAACAAATACCACACATTCTCTCTCTGAATTTTTATTTACCTCCAAGAAAATACGTTGACTGAAGAGGAAACTACACACAGAGGCATTTTATGTTTTTCAAAGGAACACTACATAAAATTGCTAACAACGCAAACAAAGCAAACAAATGTATTTTTTGCTTCCTAATTGAAACTACTTGTCAAAATCCAGAAGAATTCTGACTCAACTATATTCAACATGACCGCAATGGTAGGGATTTTTCAAACAATTGAAGCTTGTTTCACTCTCATCTTTCTCTTCTTATATTTTGATCCTTATTAAACTATGTTTACATATCTTGTTATACTGACAGTTGATCCTTTGGTAAATTTACAAAATACAATAGAATATGACTGCATAATAACCTTACACCTTATTTTCAGGGCACTATAGATCCAGGTCATTGTATAAAAATACCAGTATAAATCCCTTTCCTCCTGCATAATCACTAAATGACATTTTAGCAAAGACAGAAGTCATCCTACAGGAAGTCCTAGAGAATGAAAAAAGTACAATCAAAAGGAAACATCTTACCCTTCAGAGGAAAGGAAAGTACCTTAATAATGTGTTGGCGCTGATTTTCTGAACTGCAAAAGATGGCTCAGAAGATGGTCATTTTTTAGGTTGCTACTGACACACTATCTACTGCAGCTAGAATTATCTCTAGTCTGTGCTGATGTGTTTGGGCAAAGAATAAGACTATTCCCGTATTTGGGAATATCTGAATACCTACTCCATGATCCTGCTTTGGAGCAGAATAAAGGTAGTGTTGGTACCTTTTCCATATAGTTAATGAATATAAATGCTCACCCAGCATTAAAGCAAGTCAATGACCATTTAGACACAACCTCTAGAAACCTGACCAAATCTGTTCTTTATGAGATAGCTTTTATGTTTTGCACACCTTAGAGATTATTCTGGAAGTTTTGTAGTTTGTTTTTTTTTTTTCTCTTGTTGGGTTAAGTCCCATTTTTCTCTAATAAGTACTGATTAATATTACAGAAATTAATGTGTACAGTCAAATCTTTGTAGGAAGCAAAACAAGTTACCTAATTACCTGCTATTAATCCTGATCTTCAACAACTTTTGAGTAATTTCAGAAAACATATTTTGAAGAAAATTTTCTATTGTGATAATTGAAATTGGTTTTGAAATGAGAAGTTTTGATAGCAGAGTTTTCTATAATACCCATAGTTTGTTCCATCAGTATGCATCTTTAATTTACCCTCTAGCATATGACCATTGCATTTAGTTTAATTTTAGTTTCAGTTAAGATGCCTAAAATAATTTGATAAAAATTTTGAAGTAAATTTTCTTAAAATAACTTCAGATAACTCACACACTTTTTAATTAATCAGACCCACAAATTTCTCAATTAAGTTTGTGAACTTTTTAACATTTTTTGAAATTTAAGTTAATACTATGAAACTATCCACCAACTGCATAGTGTGGAGTGAATTTTTTCCATTCAGGTGCAGCTGAAGAAAAGCATTTCCTAGTTAAAATGAAAGTATCTTTACTGAAAGGTTAGTTATAATGTATACTTAAAATCTATGTTGAAAAGCAAAGAAAAAAACTGATTCAGAAAAAGCTGATGTAAATAAAATTTTTATTATCTCTTTTTAGTATGTGCAGTTATATTAGTTACGAATAGGTTATGGCTCGGATATGTGCTTTCAGTGGCATTTTACACAGAGGTACAATCTTTTTTAAAACTGCCTTTATGTTGTTGCATTTCCCTCTTTTTTTTGGTACGTGAAGTTGCACAGCTCACTGCTCTGCAAAACATATACACTGCATGTTAAACCAAAATGCATTATTCAAAGCGTAAGGCAAACCCTACCAGCCGGGCAGCTGCAGGTGAAATTGTTCCCCTCGTGTTTCTGTGCCACATCCGTGCAGGTTGCATTGTTCTGACAGGGCTGGCTCTGACAAGCATCGAATTCTTCACACAGGGAACCCTGATATTCATCCTCACATTCGCAGAAGTAAGTTGCCTAAAAGTAAAAAGGGTATGTAGTTTACAATAAATTTTCAAATATTATGCTTTCATTGAATCCTCTACTGAACAGAGATGGTTCTGCTGTTTTCCTGTTTGTAACAGTAGCTGCCATAAGTACATCAGGTGCACACAGTCAGTCTTTGACAGACTAAACCAGTTCTTCAGGTCAAATATTTAATGATGTCAGGTTATTTCATCTCGTAGAGGAGGCTGATTGCAGATCCTTAATATCTACAGCACTGTAAATGTTGTCTTCCATTCCAGAAATTAGGCTGGAATTCCATTTTTAGACTGAAATAACTGTCAGAATATGTAATGTGAAGATTTAACCCAACAAAATCCTACTGCAAAAATGCATCCTTCATGTCAAAGGCGGGTCTTGGGTCCCAGAATAGTGACGAACACCTTCAAATGTGTCATTTTCTGAATGTATTGGTTACTTTTTCCAACCCTGCTGCTTAATGAAAGCTCAAGATAATAAAAGATATCTATAGCGTTCATGATATGGAACAGCTTTGTTACTAAAATTAAATTTAAATATCTTCCTTCAAAGTCTTAGTGACCTAAGGCCTCAAAGAACAGAAGCAAGGAAAGCTCTCTCATCTGTAGTGTGCCTTTAGATTAAAGAGCTTACTTTCGTAGTTCCTTGAACACTAGATGGCAGCAGCACTCACTCATAGGTTTCAAAATCGGCTCATTAGGGCTGGAACAGCAGTCCCATGCACAAACATTGGAACACCAAGTACAAAATGTGCATGGAGCTCGAAACAAAGAGATGGGATTAGTATTTTATCTTCTTAAACTCGTGGTTGCTTGATATGACTAAACATCTGTGATCTAAGTAGAAAAGAAAATAATCATCTTCATTCAAGTAAAAAAGCTACTTACCAAAAGCCAGATTTCATTCCTCATTGCAAATATTACACTGATAGAGTCTAAATAAGGTTTTATACTATACATTTTCAAAGCTCAAAATTATGAGTATAGTATTTATCAGGTATATATGTCAAAAGTCCCTGCTAAGTGCACTGCCTTATGCACAATGTGAGATTTACCCAAGCCTCTTCACAAATCAGGTCTGAGCATTTTGCACGGTAGCAATGACAGGTTTGCAAAGAAGCCAGTAGTTCAACAGGAAGACAAGTCAGGCAAGCAAAACACAGTCAAAATTCTTATCATCACGTGGCTGAGTGACTTTGAAGATAATCCATACAAACTATACAGGAAAGAGGCTGCAGTGTGAAACCAATAATCACTTTAATAACTAAACAACTAACTAAATACACAGTTTATATATTCACATTTCCATATGGCACTGGGGAGAAAGACATCAGCACAAGGAGGATCACTTTGGTCACTAAGGACAAGAGAGACCCTGGGTTCAAAATTACTGTCCTTCTCATCAATATCTCTTACAACTGCAGTCATGCAGTACAGTTGCAGGTAAATGGGATCAGGACCCAGGTAAACAGTGCACATAAACATGTTGCCTACAGCATTCTTCACAAGTCTTCTAACTCTCATTGATACTAAATTATGTTACTGACCTAAAGTGTTTGTTCACCTTCCTGGAACAGTGTGTTGAGTTTAGACAATACACAATCAAGGTTATGGCTCATGTAAATTCATCTGTTCTGGACGAATAAAGTGAGATCCCACACTATGAAAAAAAAATAGTATTTTTTTCTTAAAATCAATGTGAGTAAAAAGAAATAGGCACTGTACCTAGATTCTGTGCCATTTAAAGGCATCAGAGCCTTGTTCTAATTTAAATGTGTTTCTGGTCCTTGTGTGTGCACAGGAAATGAGAACAGGCTCATCTGCCTCTATCTGACATCCCTAAGCAAGAGATCCAAGAAGCATAACATCCCATTAAAGTTAAATCAGTCAGAACAGGGAAGTACCATGTTTGTTAGGTGGATTCAGCTTCATGGTTGTTTTAGGCTAGATCTGAGAGTAAGATGGAAGTCACATCGTTACCAGAACCTTTCATTGGAGAGGAAGGGGATGTATGTACAAAGAAACAAAAGCAAACAAATACAAAGAAACAAAGAGCGTGGCTCTGCCTGCACTAAAATCTGGTTTTGAAGCAATGGAAACTGATTATTATAGAGGAAATATTAATATGTTTAAACAGTGCAATTATCATTGCCTCAACAGTATTTTTAAAATAAGAAAAGCTAAGATAATATTGATATCTCTCTACAAACATGATATAGGGATCAATTCAGCATAAGGAATAATTAAGAAAATGGGTTTTGAAAACAGTAAAAGAAAAGCATTGTAAAAATTCAAAATTAAATGCCTAACAAAAGCTAAAACTTCTAATACATAATTTTTTCTGTAGAAGATATTAGGTGTCATTCTTAAATGATAATATTCTTTTTTTCCTGACTAGGTGACAGGTACTAGCGTATTTGAGGAAAACTAAGTAAGAAATATCAGATTCTAAAATTCAGAAGAGACCATAAAAGCTCACCTTTTTTCTTTTTTTTTTTTTTTTTAAGCTATAGTAAAGAAGCTGTTAAGACGACCAGAAGAGAATTAATGTCTTCTCTTTCCCTTACTGAGAGAGACTCGGTATTTATTACAGCTCACGGTGAGCTGCTATATTTGACCAAAACACTGTTGTATGATAACTACATATTTTATATTGCACTTAGGAAACAAAGCCCATATGCAGAATAGCATGTCTCTAGGTACACAAGGGGTTTTTATAACTACCCTTTCTATAAATATAAGCAGGTGGATCCATCCATTTAGATAGCAAAGCTTCTAACCAATATAGAAGACACAGAAATCATCACTATTCCATTCAAAACGTTATTCTCAGTGCAGGCAGAGGCCAGTTATTTTGGCACAAATCTCAAGGTTTCTAATTATAGCAATAAAATTTCATATTTACATAGTCAGCTCCTTCTATATTTCACATCGGAGAGATAAGGTTATAGGACAGAACAATTAGTGAAAGAAATCATTTTATCCCCAGATGTAACGGGTATAAATGCAATCCAATGGCTCGCCAGAGCTAACTTCAAAATCCTACGCAGGATCAGAATTTCAGAACAAAGAAATCTCTCTTCTTGGGCTAATACCAAGATTTTTGTCTTCTGTGAACAGCTGACTGGTTTGAGGACAGCTTATTCTAGTGTAAACCTGAACATATAAATGTGAATGTGGTATCTGCACTGTGATGATGGATGCCAAGAGCAGTATTATTGTTCTGACACACTCCTGCTTCCATTGTGGAAGAATGACAAGCATGGCAGCAAAGCAGTGGTACAAAGCTCATTCAAAGGGAGGAAAAGGCAGCACTTTGACTCAGCATCACTTCACTGCACACAACTTTCTTCAAAGTGGTGAATTTTATGTTCCTTTTGAAAGCAACAATAATTGAAAAAGAAACTCTGCCACTAAAGCTTTCCATTTCATATCCACACTCTATAAAAAGCATCTGGCTGAATAGAAGCCAAGCTCTGTATCAGTAAGGAATGAGTAAAAAATTGGGCAAGACTTCCAGGTTAGACCAGAATTAATTCATTTGTTTATAGCTTTATGCACTCCACAGATAACAGTATGCCACTGCACTTGCATCACTGCAGATTGTTAATTACATTTAACTTTCCCATTAAGCAGATGTCTTACTACATTCTTTTATATTAAACTAGATTTGGAATAAAACTATGAAGCCACAAAGACAACTGTTAATCTTCTTGGCACTGAAAGCAATGACTACAGCCAGCAGAGCTCTTGGCTTATTCACAGTATTAGGGCTTTTATGCATTCTTCTAAGGATTTGCTTTGCACCCTGCAAGACTAGATTGTGCGAAACAGAACAAATTAGAGATTAAAACAAACAGTAAATCACAAAGGGCATTCTAAACCTAAAAAAAATTCAAGTTTTGGTTCTAGGAAAAAAAAAAAAAAAAAAAAAAAAAAAGTGCTCCATCCTTACGGAAATCACCAAGACATCTTAGGGCACCTAAGCTAAAATAAACAATGGTAAAAATATCCTAATTAATGAAATGTGCACCTTCTATTTTTTACCTGTGCTGCTCGATCTGAATCAGTTTCTTTGTTGACGTTCTATTACGCAACTAAGAGGCTAAAAGAGCACGGAAAACTGACAGATTTTAAAAAAAACTGTGGATGAACAGACAACATGACATTTTTATCCTCCCTGGAGTAGGAAGCTGGACATAAATTAGCTACATTTGGAAACACTGTATCTGAGGCTTTAGTGAGTGGTGCATCATGCTATCCAGCATAGGTTTGTTTGATAGCACTGGAGATGATTGCTGGTGACATTCCTCATCTGTTGAAGTTCTAGGAAACTCATGAGCACTTTGTGACAGTGAAAATAAAAAGCAATAACATTTCTGAAGTTAAAATTTTATTTGAAGATAAGCCATATTGAGAATCCTGCTAATTCCACTTCTCTGACTGCCTTGAACTGACAGCTGCTTCTTCTGAAATGGACTTTAACATGTCTCACAGCTTCAGCCACAGGGATGTCATCAACTACAGCCTAGTGCATATTGCATCCAAAACACTACCTTAATAAATTTTCCTGTTACAACTCCAGTTCAGATATTGAAGAGGTGGAAAGACATGACTAATTCTAAACTTTTCCTATCCATTTTCAAGGGAAAGCAAAACACTAGATATGCATAGAAGAAGTAATCACTATCACTACCTTTAACATATAAAGCTTTCACTGTCGAGATTACAGGCGGAGGTGCACAGATCCTGAATTCTCTTCTTTTGATTGTCAGAATAGCTCTGCCTTCTTGCTATTAAGCCAGTTCTTTACAAGATTATGTTTTACTTCCTGTTTATAAATTATTTTAAAAGGTTTATAAGGCATGGACAATTATTAAAGGTCATATATGCATTTTCCTTAACACAGAAAAGCATTAAAACTTCTGCATAGACACAACAAGTAATTTTTTCTTTTTTTTTTTTTTTTTTTTTTTTTTTGTGACAGATGACATGCAATAAAAGAAATTGTCATAAAAACAAACTATATGAAAATAGCAAATAGGACTCTTCTCAAAGCCTGTAACTCTCGACAAAAAACTGAAAAGGACACCATTTTGAGATGCTGTTAGATACAGTAAAGTCAAACATATTATTTACATAAATTAAATTCAAAATGTTGAATTTATGAAAAAATGTTAGATATAGCAGAGCAGAAAAACTAAACTGGACTATGAAATAGGACAGTGTTATCTGAATTAATAATTTATTTGGATTCAGGACAGCTGGTGTGGTAGGGTAGCACTTACTTATAAGGGCATCTTCTAATAATTGTGTTCAAACATGACCTCAAGCATTTTAAAATTTCATTTTTGAGAAATAAAACAGATATTAATTATTCCAGATGTTAGCACTGCCATGCATGTATAGATTACTCGAGCAAAATAATTATTGTTGTTAAAATTCAAAATGTCATTTTCTATCCAAGCATGCTTATTGAGAATGTAAATCAGAAAGCGGTAGCAGATGAACTAACAGTAAATTCCCTAAATATGCCAAATTTTTTTGTGCTCACAGCAGGCTCACAGCTGCTAATATTTACCCAACAGTTACTATTGCTTTTATGTCTCAAAGGAATACTAATAAAGTCTTTTAATCGGTGAAATAAAATCAACAGAGAATATTCTGTACCTTCTTATTCACAGAAGGCCATCCTGGCTTTGTAAAAACAGTATACAGATTGCAATTTTGACAGATTTGGTTTTTATTTTCTCCTGTTACTAGATGTCACAAAAAATGCATAGTGGCCAGTGGAATTCCTTTTGCTATTTTAATCTCTCAGTGTAGCATTATGTAAAGGAGAAAGCCATACAGGGAAACTTGAAAACTTTGCCAATTTATTCTGTTTCTTCTCAAAATTATGCTCAAATAATTCTATTATTCTGATCAGCGATTTCTGAGAGGAATTACTGAGACATGGAGAGGTAAGTACTAGAATAAATCTAACCCAAAACCAAAAGAAGGTTAAAGACTACAAACTGGAACTCACTGGTATGGAGATTGTGGATCCCACATGCCCATCACATGCTCCTCATCTCATTTAGAGATATTCTCATATACTGACAGCAAGGTGCTGTCACTCACAAGGACCAAGTACAATTGCATTTATATTATCGTTGAATTTTCACACTCCATGCATATCTTGGTAAGTTCACCTTACCTCATCTGGTCTGGTGATACATTTTCCTTTTCCTGAACACTGGAAGTTATCTGAGTGGCTTCCCACAGGCATGCAGGTGCTGACTTTCACTATCACAGTCAAGCGTAGAGCCACAATACATTTAGTAACTGAATCATTCAAAAATCCTTAAAAAAAAAAAAAAAAAAAAAAAAAAAAAAAAAAAAAAAAAAAAAATTGTTACAATGTGAATATTTATTATAAACAAGATTTTATTAGTAGTACTATTATTACTATTATTATCTTCACATTTTTAAATGGCAAATAATATCAAAATTGGCAGAGAAAAATGTGTAAATTAATTTCTTAAAGTTTCTTCAGAGCTAAATAGCATAAAGATCATAAACTGCATTACAATGGTAACAGATGGACAATCCTTTTGGCTGTACTTTTTATGAAGTTTTTGAGAACATACATACACAGCTTGACAGCATCTCTTTGTATATTTGCAATAAAATTATTATTGAATGCCTGATCTTATCACTTCACGAGGTGATACACCAGGTACAGATGAACAAAATATGAAAGGAGAACAAGGAAGAAAATATATGAGTCTCTCTGGTTAGGACCTGTAATTACATGGAATTAAAAAAACCAAAACAAACAAAAAGAAAACAAAACAAAAAAAAACCCCACCAACTGGTTGCAAGCTATTAAAATACACTGGAGAATAACAACATCCCTATCACCCATATTTCAAACAGATGTATCTGGAAAATAAAATAAAGGACAACAGAGAAGATAAGAAGAGGTACATACACAGACATACACAGCCCATGACATAGAAAATGAAGTCAGAGTACACGTCAAAACCCATATACCCAGCTCCTATACTTCACTTGTTGCTGCATTGTTCCAGCACAGCCGTAACTTCTAGGTTACAGCCCTTCCTTGCGAGGCATCGATTGTTTGGTACTGGGAATTTCTGATAGAATAAATGTGACACGAAAGTGTGGGTTTAGTAATGTGTCTGCTGTATGCAGAATATATGTACAAACTCTCTAAAGATCCTTCCAATTATCATCAGACTTAAATTTTCCTTCACCATCCTTAATGCAGGTAGACTTCTAAGGGCCTAAGACTATGTGGTATCAGTATGGAAAGCTACAGACACAGAAGCATTGCAGGATTATACTTTTCTTAAGATATTAATAGGGACACAATTCAAGTAAAAACAGATGCTTTTTTTTTTAATCTAAATATCCTTAATTTAAAAAAATAATTACAGTAAACAGTCACAGGAAGTGTTCGACATAGAATGCTTTTCACTTTTAATTCTAGAATCCATTTACAGCCTAAACCTCAAAGGAACTTCATAGACGTTGTCCAGCTTCTTGTATTACAGACCGGAAATAGCACAAAATTCAGTCAAGAATTAAAAGATTAGTACATTTTTAATTAAAAAGATAGTATTTATAATCAATAACAATACACCATAGTTTCAGGAAACACTCTGAATGTCAGATAGAATTCTTTTTCCAGAACAGCTGCTAAACATTACTTTCAGCACACGAAACTACACATTCCACAGAAAATCTTTCTTTAGTTTTAGATTTCATTTTCTAAAATACTACATCCTTTTAATAATAGCTGTCTAAGCTAGAAACAAAAATCCCTAAACTATAGCTCCCAAGCAGGAAAATCTCATGTTTAACATAGATGTCATCAGCGTGAGCATAGCATCTGCAAGTTAGCTGAATATTCTAAAAGATCAGATAAAAAAATGTTTTGGGTATAGCTCCAAATGTCTAATGGTCTGTTTTGGCTAGAGAAGATTATTGTAATCTGCTGACCTCTTTAAAGCAAGCCAATTTATTCTGGCCTTAACATACATTCCATTTTTACCCATCTGTTCAGTGATGAAGCCAGAATTATTTCCTTTAACAATTGAATGCAATTGTCAGTGGCAGTCATGCAATTATACGTGAGTGCTTGGAAGAATGTGGTATTTAGGAAATGTCTTTGGGTTCACATTTGCTTGTCTGAAGCAGATTGTTACATATTCTTCAGGACAGTTCCCTATAGGGATATTAAATCAACCTTCTTTGTTCTTTGAATCTTGTTACTATTTTGGTATCAAAAGCCCTTAGGCAAACCACTGTAAAAAATCTTTTTTCCTCACTGGAATGCCACATATTTTTCCTGTAATTTCTAATTATCTCACCTACTTACCAAAGACTAAGAAAATAAAAACATAGCTATTTACAGCTATTTATTTTCACTCTATATAAAGTTTATACAACTTTCTATGATCTCTAGGTTTTAAGGCTAGAAGAAATTTGTTCAATATCTAAATATGACTCCCTGTTCAACTCAGGTCATAACACAGCAATTAATTTCTTCCCCAATTCCTGTAACAGCAACAGAACTACAGTGAGTTTTAAACTATTTTTACATTCCCAACAGAAGAATAATTTCAGAAACATGTTTACAGCTCCCACCATCTAGGATCTGGAGAAAAACATTTCAGCTGGTTATTGCAAAAGGCAATTTTGTTTGGCTTAACCTCACTGGTGCTCTAAAACTAGTTAAAACACAATGACAACAACCCATATTAAGTTGAAGAATTCAGGGCTGAGCTACTTACAGTAATACCATGGAAAAAATTGTAAAAATCTAACAAATCATCGTATGATGTGAGTAGTCATTTAGATGGAGAGGAAGCATTTTTAAGCTTTGTGCACACATAGTTGATAGTCTGAGAAACTCCTGCATGATTTCCTTGGCATGGTAAAATACACTACAGCTCATTCCATCCTGGCAGCTTCATCTACTTACGCCTGGGAGCGCAGAGCATTTATACCTCTGTTTCTCTCTCATCGAAAAAGTTTAGAACAAAAAATAAGGAATAAAGCCAAAATAAAAGATGGGAGTAGTCATCAAGTCCAGATGCTGTCAGCAAGGTCATATCACACCTTTCATATTTCCTCTACTCATACATTAATTGATTGTGGATTTTCTAGACTACACAGATTTGCTTCCTTCCTAAGTCCTGTTTCTGAGCAATATCTTCCTTCTTTGCATGGAAGACTGAGGTCAGCAAGCTGGTCCATTGTGAACTGTCAAAATAAAGAAGACTGAAGCTCATAGGCCACCAACTCAGATTGTTATCCCATTGAATGTAACACTAATGGAAGATAAAAGACTCACCTACAAATCTTAACTCTTGATATGCACTCAGTGTTATTACACCCACAAACAGTCCCCTATTGCAAATGTCTCAAATGTTTTTCTCTCTGTTCCAATATTAATGTATATTCCTCTATGGCTGAAACAAGATTGTCATTTCACAGTACAAATACAATAATAGTTCCCTGCATTAAAGTTTTGTTTCACAAAAGTATAGGTCTTTGAGTCTGTCTGAAGGTTTCTTAGATGAGAGAGAGCAACTGCCAAGGGGTTTGGGCACTCACAATGAAGCATCAATCCCCAGGTTTTCAACTTATTTTTAGCCTAGTTTCTCAAGGAAATGAGACAGCAGTGGGATGTCTATCAGTTTCTATCTGTTCTCTTTTTCTCTCTTAACACTTTCCCACTCCAAAAACTTTCGGGGTCAGTAGTCAGCCTCAGCATTTTGCAAAACAGCAGAGTTCTCAAAGACACTAAGTGCCTATAACTTCCCTGCACAGTACAAAACCCTGGCAGTAAGGGCATTAGTAAGTGTAATGGGCAAATAAGACAATGTCATTTCTCCACTCCACTCCCACTGTACAGTTAGTTCATTATTTGGAAAATGCAATAAAAAGGGTAAAAAGCAGTCATCAGGGAGCAAAGGAGGGGCACTGGGTGAGTTCATGTCATGTAGTAACATAGTGAAGCTATAGTACTACCAGACCTGATTTCAGTTTCCAGAAACAATGTTGCTATAAGAACATCTTAACCCATAGCTTATAAGCCTTAGTGGCCTGATAGACATAATGTAAGTATGTCTGCTAGTTCATTCACAGGTAGTGGAAAGTTACAGAAAACAATCCAAGAGAAATTTTCTGTTTGACCACATCTGTCGTATAACAGGAGAAAACAGAATCCAGCAAGCTAAACCGAAGTGGTCAGCATGTTCAACCTTTTCTTTTGTTGCCATTGAACTTTGCAGACAGAAGAATATCTTAAAGAAAGGAAGCTAGGAAAAGAAGAAAATAACTACATTTTGCTACAGTACTCACCAGAAAAACGATGAAGGGAGACCCGAACTCTCCTAAAACTGTTTACATCCAAATTTTATCCAAAGACTATTTCATGTTGAAAGCACTCATCCTATCCTTGTGCTATATGGTATACATAACATTCAAGACTATGAAGACCATCACAGGGGTCTATACTAATCTAATCATCACTATGCATAAGTACCTTCTTTGATCTAAACAAAAAGTAGTAAGTTAAATTTAACTACACAAACCAATTTAACTCTTATGGCACAGTGTATCACACTCTGAAATAGTGATTACTCGGTTATAAAATCTAAGAAAGCTAAATTCTTCTATTCACTCATGGGTGTTATGTTCAACTCATTTTAAAGACCTAAAAATTGAAGAAACGCAAAATATTTGATGATGCACCTGACTGTGCAAATTTACCTTTATATGTTGAAATAGGAGAGGATTTACAAATAGACAATAGTTTATCACCTTTTCTATGACCCTAATGGTATGGGTCATTAAGGCCTATCAAAACTATTACTGTTCTAAAGAATTTGAAAAAGATGGGTCAGGAATCCTTTCCTAGTTTGCCTTGGGATGGTTATCATACATGAGCAGAAAACAAGAAATTAAAAACAGGTAGTAAATGACACTCACAATCTTGATGCAGTAGTTCTGTGCCAGCATTACCACAGGATACTTAAAGAAAGAAAGAATATTTGAGATGATTATCTGATGATACTGCTAGGCAGCATGGCATCTGAGGATACAAAAATACAGCTGCAATAACAAAACTGCTATTTTGCCCACATATAGCACTATTTATAAGTAGCACAACTCTCCCAAATTCTATATAGATTAAAATGCTTACTGGGCTTTGTCACAGAAGCTTTGGTCAGATACTGCTTTTGAAAGTATATATAGATTTTAGTGAGAATCAGTTGAAGAACTGTTCCCAGTACATTATTTTTCAACAACTGAGATAAAACAGTAATTTAAAAAAAAAAAATAAAAATTGTTGTTGTAGAGAAGTGACTGTAAAACTTCTTTTTTTTTTCCTTCTCCAAATAGATATCATATTCAGTTTAAAAACAAATATGCTTTCTTCCCTCACTGACAACACTGAAAACTCATCCTGGGCTCTGAAAATCAAATGTATAACTTTCTTCTCAGACATAACCACCATTAGAGTGAAACAGATAAATGTACTGCTGGCCAAGTTATATTCTCAGTAACATTTTTGCAATGCTATCACAGGCAGGCTGACAGTGCCAGAGTTACACAGGTGAGACACAAAGCAAAATTTGGGTGCCAGAAGATTATTACTAAAACTTTGGAGAGAAAAAGCACACAGCTTGGCTTTCAAGCTGGAGCTCAGTTTTGCAGGACTGACAGTTAAAATTTATTCGCGAACTGAAAAACCAGCTGACTTCACTAATCCAAAAGATTCCAATAGATTTTCTGTATCACTGTATTCTCATTATGTTATCAACATCTTCAAGCTGCCCAGCTGGAAGTGATCTATTTTGGGCACAAATATAGCCCACCAGAATCTCTGATGCTACACCTCACAAGAGCAGTAAAGTGTGGTGGAATACAAATGACAGAGCTGGGACTGCAGGAAGGGGAGCTGCAGAACATAGGATGGCAGTTAGATCAGATTTATCTACAGTGACTGCTACAACTTTAAGACTTATGAGTGGCTACCATTCTTTTGAAATACACTTTACAGTATGTTACACTACTAGCTGAAGATCTCAAAGCACTTTTGCAGCGTTATTGAAATGGGCCTCACATTTTCCTTTAAATTATGTGTTGGTAGCCTTATTTTACAGATAAGGTTAAGCAATTTGCCCAAGATGTCGCAGTGCAAAAAACCATGTGATCAACTGAAAGTATTTTGACTGTGAATTGGTCACAAAAGCCATACTGTTTGAAACAGAAATCTTAAAAAGAAACAATAGGTATTTCACCAAGAATTAAAAATTTGAACGGATGAACCTCCGAATATAAACTAGGAAAATAATTTCCTACTGTTACTTGCTGGAAGTAGTAGTGCATAACTATTATTTCTTAATAATTTACTTATTAAAGACAACTCTAAAGAGTTAAAAAATACATTTTTAAAGATGCTCTCTTTAATATATTAAAGATGAAAATAGTCCAATCTTTACTCATATATGAAACGAGGTACAAGTAACTTGATCATCGTACAGCAGTAAATTTATTTTTATCATACCCTTTCCTATATACCCCAACAACATTCTTCGTAATGGTTTCAATTTGAGCTGAACACTTAACATTTTGCCTCCTAAGGCCCTCTTTTAAAAAAAAGTCATTGAAATCAACACTTTATTGAAATTTTTACACTGTTCATCCTTCTGCTGCTGCTATTGTTTACCAAATGGCCATTTTCTGCAAGGTTAGCTCTCAAGCCCAAAACCTCAGGGACATCTTTTCAGCTAAGCACAGGACTCAATGTTGCCTACAACAGGGCCTTTCCAGGCCAACTGCACACATAAAAATGAAAACCCCATTAACTGGAGCAGTAGTCACTAAATTCTCCCTCCAGGAAGGCTGCTTTGAACAACCAGTCCTGCACACACAGTGCTGCATGTAGCCTGAGCAGCAGAACCGTGCAAATGCTCCACCTGGGGCACGTGTGAGGCCATGGGGTTTAATCCAGCTCAGAATGAAGGAGGGTTCAGCCGAATGACTGCACACATGCCACGGGCTGGGAGCTCATGGAGATGCTCAGCTGGCACATAGCAACTTTTTAAAGCTAGATTAACGTGATGACGTGGTTATAAAAAAAAGTTGCAACTTCCTAGAGAGTTAGAATTTGTTACAAAACATCTCTCTAGAATATTTCTTTTTAATGCAGTATTTTTTAGACTAAGTTTCATTTTCAATGTACCTGTGGTCATAGTAGAAGTGACCACTTGTTAATGTGTGATGAGATGCTGGAAGAATACCCATTAAATAGCCCAAAGAGCATCAAGGGAGGAAGTAACTGCTCAGGAGAGAGATTATCAGTACTTCGTTACATTAGAAAAGCCAGCAGAGCATTTTGGATAGGAAAATATTATCCCTTCTGTACACATATACATAGGGCTCACATGCTTTTTAGAATGCATCAGATCTCTATTTTTTGAGGAACCAAGCATTAGTTTTCCTTTTTAAGCAAAACGAAATTTTGTGGGATTCAAGCAAGCTGTCCTAAAGGTGCTGGCATTTGAATAGCATCAGTATTTTCCACATATACACATATAGATACAAAAGCTTTTATCATATTACCTGTGGGGAAATGGAAGCAAAATACTAAAGCCCGAATGCCTGTTTTAATGTTTTTCTGAAAGAGTTCCCATCATCACAGCTTCAGCAGTAGGCATAAAAGCAATTTTTTCACTATTTTACCATGGAAGGTGATGAGAAGCAGGTTCTGTTAACAGAGTTAATATCCTAATAGCCATGAGAAAGACCTGAAAACATAATTGCATTTTTTTTATATTGTTGATAAAGGAGAGAAATAGGTTGCATGCAGTCAGCACTGCCAACTTCATGCTCTGTGTTATGCCCAAAACCTCAAAACAAACATTTCTCAAATCTGAAGGAATAATCACACAGTATAAAATTTTATTATCCAATTTACAAATTCATCAAAAAAAAAATAGTAATATGATGGCTATGGTTACTAGCAAAATTGGACTATTAAGTTTGCTAGCTGTACACCAGGACAGGCATACTCATACTGTTTACCAAGTAGACTGGAAACCATGAAATCACCTCTGACTGCAAGTCTGACATCCACAGGGGCATCTTTTGAGTCACAAAGTATGGACAGAATTGTCGCCTTAGTAAATAGGTATATTATATTAGTGCTGAGGTAAATTAACTGACTCCTGAAGAAACAGATGGCATAAAGCGACAATAAAACTTCTAAATGTGAGTACATAAAGAGATTTTTAATGGTTCTATTTTGTGTTGGTTTTGTTTTTGTCACTAGTTCTATAGCAGGCTGTGTTTTCAGAATAACTGTTCCAGTTTTTGATCAGAGTGTGATTGCATGTTTGAATAAAAAAGATGCATGCTGTGAATCACTGAAAATTTTGGGGAGTTGCTGTGTTAGATGGAAATGTCCTTCAAAGTCCTTCAGAAAGGCCTAATTTATTTTCTGAAGGAAAATGCTAATGCATTATCTCAAGAGAGCATTCTTTAACCAGTTTATTAAACCTTACACACTTGCAATAAACAGATATAGAAACAGATACACATGTTCTTGTGCATGTTCCCAAATCTAGTGCATGATTCGCTGAAAAAAAGAAGTGCAGCATTTTGCAGGGATCAGATTCCTCAAATAAGTAACAAGCACTTTCAACCCACCATAGAGTCGTAGCTGTAACCTATTAACATTCATGCACAAACCAGCAGTGCATTGTTGTACTCTTATCTCATGTTTTCAGACTTGTAAAATATTTTTCATTGTATTTCAAACTTTCAAGATATATCACAATGAAGAATAGGTGGGTGACTGTACCAAGGTATAGTTTTGCAGTTGCTATTTTCAAATATTCTAGTTCCGTTATTGATTGCACAAAGACATGAATATCCTGAATTAAAACAAATACTGGTGAGATATTTTATTAATATGATAAATAGTTTATGCAAGAGTCCCTCATTAACGTAAAAAAACATTGAGATAAATATTATGACTCTATTGAAACTATATCTATGATAACTCTATTGAAGTAAAAGCCAGATTTTCCATTATTATGTTTTAAATATTCACCTCTTTATTGTCATCTCTTGTTTAAAAATTATTAATTACTTCCTATTTTGCAACTCTCTTATTGCAAATCTCAATATCCACCTACCACACTCCACAGAATTGGTATTTTTCTGTATCAATGTCAAATGATGTAAGTGCTCTAATTCAATAACCATGTTGTCTAATCACAGCATCACAATTCCTTTCCAGCTCTGCAAAAGACTGTCTGCCAAAGCAGCAGCCATTTTATAAACCTCATTACAGAAGACAGATTGCTCATTTAGTTGTGTCACACTTCCCCTTCCCGCACCCCCTTCATTCTCACCCAGTGCAGGCACTCTCTCTCTTGGGAGGCAGCACCATGACCAAGGGGTCTGGTTTAGATCTCAGCAACAGGATTCTTTTCTACCTCTAGACATTGTGTCCTCAATCTCATGATCAGCAATTAGTACATGATTGCCAACTTTTGAGTCTTTTCAATGTTGTGTAAATAACTTTGTGGTTTTCACCATAAGGTAACACAAAACAAATAATATTTCTCTGGTTTATTTTTTACATAATCCTCTTATTCAGAAAGGCTTGCAAGAGGTAATTGAAACACCTTGCTAAAAAAAAAAATTTGGAGGCACACGGTGAGAAGTGACTCAAGATGTAAATCAAAAGACACATGAAAAAAAATCCCAAACCACTCAGATCTTCCCCTTTTCTTTTAGAGTTATAATTAGAAAATTTTTACAAGATAAAAAAAATGTAGAATTCAACAATTCAGAAAATAATCCTTTAAAACCTCTGAAAAGTTGTCTAAAAGAAAAAGCTTTATTCATCTGATCTTACTGAAAAGTAAGTTATTATTGAAAAATATATAAATGAGGTGAATCACATTCAGAAATCATTTCCATACATAGGGTCAAATGAAAAGAAGTCAATATTTAATGATTTTTATTCAGAATGGTGTATTTCTGTTGAAGTCGGATAAAAGCCAGCATTTTTCAAAAAAAATGTCCGAGTTCCTTTTTAAGTTTTCTACTCAAGACCTCCACTTTAGTGTAAGAAAGTGAGCAGATGATTTCCATACAACTGAGAAGAAAATCCAGAGGCTACTCCATTTCCTATTTCTTACCAAAAATGTTGATGGGTCACAATCACTTTTAAACGGCCAAAGTCATGTTTCAGTTTCCTTAGTTTATTATTATTCTTTTCTGCTGCTGTGTTTTAATAAGAGGAAATTATTCTGGGAAAAGCTATAACTAAATTAAGGCCATAAAAATAATTTACGCCAGATGACAGCTGAGTTCCCATTATTTTATTATGTCATAACATAGAGTTCCAAAGTTTCAGGACTAAAAGATATGCAGAAGGAATGTTTCACATTCATTTTCTATCAAAAGCACTACAGGAAAGCCATCCATTTGCTAAAATAAATAGGATTTATAAAAATTCAAATGCGCTATAGCTGCATTCATCTTTATTAAGCACTTAGATGCTTTTATTCATGATGTATCACTCTATTATTGGTGTCTCCCTGCTGGTCCATGACTACACACCTATGATTCATGTTCTTTACATAAATCAAATTACACTACAACTGGAAAATTCTACAAAGAATTTCACTATAAGTAAATCAAGAAGAAAGACCAAAGAAAGTATCAAAAAGAAAAGATGGAAGTAAAATAAGAGGTCTCGAAAAACCTGTACTGCATGAAACAAGGAAGAAAACTCGTACAACTTTTATGAACTAAACCTCATTTTACATTCATCAAGGAAAATGTATCTTCACCTCATGTTACCTCACACACAGTAAATATTCAAAGTAAAAATCCCAGAGATAGAAAGACAGCTACAGTGAGACAAGTGGGACAATACAAACCATGAAACCGTAAGACAATATTAATTTCATTATCAAAATTGATAGTCTGTTCTGTATGGAGCCTTCACAGAGCAACCTCGGCCCTCTGTTTGGGAGCTTATACACAAAGCTGTGCCTTTAGGTACTTTCATGAGTGCATAGAAGTTAAAAAATTTCCAGTCTTCATCAAGTTTTTACCTGTTTTATATCATATGTTACCTACCACAAAGGCAAACACAAAGATTTATTCCTGACGAAGACATGAGGAAAGTTTTAACTCTACCAAATGAAATGCAAAACTAGATTAAAGGAAAAATAATCCAAAACTACATATCTTGGAAGGAAGCAAGCCATAAAGAAAATAAAAGGAACTGGAAAATTATTTGGAAAAAAAAAAGTCACTAAAAGAAACAACTACTGATGGTACTTTACTAACACACTTCAAGCAATATTTTCACTAAGTTACAGCTTGAAAATGAGAAAACACAGCACTATACCACCGCACTGGGGTTCTTCTCTGTATTAGATACACAGAATTTGGTTCAGTCTTTCTGCATCAGAATGTTTTTAATTTTATATTTATTAGCATGAGAAGTTTCTAAGTTACAATTTTTGACAGCTTGCCCTTCATTATAAGATACACAGCATTTCAAGAAGATTACAATAAATTCTGTTATAAGAATTACTTTGGTTTCATGTCATTGGTGTAATAAACCATTTGCCCAGAAACCTCAGTTTAATTATGTCTACTGTGTTTGTGTATAAAGACTTCATTAAACCAGTATTATTTCCCATACACTTAAAAATAACATATCAGGCTATTTTTATTACACTTTTTCAAAGATCTTGAACATTTAAAATTTACTATATTTCTAAACTTTCATATTTACTCAGGCAAAACTAGAAGCAAGGCAAATTAATACTGTTAGATAATGTTTTCTATTTTATTTCTAATTCATTTGTAATTCATTTCAAGTTTACTGTTTGCCAGCTTAAACTTCTTCACAAAATATCCTATGATACAGTATCTGACACAGAAACACCTCACACATTCAGAATTATTTACTGTAGAATTTACCAAAGGCTTTACAGTTGATAAAAATAGAATATATAAAATACCTTGCATCATTTAAAGCATCCAGACAAAAATCACCATCAAGACTTCAAACTGAATAATGCCACTTGTATAAGAATTTAGTGTGCTTCTTGTCTGCTTTGAATGAACCAATGTCTAAAGCAAGGTCCCAATATCACATTTAGACCTTTTAGTGGCACTTTAGATAACTAGAACTACCTCCATTTCTCCAAATGTTGGGTAAACCATCATCTGTCATCTAGAGATGATAAACAAAGTCAGCATGTTACTCACCAATAAAGTAGTTGTTTCCTAATGCAAGCATTTCTTCAGGAAGAACAAGTCCACCTAAGGCCTGAAGAAGAGTGACACTTCTGCCATCAATAAGTGAACACTGTTTAAATCCAGTGGTTGTGACCTTCCATAGTAGGATAAGAGAAGCAGTAGCATCTTGCCTTATTCTGAGAAAATAAACAATAAGTACAGTTACGGAGAGACAATTGGTGTTGTTTTGGAAGTACATCACCGCAGAACAGAGGCTTACCAACAAAGAAGGAAACTTAAGTGTAGCAAGTACGGAATCAGGAAAAGGCCAGTGAAGGTCCACAGAAATAAAAAAAAATTCTTCAATATTAAGATTTGCATAATAGTCTATTTAATAGCAGATTTAATCATGCAGAGTCTTCATTTATAATATTTGAAGGACACCATCTCAGTGCCCAAGATGAGTTTTACATAAACATTACGGAAGAGTAAAACATCCTTAATAAGACTTTGTATTTATGCCTTTTTGAAGAGTAGCTCTGTTCCATATCTACCTCATTTTTTGCAGCTGAAGTACATCCAGCCCCATTCTTTACTGAAGAATATTCAATATTTGTTCAATACAGGGAGATGGATCCTGGTAGAAATCCCCATTTGTTTCACATGCCAGATCAGAGGTTCAGAACAGTTTATTCTTGTAAACCAAATGAGTCATGTAATGATCCCAAGGTCACCAAATCCATGGTGCCTTCCTGAATATTGACAGATTGGATAAAGTAATATCTACAAGTTAGTGGATACCAAGTTGCCCCACAAGGCAGTGCCCCACAAGGAAGCACTGTCTCTATGTCAGTGTTTCTTTCCCCCAGAATATGTTTTTTCCTACTCACCTCCATAAAGAAAAAAACAAAAACTTGTCATGTTTCTGGCAAGTTCCCAAACATTTGCATTCGTTTTCTCTGAATAAACAGCCCGGTCCGTTTGAACAATGCTCCAAAAATTCAAACAAAACCGAATCTGACTGCTGAAAACTGATAATTCTCCCCTGCTGAAAACAGGCCTCCAAATAAAATTTTTGACAGTGTTTTGGGACCTCTTCAAGAGCAACCCCCATCACTACCTCCAGAGATGACCATCTAATGGTCATCAGAGATGACATAAGAGCATCTAGTTTCACAGTTTAGGTCACAGCTGACAATCAAAACAGCAAGAACAAGTAAAATCCTTAAACTGAAATTACATTCTTTTCACAGGCATCAAACCAGAAATGTTTCTTGGGCCTTTTAACATAGGAAATAGCATAAAATGAAGATTGGTATCAAGCTGTATTAACCTTCTCAGATAAACTGCCAAAACAAAACACTACTAAAATATATTGTGTATAAAGGTTACAAAAAATGACTGTGTACTGTACAAATTCCTTTGGAATCAGGTGTCTTCATCAAGTGTCTTAAGTGTAGAATCTACAAAAAACAGTTTAGTCCTGATTATGAGACAAGACATTCATTTGCTTACAGATTCCAGCCTGCACACTGGCAGATCTCTCCCTGAATTAGACTTAAAGGCCGATGAATGAGTGTGATTCAAATCCCGTGGGAAGAATAGGACAGCTCCCACGTTTAACAGTCACTGCTCCAAACTGTCTGCAGCTTGTCTGCTTGCATCAGTTTGTTTTTTCCTGAGAGCATGGCCCTTTTTAACTGAAAGCTGGGATTCTGAAAGATATGATGATAGTATGAGAAAAGCAGGCTATTTTGGGAAAATCTATCTCTAAAATTGCAGTAAAGGTGTGAGCCAGAGAACTATGTTGGCAGTTTTCTATTCGAAATAAAGTTTCCAATACGGAAATGCCTCATCCCAGCTGACAGAATCAGATCTTTCTAGGAAGTCAGATTCTGCTAATTAAAAGTAATAGAGCAAGGATTTGATTGAAATAGCATGAATTTCAAAAGTGAGTAACACGGAATAAATACCAATATTTGAGAAATGGATCTACACAAAGATTTCCACAGCTGATGATGACACACACCCAAAGCAAATACAAACTCATACCATACATGCATTTTTATAGTCAATGACATCACATTCTATCAGATAGCACAGTTTGAGATAAAAGGGAAGAAAAAAGTGTTCACTGCATGAAGGAGAAAGGAAATGTTATATCTTCTTCAAGTTGACATGTTCAACACATCTGCCCAAATTTCAAATGCCCTCTGATGGCCCAGAGACAGTTAACATGCTTACATCTTCTAAAACATTAAATATGTAGGGAAAAACTACATCGAGCAAAGATCTGTCATGGCACTGCTTGATGCCTGAGGCCTGAAGTTCTTTCATATACTTTTAGATATTTGATGAATCTGCCTAACTGAAAAACTGTTGTCTAAAATATCCGGGCAAGCTGTAATCCAAGCATTTTTGTATTTTATCACATATGACAAATATTCTTACTTTATTGATGTATTCTGTGGAACTTCAAAGGAGATAAGCCGGCCCCCAGCAGAGGTATTGGAACTGGCATTTCCACAAGCCACATCTGGGGTTATCTGAAAACAAAAATAGTTTTATTTAACACTAAACTAGAAAATCTAACCAAAGACAATATGAACGAATTTTTTAAAATAGCACTAATAGCCTAGCAGTTGTTTTAAAAAAATCATCAGGATGGACCAAAATCATTAACTAAAACATTTATGACAGGAACAAACATTCTGAAAAACCGCATAACCATCCTATTAGGTTTTTCATTTTAACAAAAACATCCTTTATTTATATATGAACTCTAAAGGCACCTTCTTTTAAAAGTTACCAGGTTTAGAAAAAAATTAATAGGCTTTCATTGAAAGATGAATGGTGATCTTTTAAAATAATAAAAAAAGCTCTAACATTTGCCACATCCCAAAAATATTGCATTACAAATTTAGGCAATTTCAGCTGATTTATAATAGCAAATACAGATACTGCCTGACTACTATATTGAAATCTATTATTTCCACAAAGACAGATTACTAAAAATAATAATAATAATCACCTTCATCATATCTCTCTTCTTTGCCCATTTCTATTCTTCGCAAACAAAAGTTGCTTGGAAGTGTTTTGTGATGGAAAAAAATTATGAGCATGGTTAAGAGGGAAAGGATGCATTTGCCAAATCTGTGATGCCACAGAAATCAGTTACTGATTTAACTAGATCAAGACACTATACAGGACACCGTACAACAGGCTCCTTAATTATTCTTATCTTGCAAAGCAGTAATAGTTTACAAATAAAACAATACAATAAAAACAAACAATAGTTTACAAAAAATTTCCATTTCCAGTGATACCTTTATTTCAAATAATTAATAATTTATGTGGCATAACTGAGTCTTTCAATCACCTACATTAATATCATCATCAGTTTTAACTAAGCAGTTCTCAGGTATCAGCATTGGCTTGCCTCTGAAATAGCACACTGAGAAAAAGCAATAAGGCAGCTTCATCTTCAAATTGTGAGGCAGATCTTGCAATCTTATTTTTCCAGTCATTTAGAACATACGTGCAACCTTTTTACATCAGCATTACTGTCAAAGTGAAAATGCAACTTGACACACTTCCATGCATTAAACATTCATCAAAGAAAACGCCAGAATCTAATTTTTAAAATTAAGTAAAATTCAAATTCATTCTTTAAACATTACTGTGAAACAGCTGTAAAAACATGAAGAACAAGCAATCGAGAATATGCAAGTAATATTTTTATTACTCTGAGTTGATTTTGAGTCAGGCAAGACAAATACTTAGCACTCTCATTTCCCAAAAATGTCTAGACTATTCGATTCATTGCTGAATTCTGTCACATATGATACGAATACATGTAGTTTATAAAAATAAGTGAGAAACAAATCTATTTATCACTTAAATTTTGAAAAAAAAATGTTAATATACCCACTACAATGTTTTAGTCTTGGAAGTTAAAATTATGCAGCTAACATTCAAAGCTAACACTACTCCCTTTATATTTGGCAAGATTTAAACTTGCATGTTCTTTGAGACTATATATGCCTATTGGAAAAAAGGGAAACAAAGAAATCAGCATCTCTATTCTCACACAGTCTTACACTATATCTGAAAATACATTCAATTTTAAAGAAATTATATAGTTCTACAACTTCATCCATTACCTTGGAACACAAGGAGAAAACTTAATTTAAGGATTTCATTTACCTTACTATTCTATATTAGAAATTTGTATGCAAACAAATCAGAATTAAGGGTTAGTCAGCATGAAAAGCACATATAGAAAATATTACTATGGTGATTAGAAGTGCAAAAGGCAAAATGCAGGATTATGACTTCTTTATTAAGAAATCTATAATGTTGTATGTCTATCTAGGAATTCCATTTGTAATTGACCCTGACTTCATGCTCTACAAATATAATTTAAAAAAAACAACCACAAAAAACAAACAAATACCCCTACCACATTTCATCTGTTATAAAACCCTAGTTTGAGTATCTTACTGCTTTAGATGATTAGTGTATATTTTAAAACATGGTACTTGAATCAGACAAAGAAAACCCCAAGAAGTAACAGCAGCTCTCATAAGGAACAAAAAATTATTCCTGCAGTGTCCTATTTCAGACAAATACTATGGAGACAAAGCAACTTTGATAACTGAACTGGGAAACAAATTACAGTTTTTTCACCGCTGTGGGAAATTAATATAAAGATTTTTTAAGTATGTCTCTCTCCTATCTTAACAGAGCTCTGCAAAACTGAAAGGTTGAAGAATGAGGGCAACAAAGACTAATACATTACAATAAGATTAGACACTCAGAAGATGAAAATAATCTGTAAGTCTGACTCTCAAAAGAAAAAACAAAAGCTGCTAGAAACAGTAGGAGGTATTTAAAAGAGAACTCACTGGAAAATATACTTAAATAGCTTTGAGAAGGTAAAGATCATTACTACCCTAGCTCCTCTTTAAAATTTGAAAAATGGGATGGCTAAGGTACAAATAGATCACCTACAAGAACCAAGAGGTAATCTTAAAAAAACACTACACATAACTGCTATTATGTCCAACCTTTCAAAATTTTCCCTGAAGCATTAAATAGTACAGAACTTTTAAGTCAGCAAGAAACCTCTTCAGTGAACAGACTCATAGATACAACAAAAACAAAGCAGCTATGTTAGAAATAGACACCAAAGAAAACAAAACCTTTATGTTCCTGCCAGACCCTAAAGTATGTATGGGAGCTGCTTACAAAGCTGTTATATCAGCATAGCACATATCGAATATCTGCTCTTCATTATATTTGAGTTTAAAATGCTTAAATACCAAATTGCTGGTTGGAAATAGAGAATTCTTTATATACATGTTTTGTATGTTTGCACCTAAATAATGCTTTTGTTCTTTAAAAGATAACACAATAAACAAAATCTACATTTCTGCCTCAAATATTTTAACAGTGTTAACTGTTAGAAGTTTAAGTGTTGACTTTCCAAGTCTTTACATATTTAAAAGAAGATCATAATTTAAGAAAGCAGGAGATAAATCTCTAGAAAAATACCTCTTTCTACAGCCTCTGTTAACTAGAAAGCAATGACTTGGCTAGAAGATTATCTCAACGGGCCATAGAAGTAGCATAGTAGATGAGGTAGCAAAGGAAATTGGGTGCAGTACCTAAGAAGAGAGCAACACTTCCATATTACAACTTTTCTGAAGACATTTTAGGAATTGTACCGATACTTTCCTGCCTTGTACACCAACCAGAATAACAAGCTATATGCTTAATTCAACAAGTGCTGAAATACACACATAGGTCCTAAGGCAATCTTTTCACATGAATGCCTTCATTACTTCGATAAATTAAGTGTAGTAGCCTTTAATTCAGTGAGGCTAAAAAAAAGTGACATACAGACTCTACATTTGTGCAAGGCTACATATACAGGCCTCAGTTCTGAAAGTAGCTCTCTGAAGATATTTGTTGTATATGGAATTTCATAGTACCTTCCTTGGAAGCTGACCAGACATTTGTAATTCTACATGGCAGAGCCATGAGTGACAGAGGCAGAGTAATCCTGAGCACTGCAAAATACAGCCATTCTGCCTCCAGGACACATCTTTGCAGCTCTTTTGTGTCTCACTCCCTGAGTTTGAAGAATGGCAGAACTGCAGGAGGCTTGGTTTTGGTTGTTTTCTTTGGTTTTTTTTACAACAAAATGCTATCAGTGGCAGTTTACATTTCTTTGCTCATCCAAACTAAGGCCACTTTGTAGACTCAGCAATCGCTGCCAAGAGCATGCAGTGCATTCTGATGTACAGAAAGTTTTGTATTTCTGTTACAGATTACAAATGCCAGTGGAACACCCAGAGGCAGATGTTTCAGCAGGCCCAGTAGTTGGTCTTACACAATGATACTTTCTCAGATGGATGACTGAGTAACCAACCATATTAGCCAGATCTGTTCTTCTCTGAATCTGGCCACCAAAATCCATGTCAAAATCACCCAGTCTATACCGGGTTTGGCTGGGCTTGAATTAATATTCTTCACAGCAAGGGGCTGTGTTTTGATTTTGTGATGAAAACAGTGTTGTTAACAGGGCTGTTTTATTACTCATCAGTACTTAGCATCAAGTGAGCTCAGCTGACCAAAGGGGCATCCCATGCCCTATGGTGTAATGGTGGGCAATAAAACTGAGGTGTGGGAGTGGATGTTGGCCAGGGCTGCTGTAGATCTGGGACTGGCAGATCACTGGAGAATAAGTTACAGCGTAACCAGACTGTCAAGGTACTTCCATACCAAAACACTGAAAGGTAGTAAACACATAAAGCAGGATTCTTGCTCACTCTCAAAAGCTTCCAGATGGGGTGATCCTGAAGGAGTAATTAAAAATTCATGTATTTTTAAAGACAATACTGGATAACCAAAAGTCCTGAGCCCACTCACCTATATAAACTCAGACAAGCAGAGCTTTACTATTTTAATATAATTGCAAACACTACAATTTTCTGTAAGGTGTTTTTTGCCTGAAGGGGATATAATACTGTATTAAGGAAACTGGCATTCATTACTATCCATTGAACATATTTTCACAATGGAAAACAGTAAACTATGATTTGTGTGAACTTCACAAATTATTTTTGAGCATATTGAGCTTAAAACATCAGATATTGAGAGATGTTTTGTGCTTTGAAAATAAATACAATAAAGGGTATCAATTATCCAAAGACGTTCACACCAAGTGAAAGGTGTTTGTACAAGAATTTCCATACACAAATATTGTAGAGAAGAGATGTAATGAAGTTACAGTTTTATCCTAGAAGAAAGTTAAGATTTTTTCTAGCCAAATCTGTTTCCTTCATTCTCCTTTATTTTTGTATGATATATTCTAAAAGAAAATGAAAAATAATAGAGGCTTCCAAAACAAATCAGCTGTCTTAAGCCAAACCAAGGGTCTACATATTCCAGTGCTTTAACTTCAATGTCAATCACAAGACAAAATTCCAAGAAAATATGAAAATAAGAGGGCAAGCATATTTCCTCCAGCCTCCACACATTTCCATGTCTAAGTTTTTCCTAAACTATAATTTCTAATTTCTAATTTCAAGTGGATCTCTCCTCCATGATTTGATTCAGACTCCTTCTGCACACATAGCATACTTCGGCAAAAAAATGCATGAGCGTTAAGCAATGCACAAAGCATCTCAAAGGTCTCTGTTTCAAGCAGAATTATTCCCCAAGTATACTTCATTGCTGCTGACCAGAAGCACACTCCAGGTTTTCCACCTGACACAGCCATAATCTTAACTAAAGTTTAAAATCTACTAAGAATACACATAAAACAAATGCTGTCTCTATTGCTAGGACAATTATAAGTTTATAGCAGCCTCTAATCACTAGTTCTAAAAGCTTGAATCTGAGCAGTAGTATTGCAGTATAAATAAAAGGCTAGACTAGGACTCAACATGCTTAGCATTCTAATTCCTGGCTCTGCACCTGGCAAAACACTTCAGTGCTCTGTGCTTCCATGTCTTCATCAGTACAATGTGACCATTACTGTTGATTTCCTTTGAAAATCCGCGAGCTACTAAAAGCAAAGGTAATGCATTACGAGTAAGGTACTGCTTCTCTTATACAACTGACTTTGTACACATACACCTTTGTTGAATCTGTTATTCCAGTATAATAAATGAAAAGGTTTTTTTTTCCTTCTATTATTAGCTAATAGTAACAAAGCAGTATCATTGGACTCAGGAAATGGCAATTGCTGGAGGCATCTTTGTGGCAACTGGAACAACTTGTGCTAAGTAGGAAAAAACTCTCAACAGCTGATAACAAAGATAAATTCCTATGATATTAAAGAAACCAACAGACATGAATATTTTTCTCTTAGTAATCTGTGTTTGTAGCCCTTAATCTACACATCAGGAAAAGACTGGTTTCTTATAGCAAGAGGTCTCTAAGAAGTGAAACTGTATGCCTGGTGCATACATTACCAAGAAGTTCAGTTAAACAAACACTACCAAGTATATCCTGAGTATTAAAGGAATACAGAAAAAAAAAAAAAAGTCCAGCTGTAACCACACCATGCCTCTCTCAGATAATGTACTTCTCTCAGGTGTTCATTTTTTTGTGTCCCCAAAACTTCCTGAAAAAGCTTCTGTGGAAACTTCATGCAAGACAGTGAGAGCTTTCATTTGGAGAGATTCTGGCAAAATTTCTCTCTGAGCAGACTGACAAAAGAATATGAAGAACGTTAGTTCACTTATGGTGTCAGTACAGAATAATTTGAAAAATGGGTTGACCTGCCAGGTTTAAAGAAAAGAAAAAGAGAAAAAAGAATTTCACAGCATAATAATAGCTGTCTTTGTTGCCTCTGAATCTCAAGGAAGATCAAATCAGTAGATTTTTGCCAAACAAACCCTACAGTTACTTTATTTTTTTCCTTTTAGGAGGGCAAGAATGGATCAAGCTTTGCAAAGCTTTTAAAGGTATGAGGAAAGGTAGTATTTTTCTGCTTAACACTTAACTCTTTACTCTTGAAACTTCCACCAGAGAGGTTTTGCTATACAAACCTTCAGGCAAATCAACTTGCTTTAGTTTAATATAGATCAGAGATGATGTCTCGAATTAGCAATTGCCAGAACTTTCCTTCAGATAAGCATCACTCTCAGTGTGAATTCCAAAGAACAAAAGGTCATTATGCTACACTGGAAAGATTGTGAAATATACAAGACCTGTCCCGCTATATTAAAAACTTATCAACACAAGTAATTTTATAATTGGGTAAAAAGTAATTTCCATATTAGTGTTAATGATGCAACTGATAACCTGTGTGTATTTCTCATTTCAGGTAAAAGAAGACACACGGAAGGGTAAATTTCAGCCACTGAAATACCCACTTGTGAATGATGTTTTTGGCTGAAATGCTTAGTATATCTACCTAAAATGCAAACCAGGAAGAAATGTTACTTATACAATACCAGACCACAGATAAATAAGACACACAAGGGAAATATGGTACAGCGAAGGGCATGCCCTTCATTGATCAGGACATATGGAGCACCCCTGCAGAGATGACACGGCATTCAAACTAAGTAATAAAACCAGACCATTTTTTGTTTCTGCGTCAATGCTTTCTCCAAACTACATATTTGGTGCCTGGCGTGTGTTCTACTGTAAAATAATACATATGGGAGATAAAATTCCAAGAAATAAAGCTGTCTTCTCCAGGCATTGCCTACGAGAACTCCCAACGAAAATGGAATATCACCTTGTCACTATATTATCCTATATCAAAGAAATACCCAGTACAACATGTTGGCCATCTTGAGGCCATTACTTTTAATAAATATCAAATTTTTTGCATCTAATTTTACTGGCACGTTAAGTCAGGGCAGAGATCATTATCTTGAGTCCTCTTGTGTAAGCACCCATGAATTCATGCACAAGTGACAACCCAGCAATGATTGAAAAAAAAAGTTATTTTCTGTGCATTTTCATTTAAACAGAGTATTCTCACCTCTATTTCATCCCATTTCAGATCTACAACTTTCTGTCCTGCTTTTGGCTGCCACGTAGGTAACATCACAGTTGCTTTTGAACGAGGAAGAACAATATCAGGTTCCAGGGTGGATGAGACCAGTCTGCTCTGTCCTGGCGATGTCAGCTCTGTCCGATCAGAGACTGGAAGGCTGCGAAATGAGCGCTCACAGTTTGTTCCCTCATAGCCTTCACTACAGACACAGAGGTAGCCATCACCACTACTGCTGCAGTTACCATGGTGACAGGGGTTGCTGGCACAGGGATCTGAAACAAACTGGGAAAAAAAATACGAAACATATAGGTCAGTTACTGCATAGAAAGGATTTCTTTTTGAGAAAAAAGATATTTTAAAAACAGGATTATATTCCCACCCTGTATTTATCTTCTTAACATAGCTATCAACCAAGCTCATCTCAGATGTATTTTAAAATAAGTAAATTCAAGGGATTAAAGAGGAATAGGGATTAATCTACATTAACAGCTTTTCTCAGGCCCTTTAATGCTAATTCACTGTTGACACATTCAAGCAGAGTGATAAACACAAAGTAGGAACATTATGGCCACTGCTCATAATCAGAAATTTTCAAAAACAGCCTTAAAAGAGTAACCTAACCAGGGAATACAACTAGTATCAAGAAATTTCATGCAAGAACAGACACAGGAATGGGGCACAGAACTCCTAGACTCCAAAGTTTAGCACTGCCTTTTGCAAATGCATCATTAGTTCTGTTTGTCCTGGAAATAGCCTCCTTCATATTACTTAAGTTATGTTTATCTTAGAGGTAACTCAGATAGCTGTCTCAATGTCATCACTTTACTAAGACATCCAGGAAATTCCCTCCATTTTTTTTTTCACATCAAAGTGATAGCCCATCACTGGACACAGGAATTTTCTCAGTTTTTAAATGCAAATCTTAGCCAAGTGCTCCAGTTCTTCCCTGTACAGCATTCCAGTCCTTTCCTGCATAAGCAATGGATTTTACTATATTTCTCTATTTTTCTATTTTTACTATATTAAAAAGCACCGCTACCATTTATTAAACATTTTTTTCAACTGTCATAAGAATGACATAAGCTTTATATACCATTTATGTAACAAATCCAAGTATTTGGTTTACACTATGGATTTTAGCTTTCACCAGTCCACAGGCTTGCTGTAAGGGATACCAAGGCCTAATATTACTTTCTTATGTAAAACAATACTACTGTTGACCTCTGCTAGAATTTTCTCTTTGCCTGGAATTTTTGTGTACCCAGCCATGTAATATTTTTCATCAGAAGAAGCATTATTAAGAAAGTTAACTTTAGCAGTAATGATGAGTCCCAGATATTGTACTGACTGATGCAGAAGAGTTAAAGACTATGGAACACAGTCTACTCATTAATCTTGCGGTGAGGTTACAGCTCAATGTTATTTACTTTGCAGGGGACACATCTCATTAGGTGATACATAAGACATCAAGGTCAACCTCCAACTCCTCATTTTTAAAATTCAGCTAAATAGTGAGTTTGTACATAGTTAATGCATAAAGTTATCACAGAAGTATGGATCTTTATGATCAGATGGACTTATCTCTTAAGTCTCTTCCTCCTGCAAACCTGCAGAAAATATTTCTAGATCACTTGTTCACAAAATAAGTGACTTCACATTGTAAGAGACTGAAAAGAACAATTTTCAGGAAGGAAAACCACTCAGTTCCATCCTATCGTTTGTCAGTTACATTTTAAGCTTGCCACCACTACCAAGCAGCAAAGATTTTCACATAAATTTCCTATTTCATTAAGAGTGTTGAAAATAAAAACTGCTGAAGTGTGAAAGAAGCTCATTCCAATACTGGTTTTCAACAGCATTTTCATGTTATAGTTGCTGGGGCTAGACCAGTTTCAAAGACATGCACCTCTCATCGTAGGATAATCTCTTTATTTATTCTTTCACAATTAATTCAAATTAACCCATTTTTTATTAATGAATCAGCATTTATTGTATTTTGAGGAAATGTAATTGTTCTCATTACATCTCAAATGTTAAGGTTGTTAATGGCAAACTTAGTAACAAGAAAGAAAATATTTTCAAACAAATGCAAGGGGCACTTTTCCCCCTCAGTGAATATATGCATTAGCCTTACCAGTAAAATAATAAAAAGTGCTCTGTGATACATGTTATTTACTTTAAACTGTCTTGAACTTCTTTGGCTGGAAACAGATGTGCTTCATGAGCATACTCCTGTAATTCATAAGCACTGCTTACCACTGCCCATGCCATGCACTGGAGAAGACCTTGTGCCTTGTGAATCACAACTGATCTACACTGTGCATAGCAGCAGAAGTGCAAAGCCAGTTCTGGTAGAAACAGAAGCTGAACCAGTAAAAGAGATTGGTTTTGCACCTCCATTGCTCAAGAAATTCCCCAACACAAAAGCAAACTCTTGTTGCGGAAGAGATCATTGGCAAGTCTACCACTTATCACTAGCAGAGAAAAGGAATCAGACACACCAACTTCAAGTTACAGAAGTAAAAATAATCAACTTCTAAATATTTTAGTAAGAAAATAATTAACACCTGAAGTCTAAGATATTATCAGTTTGTTTTTAATACAGTAATTAGAGAAAAATCTTTCATATAAGTGCATCTGAAATAGCACACTATATTTGCATAGGCACCAATTTATGAAAAATAAATGGAAACATAAATGTTTTACACAGCAATTACAATAAAGATTATCTAGAAAAGTAATGTCTTTGAAAGAATGGTTTAATTATGTTCAAGCTATTATTTAAATTCATCCTCATTCAATCCTTTACATACTGATGTTTCAAATTCCATCTATTACACATTAAATACTAATGCAAACTAGGAAACAAAAGACAAGAAAACAAGAGGAATTGAACTATCAGGGGAAAAACAGGTGCTCCAAAAAGTGTCCACATAAAAAGCTTTAAGATGAGTATGCTGAATACATTTTATTTTGAGAAAAGACTGTCTCATGACTCAGTGGAACTCAACCAACATATGTAGATTCAATTTCTGGCTCTCCCAGAGATAGCCAGTGTGACCCGAGAACAGTCAGACTCTATCTCTGCCTCTTTCCTAACTGTAAAATGGAGATTACACTTCCTTTCTTACACTGCCTGTGTTGCCAACTAGAAAGCAATTATTTTCAGGATGGGAAGCACAGTGCCAGATGTAGACAGGAACTCTCCAGCATTAGTGAATACAAATTAATATAATAAAGAAATAAATCTCGTTGCAGCAAGGTTAATCCTGTAACGTGTGGCTATTCAGGTTTGTTTCTTTCCTATTCTTTCTTTCTCTGGTTCTCTTTTGTTTCTGTGGCTGAGTTTCTTCTGAACACTTTTTTCTTATATGGACAGAAAAAGACTTTCCAGAGAAATATACAGAAAAGATTCTTTAAAGTTAAGAAAAATTTTGTAATTTTATTATCTTTTCTATTGAACCAATAAAAGGCAGCAAAATCTTATTGCATGTTTAGATTATATACTTCAACAAAACAAGATCTGCTTGAAAACAAGGAGGTTGTAGAATATATGAATTTTCCAAACATGATCAAGCATAGCAGAAATGGCTAATAATAGAGTGGCTAATACCCTATGGTCATGAGAGCTAGCATGAATGAGATTTTGCCTCATGTGAACGTAAAAATCAACCAGTTATAGCCCCATGGTGCACATGCCTAGCTCCACTATAACTGGCTGTTACGGAAGAGCTGCCTGCAATTACATTTGTGTGTGTGTAAGGAAATTCCTGGTAAGTAATTCTTCTACCACATGTTGAGAACTAGTACAATATCCTGGTGAAACACTGCCATGCAAGGACCACCTACACCGTGATCAGACATCACCCAGTCCATTCAGGAATCAAAATGTCACAGTTTTTATGATGAAAAAACAAAGTGCCAGTACGGTGCTATTTCATACTGACAAGTAGCCCTATGCTCTGAGCTACATTGATTTGAGCCTTGCACATAAGGGACTTGGCCAGGTAACAAAGTAACAGCAGGTCCTGGAAGGCAGAGCAATTGGGGCTTGCTTTCTAATTTCTCAAAATAATGTTAAGAAGGACAAAACATATACATATTACATAAAACATTAATATGGCAGCTACATCACTTTCAGTTATTAAAAACTAACTTCAAGCTGGAACACAGAGTTGGAATTAATTAAGATTCAGAAGGCTAATGCCAAGAACTCTATCACAGTGAAACTACAAAGTAAGCAGCTTATTTCTAGAAGAAAACCTTTCCTGTTTTCCTTTAGCAATTCCACTCAATGCCCCAACTCATCAGGAAACACGTCAAAAAATCTAATAAAGAACTGTAACCTTTATCAAGGAATTGGGAACATGATTCTTTGAAAGAATGTTAACAATAAGCATTTCGGATTGCTTCCATGCTTCCATTCTCATTCTATGAGTTTTGAATATTCAGAGTAACGAAACTGCCAGTGAACATAATAAATGGCTATAAAATATTTCCCTTACTTCAGTGAAGCAGCAAAAAAAAAAAAAAACGCCTGAAGAAATTGTCTGTTTAATTGAGAACCAAAGCATGGCTGCCCAAATCTATTTGAAAAACCAGCAAACATAACAAGGCAAATTTTGAACAGTACGGTAGAGTTTAAAAACAGAGCTCCAACAATTGCCTAAGTTACCCTTGCATAGTAAGTTACCATACGTCAGCTGCTTTGCTATACCTATCCCTAGGCACATTCATACCTTGAAGCATACTGAAATAACTACCAAATAAATTGAGATCTCTTTCCCGTTCCCACAACAAAGAAAAACATCTCCTTCACACTATCCACAGAGTACTGCTAGATGTGAGCATGTACATAAATGGAGAAGCACTTTACAGTTTTTCTCAACTTTTCTAATCAAATTATTTTAATTACCTTTTAAAATATATTTTCCTTTATCCTGTTGGGAAAGGACTTTTAAATTGTTTGGTATTTGTCTAGATATATTTGGTTTAATATTACATTTCACATAGAGAAGCTAAGCCAATTTACTGTGCTTTTCAGATACACCCGTACTAACCAAAGATTACTTTTAAAAACAAAATTGTGTCAGAACATTTCTCCTGAAGGTAGGTCAATTACTTATCAGAAAGGATCTAAGGAGCATGAATAAATCTGTGAAGATTAGCACTGAGGTTTTTTTACTTCAGCATTATCCCATTTTACTCTCAGTAAGAGTTGGCAACCTGCAGTATAATTGCTAATGGCATTCTCATTACTGATGGTAAAATAATACAAAGCCACAACTTTGTTACAGTAGCACATTTGTTTGTTTAGATCTTATGCTATTATTTCACTATGAAAACAACACACAGTGAAAGAATTATCAATAGTGTCATTATTCTTGTTTGTCCTTTTTAGTATTTTATTCAGAGAAAGAGTAGGCTGCAAAAAAACATTTTTATGATAGAAAATTAAGATATGTGAAGATATGAAAGTTTGTAACATTATTTCTAGAATTATCTTTCTGCTAGTTACATTATTCACTTGTGAGAAGATGAAATTAAGTAAATATACTCCCTTATATGATTCTGGAAGTTATTAATTGACCTAATACACATGCAGTATTCTATAAAAAAACAAGTGTTCCAACCTACATCAAAAATAATTTCAGATATATTTTTAAAAAGATTGATAAATTCTAACTATGTTTGAAGTTAAGCATATGGGTCACAGTCTAATCGAAGGCTAATATATTACTAAAAAAATCTTAAGGTTTTGCCATGAATACTCTGAATTATGATGAGATTAGTTCTAGTCCAGGGAAGAATACAGTTTAAATATCCTTATGAAACAAAAAATCCCAAACAATCTGCTACTGGGTTTTTCAAAACTGACTAAAGAAATTACTTACCCTACTGAAAAGTAAGAAGATGTAGAGCTCCTAAATTTTTAGCTATTAAAAAAAAAAAAAAAGAAAAATTAACAGCATGCTATATCCTCTATTCAGGCTTGTCATACAAGCTATCGGTCTGTCCACCCTTACACATTTTTACCCCAGTGAACAAACTGGGATCAAATCTAAAGATTTCAAAAATAATTAAACTGCTTTCACTTCCAATGCATGAACATGCAACCAGACTAAAGGACAAAGACTGTATAAGTGCTCTGAATGGCAACAAGAGCTAAGAACATAAGTTCACACTTTATTATACAGCACGCTAGTTACCAGGCCGAGCACTCTTACAGTAAAAGTTTAACAACAGGGGCAGAAACAGCACCCTCATTTTCTTTAGCAACATCAATCAACCTCAGGACACAAATTCATGTGAAACAAGACTTCATTAGTTCAAGTACTGCTGACATTTCTTTATTTAGAAGTCTGAGGCTTCAAGGCATTTTTTAGATGAGATGCAGAAAAATAAGAATGCATTTCTTGTAAGAATAAGAGAAGGACTCAATAAGAGAGTTGTGCAGTGAAACTACGTAGTCAAACAATCAACACAACATGAATTCCTGAATACTCCACAGATGTGCCAGCTCGCTGCTCTCAGTTTGTTGCCCACAAGAGGTTGTCAAAACAGGAAAAGATGAACACATATATAAGGTGTCTAGGAGATGAGATACTGATGCCACATTTTCCAAATCAAGTATGAAAAAAACCAATTAAAATTTTAGGGAGCTTGAAAAGAAGTAGTTTTTATAATTTCAAGCTATAATTCATCAGAAAGGAGACATTTTTCCAGCTGAGACATTTGGCAATTAATAGAACAGAAACTGCTTATGCACCCAGTCAAGTAGATGAGCATTGTGTAGGTCCTCCAGCACCCTCAATCAGCAGTACAACCAATATTACTTCACTTCATGAGGTACTACTGACGACGTAGTAAAGTTACAGGTATGTGGTTTCCTAATTTTTTCTTATTTCTCATACTCAAACACCCTGCTAGATCAGAAGTTGGTTTAGTGGTGGAAATATTGAAAGATTTAAAATATTGTGAACACACGAATGAATCCTGTCAGTATATATGCTCTGAGCTGCTGTGTCACTCTCCGTGATGCCACTTGAAAAATTAGCAATCTGTCCTTCTTGGATTAGAAACCTAAACAGTTTTCTAGAGACTTTTTTTTTTTTTTTTTTTTTTAAAGACAGGATCAGAGGCAGTACAGAAAAGTTAACATCTTGATCTAATAACAAAGCACCTCCATGCACATAATGAGCTACGTCCAAAGACTTTCAAGTCAACATCCAGAACATCCAGCTCCTGATAAGAACTTCTCATTTTAATGCAAGAAATAATTGGATTAAATATTTGTACTATGTTGGGAAGAGATACAAAAGCTAAAAGCTTCTCTTCTCCTCCTTGCTAAAACACCATCCCTCACTCATGTTGACACATTCCTATCGTCACACTCTGCCCCTGTGATTCTTGCTCTGTGAAAGCAGCTTGAACTATGTTTTAATCTCACATTTTATGACAGGCTAAGAGTGAACTCAGTTACTTCTTGGCAGCTAACAACAGTAACTTGTTAAGGTATGACAACAGCAGCATATGCCTGAACCTTGAAAATAAACCAATGTTCAGATGCATAGAATAGGCCTTTCTATTCAGTGGTTAGAAGCAGTGCTTTTTTTAACTTTATCTGAAATAGTTGTTTTACCCAATCTGTACAACAGCCTTTTTGGGGCCATTTTTAAAACCCAAACTTACTTCACAATCCAAAAGGCTTTGTAAATTTTTATTTTAATAAACTGGATGATCATTTTTACCAAGACATATCCAGCAACAATTGTTCAGGGTTTTACCTCTCTAGCATGTCATTACAATTTCTCCAATGTCAGGTTTTGATTATTTTCCTGTAATTTCAACTTCTCAATTGCTCTCACGACTCCTAGGTATATACACAGACTTTCCATTTTCTATAGCCCAGAGAACTGTGCCTTCCTGCGAGGACAATTCAAGCAGGAAACCACCTATAAAATCTCTGGGTCTAGAGAAATAGAAATTTGGCATTTAGCCCATATCTGTGGGGCAGTGATATGAAATCTCAGGTCTCCTGAAGCACATTACATGGAGCTTGCCATTACAAATAGTAGAATCACTCATCAGTAAGGTTGCTTTCTTCTCTCTTTCAGCTCAGTGACAAGCAGAAAGTTGTTGGGTTTAAGATCTTACTGATCTCCAGAATACCATGTATACTCGCTCATTGTTCAACATGATGAAAGAGGGGAAATGGTAAAATTGTAGAAATGGTCCAATTTCAGTAAACTGATGCACAGCAATAAACACATCATCTATGATTTTAAATCTTTCCTAGAGATCATAATAGTTACAAAATGCATTACAATATTAATGAACCATTCCTGAAAGAAATGACAGGATTTTTGCCCCTTCTAAACACAAGGGCACAAGCTAAAGGACCTTGTCCCTTATTATTATAGGGGATTTTTTTGCATAACTCTCACTTGCTATAAAAATGGGAATCTAAAAGAATTAGAGTACTTTAAAGACCATTTTTCTAGCACTGTAGAAAACAGGGCTGTGACCCAAATAAATTGTGTTCATGATGTAATATACCAAATGACTTACATACGTCATCAAGCTACACTATACATACATTGTCATTTTGCTAGCTACTGTACACACCAGAAACGGGATTTTTTTTTTTTTTAAACAATACCATTCTATGATTTTTCTTACACATACAAACTTCTCTTTTGATGGTTTTACCGTATGAACTAGTCTGTTGAAACTTATGTCACAGGTCCGCAGATTTTTTTGCTTCTCTAAATCCTTTATTACTGTCTGAACTATCTGCTGGTTTAGCTAATAATCCCAATATTGATTTATGCCTATTGGCCCAGTGCCTTAATGCTTTGATGCCATGAATCAGATTTATTACTTTTTAAATTCAGCAATACTTCATGGAAACTAAAAAAAATTCTATGGCAACAACTAAACCGTAGAAATTCAGTTCTGAATGAGGAAATATTCTTTTCATCTTATTTACGTTTTCTGTTTGGTAATTTTACTATATGTCCCTATTCCTTACCCTGTCATGTTCAGCAAATAAATTGCTCTCTTCACATTTCTGTTTGGAAAAGAGGCAAAAAAGTCCTAGAAATTCAGAAGCTGTTTCATATACTTGGTTATCATTCAATGCCCTTTCTGAGGTGGGGAGAGAGTACCAGAGATGTGGCTATGCCTTGGATTTCTATACTGCTATAATATCATCTGCTTTTTTTCTCTGATCCTTCCATTATGGTATTTAAAATATTTAAAACAAGTCTTACAATGATCCTCAATTTTTTGCCACTATATTTCATTTCCTATCTACAACACGTAACTTTCTACAGTCGCTCTATTCAAGGACAAAACTGATTGCCTTTACTTAGACACAAACCCTCTGAAGTTCTGTACAGCATTCTCCTGCACATGTGCACAGTACACAATGATGGTTATACACACAAATCAGGATGGTAAGGATGACAGGAAGCTTTGTATTGAACACAAATACAATAGCAGTAGATTTATCTGCAGGAAGCAGAATTCTAACAGCCTTTTATTAATTAGTGCTCTATGAAATCTTGCATTTTTAAATATTTTTCTGTGTATTTTTTTCCACAGGATTCCATGAATTCTTATACGTAACATTCATTTTTGGTGGCAAACTTCCATTGGCTTTTGAAAGATACCCTCCAATTCTCATTTATGGTATAATGGGTAGCAAGACACACAAATGTGTCTCATAGACATCCCGAGGAAAGAAGTATGGATGGATATTCTTTTCTTCCAGATTTTCAGGTTTTTAGGACCTAAGCATCTATCTCCTTTTCTAACAGGTACAAAAATTCAAGGGAATATTTTCTGCTACTATAAAAGAACTCAAGGTTATTTCTGGGGCTATCACCCAGCATGCTGCCTCCAAGTCACAAGCATTAGTGAGGCTCTTGCAAATTGTCAAATCATAATGCTTAGTTCCAATAGAAGTGTCAGTAATGGTATTAAAAATGCTGCTTTTTCCACTTGAGCTGTATTGAAAGATGGTGATTTGGGAAACATTTGAAAAGGCAGACAAACACTGAGTTCACAAATAGCAAAACAGTACAGTATATTTTGCACAACAGAGTATCTCTGGGGACCATGCAACTCAACATAAAATTTCATTCATACTTGCATGTATTTACATACCAGAATGAGGTATCATCTTTTAACAAATGTCAAATATTTATTTAAATGTTAGAAACTATGCATCATGCATATCTTGCGTCATTATTTTGTTTGTTCTTAACCTTCAGCAAATACTAGAAAAAACTTTAAAACATGAAAAATAGAAATTATTCTAAATGATTGCTATGGGCATGCCCTGCAGGAAGCTTCCAATGATGGACAAAAAAATTGCTCATTAAATCCCTGCTGTGCCACATCCTACTTATCTTATTGAGTTAGGTTACAAGATATTTTAAGATAATACACAAATGCCATTCTTTCTGAGGACAGAAAGAGCATTGGAGTAGGATCACATCCTTAATGCTGTATCTGCAAAATGGTAAAACACAGCATAACCTCATTACGGCGTAAGTTTTGTCATTAGTCACTGTTCCCTCACTGTTGGTTCTTAATTAAGTAGCTAAAAGAGTAACAAAAATAGGTAGGAGAAAAAGAAGTAATGAAAAAAAAAAATTACTTCATTTGCCTTGCTTCTGATTTGCTTCCTTATACCCAGCAAAGTTTCCAGATTTACAGTTTACCAAAAATCAAAAAAATTTGAAAATCATTATGAGACTAACCAATAAGCTTGGCAAACCTCTTCCCATTTATATGCCTTTTGCCTTCATTTTGAATTAAAGACACAATTAAAATATTTTTCTGAGAAATAAGATTTTTTTTTCCAAAATCTAAATAAAAAGTAATTTTGTCAAATATTTCCTCATTTAATATAGAAGTTGGACAACCCTGAAATAGAATAGGAAGCAAATACTGGGGGAGATAGTCTAGAGTAAGAACATAAGAAACTAAGAGAAATTGACAGGAGAGACAGGAAAGTATTTTGAAAATACAATGGAACTAAGTATAATTAATTAAGCCATCTAGTCACAGAACCAGTCAGATTTTCTAATATTAAAACTTATTGACCATGGGTTCAAGACTCCTTTCTCTAATGCAACAGGAGGGTTTTCCTTCCTCACAAATCAGTAGAAGTACAGCAAATAGTGCTCTAGGTGTCCCTAAAACTCCTTGCTGCTGCATCTACCATGTGAAAAAGAAAGCCATATTCCACCACAAACTCATACAGAGATCTACTAGTTAAATACTAGGAAACTGGAAGGACAATTCTGCAAGCAGATTGAAGCATAGCACTATCCCCACTTAAATCTCTTTAGGAAACATCCCTTCTGTCCACATTTTGCAAAGTCAGAAAAATAAAAGCAAACCAACGCAGCTTTTAGATGATAAACCATCTGGTAAAATGCCAAAAACAATTACTCTGTTTCCTTTAGAATAACTTTCCATATGTTGGTAACTACTCGTATTATCTTGTTCCATGATGCAACCACCTTGGAAAGAAAAATGCATTCTAGAGTGTTGAAATAAGGATCATAATCACAATTTAGGGCATATCCCACTGCAACTGTACTTGGTCGATTATTTAAGGTAGAAAATTGTGCTTGATAATTTAATATCACTCTTCATCACCAATTCTTATAAGATTTCAAATTGCAATGACCTTGCAAAACAAAGAAGTTGCTATAGTACTGTAGTTGGATTAGTTCCTTATTTTTCCTTTTTTTTTTTTTTTTTTAATCTGCTAAATCTGTTCCACATATTTAACCTACTCTGCTTATTATAGAATAATTTCTAAAAACAGAACTCTCTTTACCTCCATCCCAGCAGACAATTTCTGTACCTCAGTCTCAATAATCTATACCTCAATAATCTATATTACCCCAGATTTGCAAATCCAGTGCACTGAATACTTTTTTACACTCATCTCATAACTCCCCGCTCTGCTCAAGGATTACAACCTTTCCTTCATGTATTTTTTTATTTATCATAAAGAGCATGACACTTATATTCTTAATACAGAAACATCTGCATAACTAGCTGACAGAAAATCCATTGACTTAGGGGCAAAATTCTTCTCTCCACAATTTATTACAACTATAAAATTTGTATGAAAACTTGAAAACAAGTTTTTAAAATTTCCTGTTCGATTGGTTACTTTATAAATACATGCATGTGCATTAATATGCAAGCAGATTTTATTATGTTGTCTAGCTCTTGTTCTCTTATTTTCAATGTCAGTCTAAGCACTTTCAACACAGATAGATCACTAGTACACACCCAGAAACAAACAGCAGTATTTCAGAAGCATTAATATCACAAGTTACAGCTGAAAGCAGATAGCAACATAGAAATGACCTAACAATGCAAGAAAGTCCCTCAAGGCTGAGGAAAAAAATACTAGTAAATACATTTCACAGTCTTTAAATACAGAACCAGTATCCCAAAACTGATGTGAAGGTCAAAACACCCAGTAAATCAGAAAAATTTTCACCTAGACTGTATCGCTTTGCACAATACTTAGCTGATATTACAGATTCTCTGATTCCTGCAGTGAAAACCTGAACTGAATGGGACATCATCCTGAATTTTTCTTACAATCAATATTTACCCGCAGGCCAAAATCCAAGCATCAGCTACTGTGCATGGGCATCATGAAATTGCATTACAAATGAAAGGTTTAGGAGTAAACAGATTGAAACATAACAGTTATGGCTGTTTTCAAAAGATATTTGAGAAGAAAAGCAAAATTTAAAACATAAATGATCAAAATATAAATTACTTGTACAAATACAAACACACAAACAGCCTAGTTAGAACTAAAAAGACTCGATTTTCCACTGAATAAAATGTTCCATAGATCACTTGGTTCAGTATTTATGACCATCACCTTTGTAAGCGATTTCAAAAGCACATCAGAATCTCTTCTGTATTTTGTATATGCTTTTTTGTTATTTCTTACAGCAATGCATTTTAGAGTCCCAAAACCACCCTTCCAATAACTTCCAAAATAACACAGTTGATAGCAAGTTTGGGGTTTTTAAACTAAAGAAACATAGCCTATTTTTGTCCCACGGTGCAATAGCCCATCTAATTATATAAAACACAAAAAAAATATTTTCTTCTTATATTTATGGCATTCAAAAGGATGCCCACAATCTCAGACTGTTAGAAACAGGCCCTATTTCTGTGATCCAGAGTCCACCCTATGGCGGCTCTCATACACTTAGAGGGGAAATCTGCTTAACTGTGGCTTTATCTTTGTGCAAGGGAAGGAGCAGGGGGGAAATGGTGAATCATATAAATGTCAGATTTGCTCTCTCTACTAGTCCTGGGTCAAGAGTAGTTGAGATTTAGCATCAGGATGAGATTTCTCTCTTACAGATGACCTTTTACTGCACCTGCCACGTTCATCATTCCAGCATCTTTCTTCCCTTGTGGCATTCACCCTCCCTTCCTACCTTGATCAAACGAGAGAATGTCACCAGTCCTTGTTAACTAAATAGGAATTTACTCCATCCACAATCCTTTGATATCACCAGAGTACATTACAGTGTGTCTCAGTAATTAGAGAACCTGTCACTCTCAAGCAAAGGCTTCTGTTTCTTGAGTTCAAAAATCTTAATTTCAGAAAGCTTCCACTGCAGTTCACTGTAAAACTTTAGTCCTATCTTAGCCAAAGACAAAAAACTTTACTCTTTCCTCCTCCACTATAACCCAAAGCTAACCTCAGAAAGTATGTTTTAACAGAATTTTTACACGTTTGCCATAACTCCACAACTAAATATTGACAAATTTTGATTGAATGTAACAACATATAGGCAAAACTTTACTTCATATTAGTAATCCTTGAAACTTAAAGCTTACATTAATAATTCCTATTTTAAAGAAAATGCAGGCTAAATTTTTTAATCATTTTCTTCGTGTTAAGATAGGGCAGAAGTAAATTGCAAACTGGTTAAGAGTTCTTTATACATAAAGTGAGAAAATGTATGGTTATACTTTCCCTTCTCTGTTCTCAAAATGTATTACATTTTAAAATATTTTCAAATTACTTTTTTTACATTTAGGGGTCTTATCTTTCCAAATGCAGAAAAGTGTACAAAATTTTTATATTTACTTTACAAATGAAAGTGGATTTACATTTTTTTCTACTTACTGTAAAGATTTAGCAAGTTTTTGCCAGAATAACTAAAAGATTTCAAAAAACAATCTCATCATCTACTGTGTTGGTCAAGTCTAAGATGGAAGACTTCAATCCCACTCATGTACCTTAAAATTCCTGGCATTCAACATGACGGGCACATTGTAGTAGTTCTCTGCTTCATCCTTTAACACTGGTTTATTTCAGCCAGGTATGTATCAGTGAAGGCATTAACCTGGGTTCACCAAAACTCAGACAAGTGCCTTTCCTATGAAGGTATGGAGTTATTCAGTCTCAGGCTCCCCAGCAGGATATTTTATTTTTATTGCACCAGAAATGTTCCTACAGAAAGAACTCCATCACACATAGCTTTGCATGTTATCTTACATTCTTAAATTACAGGAATAAACAAAACAAAATAAGAACTTGATAGTAGGCCTCGGAGTCCAGGAGTTCTATCCAAGACTTGATATTCACAGACACACATGACCATCATTTCCTTATTAAAATCTTGTACTTTCCTCAGAGGGGTTTATTTTCAATGAATGAACAAACTTTTAATTGTGAGCTTGATTCACACAGGCATGCACTTATCCCTTATGACTGGTGTACCAACTGGTTGTAAATTATACTAGACTAAGTTTCTGAACTATATTCTGAATCTCTTTTTATATTCATATGTAAAATCATAGCTTATTCAAAGCCTGACTTGGCCTTTAATGCTATCATCAATAGTTATCTTACTAATTATCTGCTGAATTATATCTGGATCCTCTGTTAAGAAGATCATCATCATTTTGGAATTTCTCAAAGATTAAAGAAAACTCCACAGATGAATTATACTAATCCATTTGCTGAACAAAAAAAAAAACCAAAAAAAAAACCCACCTTGTTTCCCCAGAGAGATTTTGTAATCTAAAGGATAACCTTGGCTGATAAATCCTACCTTTCTAAGTCAACAAGAAGATGCTTAAACTAATTTTCAATATGGGGGAAGAGTGAAACTTTTTAATATGCGGTCTACTGGACAGTGATCATCCCTGAAAAATGTTAAATATTCAGTAATATTTGTTTTCACCTGGAGTATATGAAAAAAAACAGGCATGTACAGTGAATCCCTGCATTTTAAATCTCTTATCCCTCTGACGAAACTGTTTGAATCTATGAAACTCACAAAATATCTTCTATCCAGAAATGGAGGGCAACGGATTATAATGTCTTACATTATAATTGAGGCTTTGCTAACCAAACGTCTAGAAGAAAAGTTTTACCCAATTACCTCTCTGTTCAAAGATATAGCTACTAGATTTTCACATTTTTTTTTCCAAGTGCTTCCTATTATCTGATTTCTGTTCTTGGATCCTTGTGGTGACCTATATAAAATGACAAACTCATTATCAGAATTCTGCAGAACCCAGAACCAGCTGTAATTGATGAACTGAAGCCACAGCTGTAGCAAGAGCCTATAGTTTTAAAGCCTAGTAGAAAGTGTTCCTTTAGGACAGAAATGGGCTGTCTTTACCAGAGCTTTGAAAAGAGGGACTGGTAAAAATGGGAAGTTCCATTCGCAGAAATAAGGAGGATTTAGAGGAAAAAATAATCTCCAATTGATACTATGATGCTTTTATCCTCCTAACCTCTTCTGCCCATACAAATGTGGAAAAATCACTTATGTCTGGACAGTCATTCAGAAGCTCTATTCCTGATAGATCTCATATGCTTAAGGGGGCAGAAATAAAAGTAATTTCTGTTGACTTTGGGGGGGAATAGATCAGGAGATAGATACTTCATAAACCCTCTAAAATTCATGAGTAAGTTTAATCATGGAAAATCATGGAATTCCAGGACATTTCCTAGATGTCCTAGAAAGGACATCTTAATGAATTATCTCAGATTACTACTTCACATATTGTCTAACAAGATATTATACTCTACTGAACCAATATCGATCAGCAGAACAAGGAAAGCACAACACGAAGTATTTTCAGCTGGAGAGCACTGAAGATTTCAGCAAAAATAAAAACTGTGAACGTTTATTTTGTATTATTAACTGAATGGAAAGACAGAGAACAGTATTTCAGGCATCCTCCTTCATTCTCTTGAAATCTGGAGTACTCTTGGGACCTGTGTTGTGCATGAACTACTTTCTCCAATGCATCTAACACAGAGATCTCCAAGTGTTCAGAATACCACAGCCACTCAGCATTACATCTTGGAATTGACTCTTCCAGTTTCAAAATCTACCTACTCCTAGTACTGCCAATTCTAACAGACATTCAGGGCTTTGACTGGCTACAGCAGTAACCAATTTTTATAAATTTATTAGACTGCTTACCAGTATTTTAAATGTTTTCATACATGAGGCTCGTAATTTATGCATAAATGTAATGCATGGCTTTCCAACCACATGCTTTTCCATCCAGAAGCCATCACAAAGCTCACCAATGCCAAAACACTTGGGGTTATCAGTAAGCAAAAAAAGCAGGATTTTTGTTACCTAACATTGACTTAGGTAGAACTATTAGCCCTGTCCTATTCCCTATTCTATGCTTAAGGGCCACATCTACAGCTTATACGAGCTTATAAAATGTGTATTTCATATCTTTTCAACTCTTTTTAAGTAATATCTAAGAAAGTAACTGGAGTTAAAGGAAAAAAACTACTTGAAGGAAATTTCAACATATTGTTTCAGATCAAAACAGTTGTGACAACAACATAAAAACAACAAACTTAAGCCAAAACAGGCACATGACATATATTGCTTCATAGCCTTATAGTACATATTACAAATGTCATCTACACATGTGCTGTCATAAAATCTTGAGAACCAAGTTTTTTTGCCTCAAAATATATATAAAATTATATTAATTTTATATGTATTTTCCCCCTTGAAAGCTGTTCTGCTTATAAAATATTATTAAGCTGGCCTACAAAAAATGTGATTCCATTTAAATCACATGTATATGTGAAAGCAAACTTTTCATAACGTATTCTATAGTTTGGGGTTCCTTTCAGAAAAAATCCTAAGATTGCTACTAATTGTAGATATAGCTACTACTTGTAACTCACAGGTATAAATATTTTGTACAGAAAAATGACCTTTCAAAATTTTGTTTTATTGAAGGAGTATAAAGGTGTATATATAGTAATAAATATAAAAGTATATATAAGGTAATATAAATTTTATATAAATTTTACCTGATCACTTTCTGTGATCAATTACATTTTCTTCCCTAACAATGTTCCTAAAAATACAAAACTCTTTAAAAAAATCAGGACTACAATAACTCAGTAGTTCCAGTGTAAGAAAAGAAGGCTAAATGAGAGAGTGGTACTTTCTAGCTCTCACACTGAAATTTCAAATAGCTATAAATAGAAATTGCTATAAATAGAAAATGTTAATGTCAGTCTGTCCTTACCCTCCTACAACTTGAAGCTATTCCTTCTCATCCTGCCACCTGGGAGAAGAGACTGACATCCATCTCTCTACAACCTCTTTTCAGGTAGTCAGTCATCAGGTCAGGTAAGAGAATAAAGACCAGGGCAAGAGCGATTTACACTTGCCTGAATTAAGATGTGGAGTAAATCTAGCAACCAAGCTTTATTTCACTTCAGCAAAGGTGTAAAGAGATAGAAAAAGCCCCAGCAAAGGATCACAGCACACATCTCTGTGATGACACAAGAGAGTCAGAAAGGAGTAAAAGTAAGCCTCAGCTCTTGGCAAGGCCAAAACCAGAGCTCTTCAGCTCTGAAAACTGGAAAGGCAAAACCAGACTAAATAGAAAACAGTTTAAACAACCACGAATCTCTAACACAGGGTTAGCGGAATGCATGCAGTCCCCATGGAAGCTCACTTCTGGCCATACCCAGAAGCTTTGGCTGGTTAACTGAAATAGGTTTTGTTAAACCAGTACATTCTTTGGCCAAGGAATGTATTCTTCTTCTATGAGAGGTGTTCAAATAGTTATTCCAACTTAATTGGTGTCGGAGAAATTGTGCCATTCTCACTCTATGAGAATTTTATATAATCCTACTAAAAGTTAACTTTTGTCTTCAGAGTGCTGAGGGAAGACAGGGAGAGGGGAGATGAGGATAATTAGACCAGAGACCAGCAGCCTTCCCAGTAGCTTTGGAAGACAGCACAAAGTAATTTCATGTCCATGCCATATTCCCCAAGCTTTTAACTGTATTTTTTCCTGTACTGTCATGATAAACCAACCATGCAGCAAACACTGCTAAGTCTCATGTCACACCACCTATTTTCTTTTGTGACAGCCTGAAATCTCTTTCACATAGGAATCGTTCCTTCTTACTGTGTTAACACAAGTACAGCTGGATTCTCATTCATGGCTTATTTTCTAGATGCCACAAGAGCATGCATGAACTCTGACAAGCAGGATTACCAGCAAATGATGCTCTACGTTGATACCATGACTGGAAGTTCAGAATCCTATTTGGGAAGATATTTTAATGAGCTTAAATGAGCCAAATTTAACAGATATGCAAACACCACCACTTGACAAGAGAAATCAGCTTCAACAGGTCTCCAGGGAAGCAGGAGAGTTTTAGAGGATATTTTATACACTCTGCCTAAAACTATTTTGGCCCAAGAAGGATATTTTTCAGTGATTATTGTTATCTAGAAGAGAGTCTACATCCAAGAGGAACAGTTTCATAACTCAAAAGTTCTGTCTGAAGGTAGCTTCAGAAAAATTATATTTTGCTTTTCAGCTATTTTACCCGAGTACATCTACCATAAGAAAGCCTAAATGCAAGAGCTTCACATGTTATATTACATCCTGAAAGACTGCTAAAAATTTAACTAGCTGGAATCCAAAACATGTGACCCTAAATTGAGACACTATTAAATAAAACATGTAGGAACACACTCAAAGCTTTCATTTGGAATTCTGTTGTGGCCATTCTATATTTGGAGCTTAAATGTCTGAAGAATTACCTTGGGTAACCTACAAAAATCTTCAAGTAAAAAAATATTCAGGAGCTTAGGAGGCAAAATAAAAATAAATTCTATGTTAAAACCAAATATACCTGCATCCTACATGAAACGCAGAAGTAACCAAGCAGATAAAAGCATGCTTTATTATAGCCAATAGTTTACCAAATTAAAATTATTTCTCTATTTACAGTTAACAGCTTTCAACTCTTAAACGGTTGTGGAGAATGAACAGGCAGATGACAGAAAGAGAGAAAAGACAGAGATGAGTATTATTGCACGTTTGGAAAAAGCATCCAAAAGTTCTGCTGTTATATTTAGTTGTTACATATAAAAATTTTATTTCCCATTTTTGAGGGCTTAAAGTTCCCAAAATAACCTCTTCTTTTACGATTTTCAACTACTGTCGTAACAGCCACAGCTCTAGCCAACAGCAGCTAAGGTTGGTGAATACTGCTTCAAAGGTTTCGTTTTCCTTTATTAGACCATTCAGTTAATTAGCTGATATGGATATATGAACCCACACATGCAGGAGAAATCAAATCCTGATAGTCAGATAGAAGGGGTAACTGAAGACACACTTTTCCTAATAGAATCTGCATGCTCTGTGAGCAAGAGCAAGACAGCATCCCATTTAACAGCCTCCAGTCATAAGCTTACCAGCTCCAGAAATCTCGTTAACTTTCTTCCCTTTTGGAAGATTTTAGCTTTTCAGAAAATATGCTGTTTCAAGACACACCTTTATCCCATATCAAAAAAGAAATAACATGTGTGTACACCTTCTGAAACAATAAAGGTTAAAATTATTTCATCATGACAGCAGATAAGATTATGGAAAAAAATTTCTTCTGAAGGTTTTTCCTACAATTTCTGGCAATTTCTTCAGTCCTATCACACATACCTTCTGCAATACCAATACTTTGTTGGACTCCTACCCAAATAATCAACATTGTCAATAACACCAATATTGATAAATTTCTTTTCTAAATTAAATTTTCACCAGCCCAGAATTAGTACGTTATTTGTAAGCTGTTTGGTGTTTTATAGGATTATAGTGTCCTGGGATCAGGACACTAATTTTACAACAGAAGTTGAATATAAGGACAGTAAATATTTGACTTTAACAGTTGGGAAACTTAACATTTAGCCATTGGGAACTATGTGCAGAAAGCAGCATCAGCAACGTAAAAATCATGGCATGAAAGGGGATTTAGTTTCTTGTTGTGGGAGCATGACTTACAAAATAAAAATGCCTGTGAAACATCTATATATGCTTGCTTTCACCATCTGTCAAACACAGATCTTCTAGTAAACAAAGCAACTTAGAAAGTTGCTTTCTAATATCCTGTATAAAAACAAGTATCCCATCAGGTTTGCCTAGAAATAAAAAGACACAACTCAGAACTTTCAAAAAAAAAAAAAGGCCAAAAATTATTACAGATTTTTCCCAATCAAATTTTAATTCTCCCATAAACGTAAACATACATGTCATCTCTATGATGATCAAGGAACAAAAAATATCAGTTTTCTCCTTTGCACCCTGACAATGAATTCTCTTTTCCCAATAGCATGAAATCTTTTCAGTTTAGATGCTGTCATTGTTACAAAGTAAATGTTTTTCAAGAGTATGAAAAAAAAGAAAGTGAGGCACTGAAATTATCCAGAATTCACTATGAAACAATGCTTGTTGGTACAAAAATATTATGTAAGAAGAAAACAATAATCTAAAAGCTAGTATTTTAGGCAGCACAAAGGTTACTTTTAATAATGAGCTCTCAAGCACATTGGTATGAAAAAGTAGGGAGATTTTATTTTAACTACAAATAATTAGGAGCAGCTACTTAAAATTTACTGACCAGAGCATAGGCTAACCATAACTGACATATATTTTGATTCAATTTTGCCATAATGTCAGACTTCCCCATTTCTATTCAAATTAAAACCCATAATAGAGAATTCAGTATCTTTTGAATCTTACGTGTAGAACCATTTACTTTTTAATGAAATCAAAATAAAACACCACAGCAGAAAATTTTTCCTAACTTATAAACACCCCTTCAATTAAACTTCTATTTTAAAATACAAATATAGTACTAAAATCAGGTCTAATGTAACTGGGAGGATCTGAGACCACAAGCAAATACCTTAAAGTTACTAAAAGTGAATGCTATCACCCATTGCAGTAACACCTTAGTAAGAAAAATGAGCTCCTTATGTATGAGAATTTCCCTCTCTTCTTCATCCCATATGCTTTTGCTGCAAGATATCATCAGACGAATTGAAGACTGAAATAAACTCTGAGCAGAATCAACCTTATGAAAAAAAAAAAAAGGTCTCTTTGCTGAGCTCAGCAGATTGAAGATTAAATGGGAAAGCATCCAAAATATCAACTGATCTGCAAGGGGAAAATATTTTTTTTCTTTCCCTGCATGCAATAATGTCACAATGACCTGTTGTTACTGTTTTTACAATTAAAGAAACTTGACAAAAACCTCATTTCTTCCTGCTCACAGAAATCAGACGCTCAGGTCTAACTCCAAATTTCCCAGTTTTATAAAGATTATCCCATTTTAACTGAACATAAGAGGTCATATTAACTTTGTTTTTCTAATCAGGCACATCTCCAACAGCTGTAAAATGCAACTAATGTGCTAAGGATATTCAAGAGACTGAAAAGCAAATGTGCTGATGGCATAGCATTAGTATGTTGAGCATTTATTTCTATAGATAAAAATATTTCCTAGACTGAGGCCTTTTGATACTCATTGAATTATTACAATCAACAAGGTATTTTTATCCCCACCGAATCTCCAGCTCCCACAGGACAGTCACTGTGCACCAGCAGCAGGCCAAGGTCAGAGGACTTCACCCGCAGTTGCTTAGCAACGAGCAGCCTTGGCAGGGCTGGCTGAGCGGAGGAGCGGGTCGGGGCTGGCGCTCACACCCCGGGTCGGAGTGTAATTGATGGTGCTCATAACAACATCATTCTCTCCAGATGATGGGAAGAGTCCACTTGCCAACCATTATTGGTGGGATTTGTGTCCTCTATGCTTAGAGGGGACAGATTCAAACATGGAAATTTATTTGCTGTTGAATCAACTTACGGCCTGAGGCTAACCAGGCTAGTAACAGTTTTACTTTTGAGAGTTCAGGCAGGACTTGTGCTCCTGCCATACCAGAGAATCATCAAGCACCATAACCTAATGAAATTTTTAATAAAGGTGGGTGTAGAAAAAGTAATGGAAGCCTGTTCAGTATTATTATTCAGCAGTTATCTTGTGCAATATCAAAAAACCTAAGTGCAGCCTGGGAATCCCTTTTTGTAAATAATTGTTCCACATTATTAAGTCTGATACAGATTCTCTATTATTAGACTTCAGTATCTTAGGTTCTTTCAAACATTTATACATCTTTATACAACAAAGCTGTATAAACAGACTTCACATTGACAACATTTAATTGCTTTGCATAGGCATTGATTCATGGATGGATGATTCAAAAAATTAAGACCCAGAGGTGCATACTTTCATATTGCAAGAAAATCTACAGAAATAAAGCAATGATTCTCAACTGGACTCTACACTTTGTAATCATGCATTCTGTCTTCTGAAATAGAAAGAAAGAATGGAACTCCTACTATACTACACTCTGTAAATACACCCACAAACAAGGCATCACATTTCTGATTTTGCACTATCAATATGAAAGTAATGCTTCTTAAAGCATATTTTAAGATCACAATAACAGTTGTTAAATGGACAGCTATACAACTAGAGTGTTTATAAGCAATCCTTCCAACTGATGAACTACAGCTGTGAAAGTTAATTTCATTCCTAAAAATCAGATAAGCATAGAACTATCCAGTTGAGACAGCACCAACAATTTCCCCAAAGAAAATTGGTGTAAGACAAGAATATACAGTGTCCATTATTTATTTGTTCAGTGCAGAAGGGTTTCTCTGGAGAAATACAACTAGTTCTGTTATTTTTTATTACTCTATGGATCTGTTCTCAACTACAAAAGAAGCATTTTGGTTTTCAGAATTCTGTATGCAGAAAATGGAAAAATGGATAAAATAGCAAACTTGTTACAGTTCTGGATTTCTAAAGAACAGAGTTTAATTATGACTTTTGAGTCAAAATAAACTGAATATTTCCCATTCAATACTTTCCACTGTAATGCAACAACAGCTTTATTTAATACTAGCATTTAAATTTTAGAAGCCAGATGAACAGAAACACTTGCAAATAATTACCTAACTATATTCTGAATTAATCCTGATTTTTTTAGGTTAATTTTAAAGATACAAAGACCTTTAAAGAGTAGGACATTCTTTAGCACTATCTCATAGACAGAGTTATTGAAATGCGAGAGTAATTTTGCCCCATAAACACCTAAAAGTCTATCAGGGCACCAGCCTGAAAACTGATAGAAAAGGACATTTTTACTGGCCTCACCAGCTGGGCAAAGGGCTGAGCTGACACAGATAGGAGATGAGGCCCTTTCGAAGTAGTTCAAGACACATTGCTGTGACAGCGTCTGATGTATAAATCAAAAAGACATCAACTGTAAAACTCTACAATTATGAAGCCATTGTTTAAAAAACATGCTGAACTGTATTTTAACTTACAGTTTTAATGTTTTCCTAAAGCAGAAATGACGTTGTGGGTGATAACCAATAAGAATAATTGGTTTTATTTAAAAAAGTTTTAAAACCTTTTGTTATCAAGGCAGACCCATTATATCTATACAAACTCATTTGTCTAACTATTTACATCTTACATATTCCTATTCTGATTCCTAAACTTTGTATGTTTTGTTTCCAAGTTGTGAGGCACTTTTAACTGGTCATTAATAAACAGATGCTAAGATAAACTTTGTGAGTCTACATGATAGCTGTCACAGTCCATTCAAAATACTTGCTCCAAAACACTTCAAAGAATCCAGAAACCTGCAGTAAGATGAATCACAGAGGAATGGAGAATTGAACATCTACCTTTTCCATTAAAAAAAAAAAAAAAAGTCTGTGATCTACCAACAGGGAAACTGTTAGAGCAGTTATACACCAAGACAATGACTTCAGATGATGTGACCCCTAAGAGTCTCCTGGAGAAGGTTCATTCTGTGAAGTGGACCAAGTTACAGAAGCCAATGATGGCATAGGATCCAAGCCAGCAATGAGAAACAGACAAAAGTATGGATTTCTTATTTCCAATAATTCTGTCTACTATTTGCAAAAGCCAACTCCCAAGAAAAATTTTATGACTTCAACCAAGTCCAGGAAAGGTAATTTGCTGACATTCCAATACTGGCTTTTTTAATTTACAGGCAATCAGCTGGGGGAAAGCTGGATGTGCATCAAACTTTACAGCAAGCTGACCTGGCATCCAGGGAATAACAAGCAGAAAAACAGTTTTGCATCTGTAGGTTACTGTGCTTAATAAAGAGCATTCTGTGAAATCTTCCAGGACACAAAATTAGAACTGGTTCATATTCAAACAAAATAAGAGGAATTTCATGTGGACAACTTGATGACTACATTCAGCTTGCAGTTGTTAGCAGATTTTTTAGGGTAGAAAATGAGCAGACTACAGATGGGGAAAACATTGAAGCTGGCTCAGCAGGGCTAATTCTGGCATGACACTGCATTACTTGTCAGCTGCAGAGCCTCAGCACCCCTCTCCAGGGACCAGAGTAATTGTGCATGGGCTGGCAGGGAGTCAGCAGCTTTGTTAGCTCCTGATCAGCACTAGCCATTCTAAATAAAGCTCAGGAATACACAGACAAATGTAGGTGACTCCACATGATCCTCATCAGTACCCTGGAGTTTTCTTCCATGTGGAATAAGCTGTTTCCCCAATAATAAAGATAAAGGAAACCGACTAATGGCAAAATAAAGACCGTCCCAAGATATCTCACCCCAGTTCCAGCCCTTCTGCACACATTTCCTCTCAGCCAGGAAGGAAAAGGTTAAACAAAATCACCTATAGAAGAAAGCAGACTCTTTGCATTGTCACAGGTGCACAAATAAAAATCTGCAATAAAATAAAAAGTAAGATGTACATTTGGTGTGCTTGCAGAGGGAAAACGGTTCGTTATAGTGGAAAGAACTTTAACCATTACTGAGCATTCCAGAAGTTCATAATCTAGACAAGGGAACATTTCTGGGCACACAAAACCACTCTGCAGCTCTGAAGAGCACCTCTATGAGCTCTAAAAGGTCAGCATATTGCTAGATTTTAAAATATAGTATAAATTTGATTGTACATTGAAATTATTGAAATTACATTTTGTGGTCTTAAGATCTACATTTTTCTCATAATATCAAGAGACTTGCAGAGTGAAGTGTGAACATTTTTTTCCAATATTAGACATACAAAAACTTTTGATGTTGAAGAAAATGTTGAGAAACTTTCTAGGAGCAGATTATAATCCAAGCCTTGCCATAACAAGTTTCAAAGCCTTTAGATCAGAGAGGTAATGTCAAAAGATCAGGCAGGAGGCAAGGAAGAAAAAGCAGGGTGGAGACAGGATTTTTCTACATCTATTATTTGTAGCCAGAACTATCTTATATGAATTGACCAATAATTCAATATCAATGACTACTGCAGTCTACTGATCTAACCCACAATCAGATGAAAGCAATGGAAACAGTTTTAAATAATTTAAAGTAATTTAAATATGGCTGCAAGACAGGCTCATTTCTTTTTTCCCTCATTCACCTGAAGCCATATGAAATCTTCTATCTTCACATGACATATAAGTCATTCTATAGCAATGCACACTGAAAGCATAAAAGAGAAGGGTAGCTAGGACAAACTCTGCTTACATCTATACAGCGTAGCACAAAAACTGCCTCGAGGTTTCAGAGAAAGGCCTCTGAGCTTCACTGCTGAAACCAAGTCTTTTCAGAGTACCTGGATTATCTGGGCATAACTGATTGCTAATGAGAAACAAGCTGCTTTGAGAATGTCAGCAGCACCACTATCCATTGCCAAAATAAGAAACCACAGCTGGCTCACCATTTTTAGTGTACTGATATCTATACACCGATTGTGGGAGTCTTCTACAATTCTTAAGGTCATTGTAGATGATTATTTAAAATGTTGCTAGGAAGAAGTTACTGTTTGACAGATTCAGCAACAGAGTATTCAAAATTTATTCTGAAAATGATTCAAAAATCAATCTCAGATTTTACGTACACCACCCAAGGTACAAAACATATAATAGGAATACAAAAATTAATAATAGCTATGAGAGTAAGAAAGACACTTGGAACACCCTGCAGCATCATTAATGCAATTATTTGGACCTGGAATATGGAAATGATGAAAAGGTCAACAGTCAAAGTCTATGAGAAACATTATCTGAATTCACCTGAGACAGAAAAATCAAACCAACTATCATTTTACTTAGAACTAAAGAGCCTTCGGTACTGAGATGAAAATCCCACAATGCCACTGAAATAAAATTCAAGCAAGAAAAGAAGCTATCGAGCTTATTTTGCATATGAATTCTCTTTGTCCAAAAGCAAATAAAAGATATTTTTAGATGTTAACTTTATTTATGCAAATCAGAGTTAAAAGATATCAAGAGAGGTTACAGAAATTACAGTCCTGCAACTACAGTGAAAAAACTTTTAGGCATTGAACAAATGAATATAAAAGGAACTGGGAAATGAACAGATTTTATTCTTATAAAGGTAGAAGAATACCAGGAAAACATAGATAGAAATCATTTCAAACAGATTGCCTTCTAATGGTCTCTTGTTGTATCTATTTACTCATCTAGCTAGTATTCCCAAAACCATTCCAAGAACTGCAAAGGTCAAAGGCAAGAGCAGCTTGGTAGTTCAGGAGCACCTCTGCTGTAAATGTGGATGACAGACTAGGACCCAACCAAGTTGTTCCTTGCCAAACTAGCAAACACACCAATACACACATGCCCTACTCAGAGTATACTTTGTATATTAAAATCAAAGCTTCTATAACAGCTAAATTCCAGAACATAGCCACAAGTCCTCTGTGATTTAGCTCGAATGTACTGATTTCCTTGTTCTTTTAAGAATATCTATGGCAAATTCTTCATCTAACCTGCTATACCAGCTTAACATTCAACCAATAAAATTTAGTTTTCTGTTTTCCTTTTTTCTGTTGCTGCCTGTATTTCATGTCTTAAATAAAGAAATGCAAACACACAGCATCATATTCTACACTCTTCTCCATCCCCCTTATTTTACAAAGTCTAAGAGACTACGAATAACTTACTATTCTACTCATCCTACAATTAAATAATATCCCTAACATTAACTTCTGTTTCCTCTGGCTGTGACACTACTTTCTTTAGACAGAAATAAAATAAATTATCCTAAAACACAGGATACAAACTCCATCAGAAACTTTTCAAAATTACATTTAAAAAAAAAAAAAAAAAAAAAAAAAAGAGAGAACAGTTAAGTACCTGAAAACCAGATGGATTATTCATATAGATGCAATAAAAAAGGAAGGTTCTTTAGATTCAGAGAGTGCTTAGAAAAAGGTAGCTAAATATTTTATTAAGCCAAGTAAAGCACAGATTCTGATGCAAGAAACACAAAAAAACCCCAAAAACAAACATACAAAAAACCTACCTCATCTCAGCTCTTCCAAAAAAAGATTTGTTGTTTATTTTGCTTCCATGTGGCAGCATTATTAGGTCTCAGGAACTACCTTTATTCATGTTTATTTCCATTTAAAAAAAACAGGCAAACTGCTACAGGATAAAACAGGATATGAGCTTGCAGAGCACCAGCTTCTCTAAGACTCATACATATGTGCACATACTTAGACAGTGCTACCCCACAGTAAACATGCATAAGCCATTTCAATACAACTTCATTTAGCATTAGGAGTAATATCATCAATAGCATGAACATAACAACCTAGGCAGCAAACTTACTCCCAAATCTTACTTTCATGTATCCATATACTAAAGTTTTCCATAATCAACCTAGCACCTTATGAACTCCGCTGAAAAACAAAGAATATCACGTGTGTCATGAATTGCTACAATATCAGCCCAGTACCTTTCCATTACTTTTGAGAGGCAAGAGTTAGCCAAATTTTAACATTAGAATCCTATTACAGTTATGTAAATTTGTCCTTTCTTCAATTAAACATGTTAATTTCCCAGAGGACTCAACACAATTTTCTTCAGTTGTCACATATGCCATTATCAGACAGTATGCTCTAGTCTTAAAATAATTAATCAAGTATCCAGTCTTACAAACTCTCCCCATGTCAGTAAACCACACGTAACTCAACTCTGAAAATCAAAAGCTGAAATTCAGAATCCAACAAGAAAGTTTCTCAGATTCCTACTTACAAGAATACAACCGTGGTGTTCTTTGGAGACAGTAAATACCAGAATGCAACTCTCTTGCAACCAGACAGCCAAAAGCCACTTAGCTTATAAGTTATTAGACTTCCACATAGTCATCTTTACTGTTTGACAATGTTCAGTTGCATTTGGTGAAAAATGGATTACAATAGAAGGACAGGTATACAGACAATCACCATTTATTAATAGAGTGCTTAGTCTCTATGAAACCTAAACCATGTATTTTAGTTTGCCATTACTCAGATTCATTAATTAATTTGATTTTGATAAAAACAATTTGCCTAATTTCTTAAGAAACCACCATACACCTGTTAAAGCCTTTAAAATAAAAATACAAGTAAAATTTGCATGAATTTTTGCAGCTTTGCTGAATTTGTAGCACAACACTTTAGGGCTCAATAAGAAACAAAAGAGAAACCATGTAATTTGCAGTGATAGTTACTGTCCTTGTTTGCAAATACCTAAAAGGCAGATCACAGTAACTAGGCAGGTCTGGAAAATTAGAGAAATTGCCCATATATTTTCTTAGTTGATGCCCAGAATTTAACTGTCAGCTTTTTAAGCACCATCCTTATCACAAGATATTCTCTTATCCAGACCCTACTTGAATGTCTCTGAACAAGTGTTTTTCTCTTAGGTTGCTCAAATCTTTCCCCATCTACTGATCACCTCTGTTGCCTTTTCTCCAGGTCATATCTGTTTCTGTCCACTCTATCTTGTAAGTAACATTACCTCAAGTTGATTTCAGGGGATTAAGTACTATGAATCCATAGAAGGGAACAGCATTATAAAACAGCTTCTGTTCTACTCTGACATTACCTGTACACTTTAAATTACTTGCATTTTGAGCACTCAGGCTCAGCAAGGATTATTCAACGGACCACCAGAACATATGAATCTTCCTCCCAAATAATCTGTTTATTTACAACGTGCATGGTTAGCTGAAATTACTCCTTCTCTAATGCATTTGTCAACAACAAGCTTCAACTATATTGGGTTGAGAACAAAGGATCACATAAGGGCAACCTAGACTGAAAACAAGGCTTGCAAAGAAAAGGCATCGTATCTTGTTACTCCTTTTACAGCCACTGACAGTTTCTGAAGATACCCAGAAGTCTTCTCACAATATGGTTGCTGTTCTAACTAATCCATGACGTACAAAGTTCCCAAAATCATTAACATTCAGTGACCTTATCTCATTATAACAATCCTACTTTCACAGTCAAATTGAATCCTGATCTCATCTTTTTCAAGAGCACCTTGTTCACAAACACCTTTGTTACAGAAGTCTTTGAAATACGAATCATTGATCTATTGCCCCTGCTTCCAGCGGAGCACTATGATACTCTTTGGACTGCTAGCCTAAATATTTACCAGACCAAAAAAAAAAAAAAATAAAAAAATAAAAAAAATAAAAAAAATAAAAAAAATAAAAAAAATAAAAAAAGGTAGTCTAAATGAGTATGGTTGTTAATACAATATATAAAATACGGCAATGACACGCAGTTCAGAATCTGGCATATCAATAAGCTTCTTCCTTATAAAGTGCTATTCACTCAGCATTCATTCTTAAAGTTTTCCTACACATTCACAAATTAAACTTTTGAACACCAAGAACTATCTGCATTTATAGGTGAGAAATACTAGTAAGAAGGTGCTAGGAGTCTTGCCCAGCATGACTCAGCAAGGCAAAGAGTATTCCAAGAATCAAGCCCTGATTATTCTTATTTCTAGTCAAGATGTATCACTTTCAGACATTTCTTCAAAGAGTTTACACCCGTTTTTTCAGATTTACAGCAGAAAATATTACTAAATAATACACATAATTGTTACAATTACTGCAGCTTGTATAATTGTAAAACAAACCAAAGCAAACTTGAAAAATAATACCAGGCAGTGATACATATCACTGAACTCAAACAGGTTACACATGTGGCATGAGAATCAGCTTTTGAATGCAAGAGTGCTCCTCTGTAAGATTACACTTAACCAATAGAATTAATGAGCTTGCTTATCAAGCAAATATTACCTTTCTCCGTGTACAACGTGATGTGCATTGCCAGTGTTACAAAACTGTTAGAATACTAACTCTAATGCCATTTAAGATTTTTGTCGTAATAATACAATTAGAATTTATGTTTTGTGCTGAGTGAAAGGTTTCTCTAAGGATACTTATTTCAGTGCTTACATTATCCCTACGAAATAGGGATACTGTATATATAAGTAGGGAAACGGTATATATCAACTAATTAAAAATTAAAAATTAGAATAAATTATGCTCTACAACATCAAATGCACATACTGCTTTTACCTTCAGATTTTGACTTAAATACCATCAAGATATTTTAAATTAAATTAACCCTACTTTTGCTAAACATAGTGCTTCCAATAGACAGGAATGCCCTTTATGTACGCTTTCATTCTGCAACCACCACACAATAATCAGACATCTCTAGAAAGGTTACTAAACTTAGTTCAACCAAAAGTTTATAAAATAAAATTAAACCGTGGATATAACTGAAGCCTTCCTGCTAATGCAGTTGCCCAAAGAACAGGTAACCTTGCAGCATGTGTAACCAACAGGAGGAGCATTGTACAAAAGAGACCATACTTAGATTAGCCAGCAACCAATAGGAATATTGTTATTAGCTCAATCTATGCAGTTAAACAGGAAATTGCAGAAAAGAAAAACAATATTCACTACATGTACAGAAGAGTGAAATAACTTCTAAAAGGGAAAAAAATACAACAGGGAAATTCAATTGAAAAAAAAATAATACATTTACATTTTTCATAAATGAATCTAAGATTCATTGGAACATAAATGTAACACAGACAAAAATAGTTACTAGGAATACATAAGGGACTTGCTACTTAACAAGAACAGAGTGAGCTACAAGACCCAGTACCAAAAAAAAAAAAACCCAAAAAAACCCAAAACCAAACCAAAACAAAAAAACCCACAAAACCCAAAAGACTACCAACATATCCTTAGGATTAAGCAGACACTGTTTTTAGCAGTGACTGCCTATTATAATGGAAATTCTTGATAATCTAATAATTCTGGTTTCTTGATCCTGGGCTACATCAAAACAAGCACAGGTGAGGGAGGCAATTCTCCCCCTCTTCCCTGCTCTTGCAAGATGCCACCTGGAGTACCGTACCCAATTCTGGAGTGTCCAGCATAAGGAGAACATGGAGCTCCTTGAGTGTATCCAGAGAAGAGCCACAAAACTGATGACTAGGCTGGAGTATCTCCCCTATGAATGTAGGCTGAGGAAGTTGCAGTTCTTCGGCTTAGAGAAGAAGAGGATCCAAGGAGACCTTATACAGATTTTCCAATATATGAAGGGGGCCTAGAAGAAAGCTGGGGTAGGGCTTTTTGCACAGGCGTGTAGTGAGAGGATGAAGGGTTATGATTTTAAACTTGATGAGGGGAGATTTAGGTTGCCAGAACAGGTTGCCAAGGGAAGTTATGGCAGCTGTCCCCTCCCTGAAAGTATTAAAGGCCAGGATGAATAGGGTTTTAAGCAAACTGATCTAGTGGGAGGTGCCCCTGCCCACATAAAGGGCTTGGAACTAGATGATCTTTAAGGTCCCTTCCAATCCTAAACACTCTATGATTCTATCATCCAGCTGAAATCCTTCTACCTACCACTAAATCTCAGGCAAGTACTTCCTAGAAAAGTGGTATGTAAAAGATTCTGTGAGAGCCCTCAAAAAGAGCAGAGCATTTCTGCATTATTTAGTAATACCGAGACAAGTCACAGTTCCCATATTTTAAGCCATAACATAATCTTGTTTTGTTTTGGTCTTTTGCCATCCATATTCTGTTGTTTCTTACGTTGCATTCAAGATGTGGTACTCTTATAGTACATTGGAAACCTGCTTCACTGAAGTTTCTCCAGAGCCACATGTACACAAATGACAGCATCAAGTTAGGTACCTCAAAGGAAAATAGTACCACTCAAGTCCCAAATCTCCAAGGATGGAGAACCCACAACTGTTTTGAGTGCCTGTTCAGTGTTTGACTGACACCATTGTGATGAATTTTTTTCTAAGATTTAACTGTAACTTCCCCTATCATAACACATCACCACTTGTCCTTTCACTAACCATGTCTGAGGAAAGTCTTGTTTCATCTTCTTTACGAACACCCATTAGGTAGCAGAGGATGGCATGTAGCTCCCCCTTAGCTTCCTCTTTTCCAAGAAAAAAACCCCTGAATTCTTGCAGCTTCTTCTCACACAGAGTGTACGTATGCATCAATGCAAGTATTTAAATTCTGCAACCTTAAATCACTGCAAGAGGTAGCAGAGGTAGTCAGCGGGTACCTCAGAACCAAAGCTAAACTATCAAAACTAAAGTTAAGCTACAGCCAAATAGCAAGAAATCTCCAAGGCATCTGCTGACTATACAATTTCTTCTTATTAAAGATAAAAGAGCAAACAGAATGGTCACATAACCAAACACTTGCATAACACTATCTCATAGGCAAAGTATATAGACTTTATTAATTAGTATAAAATGGGGAAAAAATAGAACTTACGTGCTAGTGAACTCATTGTGGATTCAGTGATTATTTAGAGACCTTTCAGAAGCGATGTCAGCACTTAATGTAAAACAGGACCTCATGAAGAATTAATCAGGACACTCCCATGAAGGTGATTTAGCAGTTAGATTAAACAATGTCCTTTTATACAGCATCATCCAGTGCAACCTGAAATAACCTGGCCGATGAAATTTTGTACCACTTACTGTCAAGACCATTGAGTTAGGAAACAATAATCCTTCTCTGTATAGCAGTTCATTAACCCTAGGTTTCTGCATTCAGCATTAAACAGCACAGTGTTGGGAATCTACTGAGAAGATAAATAAATTCAAAGAAAAAAGAAACAAAAGCCCAGCACAGGATAATAAACAGAAGCAAGGGGCACAGAATGAAAAGTTGAATCACTGCATTACAATCTACTAATGTTTGAGTACTGTGATCAAATACAAAAATGAATTCATCTAGTATTCAAGAGTACAAAAAGAAAAGTAGAGAAGGTCAAAACCATAATCAGGCAGAAATTCAGAAAGGAAAAAAACAATCTTTCTAAAAAGAAAATTTAAAATATAGGCTTCTGTCCATCGGTATTGGTTTTCATAATATCAGTTTCTTCCTTCACTTTTTAAAACTTAGATTACGCCATTCTATAGTTCCATTTGAAATATGCTGCCCACAATGATGTTTTTAAAATCTTTTCCACTTTAAGCGTAACAAGGTGTTAGAACAGAAACAATCCTCCCATAGACCAGAGATTGTTTCGCTACTAAAATAATTATTTCAATACTAATAATTTCAATACTAACCCAAAAATGTTATTACACCAGTGTCTACCACGTCTCTCTCAGAAGTAAGTTGAACATCCAGTCATCCATAATCAGACTATATAGAAGAGAAGCACTGCAAAGTCAGAATGCTGGTTCAGTATTGCGTGGACACTACTCGTTTTGTAGTTTTGATTACTGACACAACCTATATAATAACTAAAACCATCTTAAAAAGCACCAAATTTTAAACATGAGGTAAATCTAGGAAGAAAAAATAAACAAGAGAAGCAACTAAATCAAATGAAGCTTGTATGATAGCATTTAATCAATAAATTAATATTTCTTCTCTTTATCAATAAATTAATGTTTCTTCTTCTTGAGTCTTTCAATAAGATTAGCATTAGCATGGAACCAAAAAAAAAAAAAATGCAATTTAATGCAATTAACTAAGTTTAGATTCTGTATTTTCAAGCAAATTACCAAATCTGGCATGAAATTTTTCATTTCCTATCTACTACCTTACAGTTCTAAAATAATTTCATAGCACACTAACACAAATAAATTTTTACATAAAAATTTCTTGATCAAAAAAATGATTGTATTGGATTGTGTACATAATTAAAAATTACAGAGTAATCATTAATCATTAGAAATAAAGGTTAAAATTTGCCCTTCAAAGTAAATTAGGCAATGTAAATTTTAGGGAACCTTAGTATCTGTCACTTGCTTCGTTTCAATTTAATTTCACAAAGTTCTCTCAGTGTAAAGCTGAGAACTGTCCAATTTCAAATTCCTGCCAAAGGGCAGCTGAATTTACTATATTTTTTGCAAAATTTCCTTAGGAATACATGTGATTTCCATGCTCAGACTGAAGTTTAAGATCCTTCAAGACATTAATTCTATTTCTTCTCTACAGAGACTTGAAATAGTGAAAAAAGAAGTGGGAGAAAAATCATAACCATAAGAAGAGTTAAATTAGAGCAACTTTGCAAAACATGAAACCAAACAATCCATAACAAAACAAAACAAAACTGACGTCTGCAAAACAAAGTATATTCAAACCCTAAGTAATGTGAGAGATATACACATGCATAATTGATAGAATGGATATATTAAGAGGACCTGTAATTTCTGTTGTTAAATAAATAATGAGTTACCAAAGCAATTATAAGGTCATGGAACTGGCAGAAGTCCAAGTTAAATGCTTTACTCAGTGATAGGAAAGCTCTAGACTCTTAGAAATATGTCACATATGTGACATCAATTTTATTATTGTCACTCTTCCCATGCCAGGACCATCACTGTAAAGTGGATCAAAACCAGCTACAGTAAAAATAGTAAAAAATTTCTGGGCAATCTCCAACTTTGACTCTTAGCAATCCTTCTACATTATCAACGTAACTGTGTCTAGTTTATTTGCAGGCACATTTAGAACATCTTTCCTTCATTCTACATCTCAGTGCATCTGACAAGAATTGGCAAAATGTTAACTTCGTTTTAAGAAGCAACATGAAAGTAATTCTATATTTTAGACATGGAGTTCCCAAAGAATTCCAGTTTCATCACAAATTCCAAAAATGCAAATTTACACAATCGTATAATGTTAAGGATGGAAAAGAGCTCTAAGATCATCAGGTCCAACCATCATATACCCTTCATAATTTGCATGTTTAAGCATAATAATTCCTGGGCTTTTTTTCTTCTTAGTATTCCATTCTTTAAGTCCAACTGTTCAATAACAACTTCAGTACTAAATTAAAAAACCCCTTGTTATTATCACTGAATTGGAAAATGACTGGTTTTACCTTCCATTGTATAAGGTTAACACATTAGGCATCTGAACAACAGAGCAATACAAGAATTAATGCTTTTGTACAGTATTTATTCATTACCTATTTTGATAAAATGAGCAAAACTTTGGATGTATCGTGTTTATAGTACCCACTTAAATCACCTGCCTGCTCTCCAGTTAATTAAAGATACATTTCAAAATCACATTAACTTTTCATAGCTAACTAATAACCATATTTCAACACAGTTTTTTATAAAAAGAAAAAAAAAAGTATGACACTGTAAGCTTCCTCTTATTAGTTCATGAAAAGCATAATTGCTATGAAGCCTGTCTCTTTTATTAGACCAACAGTTAAAGCCAGTTCCCCAGGCACAACACTTCACAGGAGGTATGAAGCCAGTAAGCATTCCCTTTCTCTAAGTCTTTAGAGGGATCACTAATCTTTCAATCATGGATCTCAGACACTTAAGTCTAACAGCAGCAAGCAGAAGCAAACATACAGGGCTCTCTTTCTTTGTAATGATAGAGACATTGAAAACTCTTAAGAGGATAACAGCTAAAATTAGCCAAAGAGAAATCTATTTAATCCACATTCTGACTTTGCAGAATCTCATTAGTGTAAGTATTTTCACTTTTGTTGTTACACGCAATCAACTCAGACACTTCAAGGCAAGCACAGAATTCTGTGGGTAGTGCTCATACTTTAAAATCACTTTTGTGCTCACCTACACAATAAATTATTCACTAATATTACTGTCCCTTTCATATATTCAACAGTACAGTTTGGGTGCTACATGACCAAGGAACAATAATAGAAACCTAAAAAGCAGACTGCATTTAATTTAATTCACTTGCTTCTAATCCACTTAAATGAGAGTATTATCCAAAGAAACAGTATCCAATCCAAATAGCCTTTTGTACACTGCTGTCAGGGAAAGTAATCCATAGTATCATATACATATGCAAGGAATAAGCCTCTTTGTCTCCCCTGCACCTGCTTTTCCCAATCTGAAGATGTGGAATATTAAGTCTGTGGGAATTTCTGAATTTTCAGCCTTAAACTAGAAGCATAAATAAATAAATGCCCACATACATACAATCTTCACATGACAATAATTAAATTCAATTGTATTGTTACATTAAATCCCAGCATGACCTTAGTGCCTGTATTTTATATTTTACATCATTACCCCTACTTGGAGTATTCTAAGCTTTTAGAATTCAAAATTAATCCAAGAAGCACCCATAATAGGAGAATGAGCTCTCCTAACCTATGAAAATGACCGCTGGAGGCACGATTTAATGAATGCTACCCAACGCATACCAGAACCCACTTCCAAGGACTATCCTTTTCACCTTAAGATAAATCAATACTAGATAAATAAAGAGGACTGGGAGGGGAGGGGTGACTGTAGTACCGAGATTAACCTGGAAGGCACTGACTGAGCTCAGCCCCATCGTCATTCACGTCTAACCGAGTCCCTCACCCGCCGCCGGTCCCTTCCATGCCCGGGGATACCTGCTCTCCCCGTGAGCTCGGGAGACAGCCCACGGCACGGCTCCGAGCCCCTTGCTTGCTCTCACCACCGGCATCCTCTTCACACCGACACGGAGAGCCACCGGCCCCTCACAGAGAGCAAGGGGAGAGCCAAGGCCGCCCGCAGTGGCAGTTAACGGCCCTAACGGCTGCCGCGCGAGGAGCCGGCAGGAGCGCGAACGTGCGCGAGGGAACACCGCCCGGCATGGGAGCGAGCAGCGGCCGCAGCCGCTCAGCGCCTCCCGGAGCGGACCGTCCGGCAAACCGGGACTGGAACGGCTCGGTGCGGAGCCAGGCAGGGCGGGCAGAGACGCCGGCAGACGGGGTAGGGGTGAGGCGGACCGAGGAGGGAAGGGAGTCAGCCGCAGAGCGAGCGGGGACACCCAAGGGCAGGGACGGGCGCAAGGACGCACGACGGGAGGGAGGCGCGAAGGAGAGGGCACCCCGGGAGCGGACGAGGGGTGCGCGCAGGGTGCTCTCGGAGCGCCCCTTACCTGGCAGAAGGTGCCGGTGACCCCCGCGGGGCAGGCGCAGGTGTAGGCGGCCGAAGGCTGGGGCAGGAGCAGCTGGAGGCGGCGGGGCGCGCCGGGGCCCCGGGCCGGCACCGGAGAGCAGGTGCCGTTATTGCGGCAGGGCTGGCTGAGGCAGGGGTCCTGGCCGGAGGGCGCGGCCGTGGTCGGAGCAGGAAGGCAAGGGCGACGCTGGGCCAGAGCGAACAACAGCAAGAGGACCGGGGCGACTCGGGGCATGGCGGCGGGGCGTCCGAGTGCGGGCACCGATCCGCTGCGGGCAGCGTTGGGGAAGGAAGGAGGGGATGGAGACAGCGGCTGCTCCTACCCTCGTTCCCCGGGCAACGGGCGGGCGGGGACTGGGGAGGAGGAGCCGGCCGCCGGTGCCGCGCGCCCGGCAGGGGGCAGCCGCCCGCCCACAGTGCGCGGCCCGGCCCCGGGCGGGAGGGGAGAGGGCGGCTGCGGGTGGCGGGCGGGGTGTCTGGGCAGGTTCCCGGGGGCAGCAAGGCACCGGCAACGCACAGGGGTTATTGCGTCCCTAAAGCCGAGGCTGAGCACGGGCCGCAGCGGAGAGAGCCGATGGGGATGCGCTCCCTCCCCATCTCACCCAGGGGAACGGCGACCGGGCTGCGCGGCCGCCGGGACCGGCGCTGCGCAGCGCGTACGCTGCTTCAAAAAGGGAACAATACCCGCCAGGCATTCGTGATCTGCTGGTGCCTGCTGTTCTCCTCACCGGTGTCCATGACAATGCCCGAGCTCTGAGCGGGAGAGGTGCTGCCCCGGTTAGACCGACACCTGGAGCGGTGGTGCTAATTACTTTAGGGTTCTATTAAGAGGCAGCTGAAAAGCATGAAAATCAATCTCGTCATTATTCATAATGGGAAAAAGCTGTGTGGTTTCTTATGTCAGGTTACTTACAGCTGTTTCTTTTAAGTCTCTCTAATTTGGTAGTTTGGGGGGGATTTTTTTACTTTTTCCAGGATACACGGTCCGTAAATCAGTTAACGGACAGCAGGAGGATGATCCACGTTCTCTGAGCTTCTATTCATTTGCTTCTGCCAGTCAAGCATTTAAATCTAACGCCTTTTCACAGCTCTGTCAGGGCTACAGGAGGATTGATGACAAGTTCATAAACGTTTCCACCACACGTTTGGCTGCAACCTGCATCACCGGCGTAACTAACTGGTGATGCTAATTGAACTGAAAACTCATCGGGGTTTCTAGCAGCCTGAATATGATCCTCTACTTCCTCGCATCCAAGCTGGAGCCAGTGGTCGCTGCTCCTCCATCACCCCCGAGCCCCGTCAACTCCCCACAGCCACCGGTTCGGTGCCGCACCGGCTCCCTCTGCTGCCTCCCGAGCTCCTCTGGCAATCGTCCCTTCCTTCCAGCTGATTTGATGTACTTCCCCCTATCCCCAGCGGTTGGTTCCGATGTTTACTACAGACTGTAGGCACCGTGGTAATGCAAATAAAAAGCAAACTAGTTATAGATATTTGAATTATTTATTTTGCAACTATCTTCTTCTCACGCTTTTCTACCAATATTTGTTCATTAAAGCTCTTCCCATGTTGAGACAAAAAAAAAAATTAAAATCTGCTGTGCTCACCAGACCAGTTCATCATCGTATTTTATTTACTCACCGTTATCAAATGCCCTGTCTCAGTGAAACTCAGGAACTTGGAAGACCTTCTTACAATTTGACACTGAAATACTACCTAAAGAGGAGTATTGTTTTTCCAATCAATTTTGCAACCATAGGAAACATTTTTATTATTTTGCTATGCTGCTTCATAAGAATATCATGGAAAGAAATTCCACAGGTTTTTCCCATGTCAAATTACAATAACTGTTCAACCATTCTATTCTGTTCACAAGATATGTTGCCTTGTTCTACAAGAAAATAATTTAATTTGATTTGTTCTTGGTAAGTCCATGGAGACTGCTACTTGTCTCCATGCTGTTTTCTAAGTGCACTGAAATAACTCGTGTATACATCCCAGGTTGCTGTGGCATTCAATACTAAAGCAGCTGGGCTGTAATTCTGTTCTTCTCAGTAAAAATGTTTGTCCTCTTCAGTCTCCTAGGACCACCCTCCCACAGAGGCTGTCAAAAGACAATTGTTAATAAGGAGCTTTAGCAAGTTCTCTGAACATCTCATTGAACAAATCAGCAGCAGAAAATCCTACTTTCTAACCTGACCCATCTTTCTTTTTCTTCAAGCTCTTCTCTTGGTTAATTGTGCTGACCAGCTGAGGGATCTTTTTAACAAACAGGATACCTGAACAGACTGGCTATGTAGTGCCCCTATCTTTTTAATTACTCTTGGTACCAGAGGATACAATAACTATGGTGGAATTCTGGTCCATATTTGAGGCTTTTTATAGTAATAAGTAGTAAGACAATATGGATAAGTATTGGAAAAGATGGTTTTAGGATTGACAGCTAGATCAGATAATTAATTCTGTTGATGTAGTAGCATCACAGTTGCAGAAGAGAACTGTAGACCTAAGCTAGTCAACCAACAGAGCAGGACATAACATGGTGTCTGAGTCACACTGGACATAACTATACCACAGGTTTCCTTACCATTTTACAGATTACGTAAGTAATGTTTGCATTATAAGTGACATGTTCATGAGGAAATATTTAACTATACAACTGAAAATATTATGTTTACTTAAGTAGCTAGTGACTTCCCAAAATGCTCCTTTTATGCATTAAAAATGTTTAAATATGTGCAGTTTAAATAATTTTATAGTCACCTTTCCATAAACAAATTACTAATCTTAGTATTCAATAAGGATTCAAGCTGTCTGCCTCATTTACACTTGAGAATTTGAATTGTATTACCACTAATAGCTTATTAGTGTGGCTTAGCTGAACTGCAGTGTAGGCTATCTATTTTGATGGAGAAGTATCCATCCCCTAGTGGTTTGAAGGAAGTTTTGCAGAGATTTTTCTATCTATTCTGATTAAATATTTAGTGAGGAACAAAAATCTGATTTCCTAAGAGGAAGTTATATGCTTTAAATGTCTCCCATAACAACAATGTTGTTGGGTTTTTTTCTAAATATTGATTAATTCTTTTAAAACTTCAATTAGTCACATTTCTCTTTACCAGTATAGGAGCTAATAAGTTACTCTGTTGAGCCTTTCCTGATCTATGTCCATACTGTGATTCCTCTCCATTTCATGTTTTGGGCCAGGTGACCATCACATCTTTATGGTACCAGTTTGCAGGGAGTAGAACTGACATTTTCCTCAATTCAGGTTGTGCCTGCTTTGAATCAACTCAGGGTTTCACTTCAAATCTACCAAGAAAGATGGGTTTTAATTTCAGAAATTTCAAAAGGGTCCCACTCCTGCAACTGGAGTCAGATTTGGTCACTATTTAAAACTTATGCACTATAGATCACATGCATATTTCATAGCACTAGCAATTGAATGCTCACCATTTTTCCTTGTATAATCACTGCAAATACATTTTCTTCATTTCATATCCCTGTAAACACTGAATAGGGATTAGGTAAAAAATTATGTGGGCTTTTCCTTGTATGATAAAAACTTCAGAAATGAATGTCAGACTGTGTAGATATCATGCACATGTTACAACAAACAAGTATAACACCTGATGTGAAACAGAACTAAGGTACCAGAAAAGCTTTTGAAATCTGAAGCCTTTTCTTAAATATGTAGTAAAAACTTGTTTAAATTGATGGGACTGATGCAGCACAAAACAGTACAAGATTATTTACAATGCATAGAAACTTTATTTATTTATTTTCAGTCATTAGTAAATGCATGCAGGTGGCTTTTTTTTTCAATTCTGAAGATAGCTAATATTAGAATTGCAATATGTTTTAGTAAAACAAACATTTATCAAGTTGGGTCTTGAAAAACCCAGGGACACCGCACAGTCCCTTCTCTAAGAATATGAAGCAAAGGGGAGTAATCCAGTCACTGGATTTCCCAGCCCTGCTTCAGTGAACTCGGTGCAGGATGCTGTTGTCTTCCTTGGCTGACAGGGCACGTTACTGACTGTGTTCAATCCCTTTCCAGCAGAGCTGCTCTCCAGCCAGTTTCTCCCTTTACCTCTGATTTCTGGTCCAGACAGAAATAGCTGATACTGCTGTCCATAAACTGGAATTTACCAGTATTAGAAGTCAGTGTTACTAAAAGGTGGGAATATTTTAGTGTTTGATAACCACTTTCAAGTGACTTCCTCTCCTTTCCCCTGCTTTTTGAATAGCATTTATATTTCCATGTCCCAGAACAAGGCTTTCTCCTTTGCATACCAAAGAAATACCAAAACTGTGGGAAACCTTCCTGAATTATTAGTAGCATCAATACTTTTGGTAAATACAGTATGCCAAGCTATAAAGTGAAAGCTATTTGGAAGTGAAATACTGCTATTTGAGAAGCATAGCACAAACTATGGGAAACACTGGGTCAGCCTCTCAGTATTTAACCTCATCCACCATATGAAACAGCTACAAGAGGCTGTGGAAATAGAAGGGAACCAAAGAATGGGAAGACAGGCAAAGCAATGAAGCAGGAGTCTGTAATGCCTAGTTCCCAAGTTCAAAAATGCTGTTGAACACAGCCATTTTCCACAACTTCTGCTGCTCATTTGCAGTACTTCTCCAAATCAGTGCAAAAGTCAAAAAATCCCCTATTTTCCTTCCTATAGGGACCCCACCATCCTGGACAGTTTAAAGCTGGTAGCGGTTAAGAGGGTTCTATAGAAACTCATTGTCTTTTTTCACTGCCTTTGTCTCAGTCATGTCTGGAAGATAGCTGTGGAGACAAATAACAGCACTGTCAAGTATCTCCAATAGCATCTCCAAAAGCTGCCTTGGCTTTCAGTATGTAAGAATACATTTGTGCATAATCTTCCCTTTACAGAAGGCACCTTCCACATCTTCCCATTCCCAGAGAACAGAGAAGGATGGTTGCCATCTCACAGCCTGTTCCCCTGGCCTGATCTACCTCTGCCACAGCCTAGCACTAACAAGGAAGGGAGCAGGACAGGCACAGGACACACCCCACACCACACTGACTACTTTACCCCAACAGACTTACAGCTTGAACTGGACAGTTTCCTTCGCAACTACAGAAAGATGTCACAAGAATTAGGAGTTTCACATCCCCCTTTCATTCTTTTGAGGGAGAGGAGTCTGGGGGTGGGGGGTCAAGAGGGAAAGGGCACACTTTTATCCTTCCTATTACTCCTTTAACCAAACACCTTCACTGGTTCGGTTTTCCCGTTCGGGTCTTCTTATTGTGCTTGGGGTTTTTTTGTTTGTTTTCTCCTTCTTTGAACCAGGTCTTCTGCAGCTGCTACCAAACTGTATCTAGAGCTATCAGAAACTTTAATTTAGTGCCTGGAAACCCCAGATACACACAGCAAAAGAAGACATCCAAAATCCATTCCTCCTCCACCCACCCCCAAAACAGCTTTATGGCTGATCAATACCTGCATGTTTCAATACCAAGAGACAAGGATACAATATTCCTCTAGCTGCATCCTCCACCCCAGCCCACTGAAGCAGTTGTTTCTTAAGCCATTCACTATTAGCCACAGGCACTGCAGCTCTGAAATTTCTTACCTGCTGTATGAACATGTATTCAAGTTCCTTTACAATGCAGGTGACTGCAGCTTATGGTGGTGCCCTGGGGTGGGGTGACTCCTGCTACTGCTAGGAAAACCATATATGCTTATCTGAGAAAAACTGTTAAAAACACTGCACTGGGAGAGACTTGGCAAGCTGAGAACATGTAGCTGTGAAACTCCTGCAAGATCTTAGAAGGATAACATGGCAAACCTGGTTTTCAGTTCAAGCTATCAGAAGACTAGGAAGCTCAAGTAAAAGAGACAAAAAGCCCTGAAAATGCTCAGCTACCAGCAAGGTTTCCCCACCTCTTCCAAACTTTTTGTTGTAATCCATCCCAAAGCTTTTCATTTTTCTCCATTCTGCCAACAGTTTCAACTACAGAAAAGGATTTTGGCTCAGGGGAGGTAGGCAGACATTCAAAACATCCTTGAAATTCAGTACTTTTCATTTCCTGTTAGAGATCCCTCTGCAGAGGTACAGTCTTCTCAGATGATGGGAATCAGTATTAACCCATTTGAAGACAGATTGCTGAAAACAGGTGGGACAGGGACTAGAAAGTCCACAGATGACATGAAAGAGGCTACAAGTGCTGCAGGCATTTGGGATTTTATCAGTCCCTGCCCTTAAACATCTACCTTCTCAGCAGAGCAGAGCTGAGCAAGGGAAAGGAAACAGAGGGGGGGGAACCCTAAACAAAAAGCACAAAAAAAACCCCAAAATCACACATACAAAAAACCACTGGAACAAAACAAACCCACACAAAAAACCCATCCACATTATATGGTTGAGGGAGAGGAGGAGGAATCTAGGTAATTACATTATGGGAACAGCCTGCATATGAAAACTGATTCCTGACCAAGTTTGGCTCCAGGCATGAGGATTTTACACATTTGGAATAAATTCTTGTGCATCTTCCTACAAAATATGAAGATACACTAAAACTTACTAATTTGCATCAGATTTCATGCCACTTAAATGTTCTCTACACAAAAGATTTCTGTATAAAGCAAAAACCTAACACATAAAAAATAAGTTAAAAAATATAAAAAAGTCACTACACGAACTCAGTAGCAGCTACCAGTGCTTGGATGGTACTTGATACCCTGGAAGATTTTTTGCTGTTCTTGTTAATTTAGGAGAAGAAACCCATCCAAAAGAGTTACTAATGGCTGGTGTTCCCTAAAACTAGTTGAACTTACCATGTTAAAAAAGCCTTTCTTTGCAAAAATAATACTTATTGTACCTTTTATTAGAAAAATATACAAAACAGTTCAGGACTAAAATGATAATATGTTCTCCTGAAAGCTGTATCGTCCTCTTAGGCAGACACAGATTAATTTAATTAATTTTTCCTTTAATCCAATGTTGCTGAAAAGGAGGAATCCCTAAGATTTTGCCCCCATCCCTCCAGTCTTACCCACTCTTAGAAACCACAGTTCTGTTTCTAGAAAAGTACTGCAGTCCTGCAAACTGTGACTCTTCAGTTTATTTTTATAATTTACTACCTTTACCTTTTAAGCCAGACTGCTCTTCTAATACACTAACAGCTGCCCTTTGGAAGGAAAAGAAGGATCATCCTAAAGGGTTTCACTGACTTTTCAGGCCAACTACATGCTTGGTCTGGGCTGAAAACAGCAGCCTTCACAACAAAAATCAATTGTCACCACAGGTACTTGGTTTTTTTCCTCCTCTTCAAACATGCAACGAACAACTCCTTTTTGCACTGAAGTCAGTTTTCACAATGACTATAAATCAAATTCAAAACTCACAATTTTCAAGTCCATGAAAGCCAGATTCTAGAGGGAGACAACATGGATAAAAAAATATCAATACACATGATATTTTAATACAAAATATTAGCTTTTTTCTTTTTTTTTTTTTTTTTACACAAGTCAGTTTTTTTAAAATATAGAACCTTAAAAAATGAACAAATTGCTATCCACACACTATAAACACTTTTTTTTTTGTGCTCAGTTTGATCAAGTTATCAGAACAATTTAAACACCAGTCCATAGTTTAAAACACTGCCTTGAAGTTTTATGAAAACTATGCCGCACTGTGCACTGCCATTATTGTATGTACAGTGTGAAGAGCCTTCTTTCAGTTTGAATACGGTAGAAACTGTTCAGTTACCAGGTTCTTTGTGCAAGGATTTCACATTCTAGTCATGCTCACAACAGATTCGCATTACATTTCAGTGGCACTGGTATGAGCAACCACGTGTAATATTGCGAATGCTCACTGGAAGAATGTCCATTACATGTACTGAGATACAGATTCTGGAAGTACAAGTTCTTCAGCTAGATAAAAGAAAACTCATTAGTTGAGGGGAAATACTAGCCTGATTAGCCAGGAGTTTAACAATTTCTAAGCACTGAAATGAATTTTGATTTCTCAAAGTTGAATAAAAGTAACTATCGCATTTTCATAGAGATGAACTATATAGCAGATACATCTCAGGAATATTGGTAATCGCCTGGTTTTTGAACCCATAGAAAGAAAAAAATTCCCTCTAAGTTGGAGGTCTCAAAACATCTTGTTTTAGTAGTAAATCATCCGTGTTGCAGGTTGTTAGCCAAGTAGATTTTAGGATGATTTACTTGCATTACAGTAATTTACACAATTGAACTTTATGCATACAGTACAAAACTATGAACAAAAAGGTGAAGCAAACTTTTTTATTTATATTCAGGTAAAAACATTAACCTGATGAAGTAAATTATTGCAGATTTGAGAAATCAGCACATAAAACAGTTGGACAGAGCATTGCTTACAGGTGCTATATCTGTGTCAAAAGACAAAGGCTGAACTGTTTGTTCCAAGCTAGCGCTGGGAAAAAACAAATGAGAAAAAAAACAAAACAAAAAAAATCCCTACAAAAGTAATCAGGAACTTAGCTCAAGAACAAGAAAACCCTTTACTCAAACAGGGAATGAAACAACTAATTTGCCTTTAAAAAACTTTATATCCACTCAAAATGCTCTGGCCTTACCACAATACACACTGGCCAGCCCAAGCTGTTGGACTTCAACTACATGAAAGAAATAATTCTTCTTTGCCTCTAGTAAGAGGCTTTTGCTGCCTGAATCACTGTGTAAACAGCTCTAGAGCATCGACTGCTAAAGGCTGTCACCTTTATATCCTACTACTACAGTAAAACTATGCTATAAGAAAGGTTCTACCTAGTTACAAAGGCTGAATTATATTGACAATATATATTTGATTTCAGTAAAATTTAAATTATCTTAAGCAAAGAAAGAGGCATGGAGCAGTTAAATGCCCATGCTAACCAAAATATAACAATTGTTGAATGTTGCACACAAAAAGAACCAAGTGAATTGCACATCAGACAATACATGAGGTTGGGTAAAATTAGAGGCAGGTGAGGGTACACAGAACTAGTCTACTAAACTAGATTTGTCAAATACATGGTGTATTTTAATTTCTGTACTTATGTACAAAAGTTGTCTTTGGAGGAAAAACTTCAGACTTAGCTAGATGGATACACACAGCCCAGTATTAAACTGCACAGCGACATTTATTGTTCCAGCCTGGAAAAACATCCCTTTTTAAATTTCACACAGCAAAGCAAGTTAAAAACTTCACTCATCAAATAAATGATAATTTAAACAAGAACTTGCTAAAGAAACCTTGTCACAACAACTTTTAGGGCCTGATCATTTTAAGTCCATAGGGGCCTTTAATGAATACCAACCAAGTGTCTTTGTTTATAATTTGCAAGCCGTTTTTCTACAACAAGAAGGCGTAACACGTTTCCTTGACTCAGGTGATATATTTAGAAAAGAATCATGAGTTTCTCTTTTGCTGTAACAGGCAGACATTGCATTTTTCATTGTGATCAGGAAAGATGGAATGACTGCTGCCCTTCTCTTGCAGCTATCAAGAGTTTTTCACGCATTATATCAATAGTTGAATAGTCCGGCAATTTGAGATAGTTCACACAAGTCATTACTGAGGGCAAGAAATCATCTGGGTTCTCCGTAGACTCAAATGTCTTGCGTACAATTGTCAATGGAGGATTCAAACTTCGAAATCCTATTAATGAGAAATGACATTTAGAATAAGGTTATTCCTCTTAAAACCACAAAGGTAACTGTAGATATCTCACAGTGACAGAAGCATGCATCTCATAACTGAGTTTTTAAAAAGTTTAGGAGGTGCTTTATAAGGCCATGTATAGCAAATAAAGATATCTAAATTCATTTCTGTAATTAGTTTTTCAATATTAATTTTTTTATTTCCTTTTTAAGCTCAATACATCTACTTTTAATTGTGTTCTTTATAAGAACCCTCTAGGAACCATAATTGTTTTAAGAGTTTGTTGGTTTCATACATATCTTTAAGAGCCTTGGAAGTTACCTGACTCTTCTACCTTAATATTTTACTCCAAGGTTTTTATATTCCCAGCCACCAATTCTGTCTGCACTCTCTCCCCCTAAAAGAGCTCTGAATTGTGTTAAGAAAGAATCAACTTCTTTCAGTGTCAATCCCTTAACTAGGAAAAAAAAAAACTAAACCCAAAGAACATAAGTAATGGAACAGATTTGTAAATTTTTACTTGTAAAGCGCTCAGCTGAGAACACAGTAAAATGTGTATTCTATAACAATCCCTAGCAAAGACAGCAAATTCCTCAGTTTTCCTCACTGCCTCATGTAAATTCTGAAATTCAAAAGAAGAGAAATTTAAGTTTATCACTATCATTAGAATTGTCTCCTTTCTGGAAAGAGAGGTTTACTGTTTCCAGGTAGCAATATGTTGTTGTCATACTTAAAGCACCTCTAGCCAAAGAATACAATATTAATACTTTTTAATTTTGTTTAAATTTTGAACTATTGTTCACCTTCTGGCAAAAATGCCATGGATTAACACAAAGTTTGAGAATTCTACCTGGAAGTCCATCCAGCCACTTCCGAAACTAGAGATATCAAACAACTCTGAACCTCTAAATACAGATAAGTAATTTTTTTGCTTTACTGAAATGCTCAACTTATTCTGAAAAGCACTTATAATACTGATTTCATATACAGCAATATACAATAAACAAAACCTACCTCCTACAGGCAGTCTGGGGCTACCCGTCACAAACTGAAGAAACAGTCTTTGCTGCTCACTGTCAAAGCTACTGAGAATTTCAAAGAGATACTTCACTGCTCGACTAAGGAGAAAACAAAGCAAGCTATTATTGGTTGTCATTCAAATTATTGCATAATATTAATACTCAGAGCACTATGAATACTTTCAAATAAGTTTCATACAGTTCTTTTACCTTGAATACCAGTATACGGAGATTATTTAAGTACAAATTTTCTAGTGCTAATATTCTTTTAACTCCAATACTGTATTACCTGTCATGTGTATAACCGTGATCTGGTCTGCAACATTCCATTAAAGTCTTTGCATCCCAAGTGTCCGTTTTACTGCCGCACAAGAGCTGCTCCAACTACAGAATTAAAAAACAAGGAAATTTTTCCTTTTAGAACTTGAGGTAAAATGAGTAATGTCTGTTCTGACTACTATTAAGGCATTCTACTTTCTGGAACAGGTTGCTGCAAAACAACCTCAGTTACCCCAAGCAATCCTCAAATTCTTTGAATCCAACAGCTTCATCCCAGTGACAGCCTCATTTGCTGACTCTGCCCCTGCACACAACCCACTACCACGAGGCATTGAATGCATTTCTCTTTTAAAACTGATGGTCCTGATTAGCAGCATACACTGCAGAACCAAAACTGCATTAACTTTTTAGAAATCTACAATCTCACTAAAACCAGAGGTCTGAAACACTTAGCTGTTCTAATAAAAAGCAAAATAATCTTACAAGATTTTAATAATAATTTAGGAATGGTTTGTAAAAAGGTTCAAATGGCTGCATAGCTATCAACAACTGAACACGGGATCATACACATCCATCCTATTTAGGGAAGGATATCTTATACCTCATACTACTCCTGTGACTTCACTTTTATCAGCTGTATTAGTAGATCAGCAACAGCCTAGTGCCCCATTTCAAAACTTCCAAGAAAAAGCATCAAGCTATGCCAAACAACGAGACAACAGCCAAACAGAATCACATATACTACAATGCAGGTAAGTCTGGGCAAAACAGCAGAGAAATGAGAATAATCTGCCATTTTTACTAGCCTTGAATTAGCTGCAGAGAAATAGTGTGGTGGTACTCTTTAAAAGTAGTGCTGACAGAGAGACATGAAAAATCACTATGAGAAATTACAGATCTCAGCTTCAAGAGACTCTTGAATTGTAAAGCATGAAGAACAAAAGAACACAACAGCTTGGCTAACACATTGCTTCATAACATGCTTAAATGTTTGTTTGGGAATTCAAAGGTATAAGTTGATGAAGGTAAACAAACTCTTCAAAGTAGTCTTCAGATAAACTCCCTAAAGGCTAAGTAGTAAAACATTCTTCCAATCCAGGCAACCATCATCGCTTCTCCACTTAGTCAGCTTAAGAGCACAAGAATTTTACATGAAAATTCATAAAATAGGTGGTGCCAACAAGGTAAGATCAACAATCCTTGCTCTTTACCTCTTCATCTGAATTTCTTCTTATAGTCTAAAGCTTCATTAAAGAGCTGACTAGTTTTTTTTATAAAATATTCAGGTAGGACCCACACCTTTAACTATTAAAAAGTACTGCAACACAAGGAATTAATAGAAATACCCATACCAATAGAGACCCTGCACACATAAGCTTAAGCACTTCTCAGAGAAGCTAGATACACTTGATTTTAAAGAAAACTGAGATGTTCATTATGAAAGAATCAAATAAATGACGACCCAACACAGAAATCTAACATTTCAGTATGCAGTTTAAAGGACACCAAGTTTTAGTAAGATGCAGAAGTGTAGTACTCGTACTGCCACAACTGCACTGCACCCCCAATGCATAACTCAGCTCAGACCACCCATGGGTACAGATACACTGTCATAAAAGTACCATATATAAAGCTATATATATATTTTCATCAGTAAAAAGTTCACCAACCTCCTCGGGATAGAAGTACTGAAGATGACTGAGAGGAAAGACTGATTCAAATCCATCTCTGAATGAGTCAAACTGTCTGGCAACACCTTCATTTAGCGCCCAGAAAATAACCAACTGCAGGGAAGAAAAAAACCCAAAGTCAGTTGAACAAAGGAAGCATGGAATGATCATTAACGTTCAAAAGACTACAGCTGCAGGAAGAACAACTCTACAGAACCCTGGCCATATGCTCACTGTAGTTGTGAGAAGAGTTTAAAACTTTGATTCCAGGAGCTGATCTACAGGACTGTCTCATTCTACCTTAATTCATAAGCTCATGTTGCTACATGGGTGCAAGTGCAGTGCTGCTGCCATGTAACAGAGACAAAATTTGCTGGGTTTTTTCTTGGAGTTTCTCATGTGATCAGTCATTTCTTATCATGATCTGTCACGCACCAGTCCTTCAGAGTTCAAAAGAGCTGATACTTAGAATATCCGAAGATGCAACTCATGCAAGTTTAAACAACTTATTTACCTTTAATTTGATCAAACAAGACCAATGCATGGAATTCAGAATAGCTGATTAAACTGATTCTATGCAACAAAATATTTTAAAATCTAAACATTTATTAGATATTTAGAAGCCTAAACTAGCTGTTCTCTCTGAGCACTGCTATTCATTTAAAATTCAGTAATTAAAACAGAAATCCTTAGATCATAATTGGCATTATCTTAGTTTCCCCCAGGGAAACATGTAAGTCCATTTTCTAATATATAGTTAGAAAAAGTAACTTTAGGCCTATATAATATAAAGTAGCTTAATATTGTAAGAATACATGGAAGAAAAGAAAATCTTCATTTCATGTTACTGGGATACAGCAAAAGACAGTATGACAGCAGTCTAAGCTTTTTTTTTTTTTTTTTTTTTTTTTTTTTTTTTGCATCTGCAGTTACCTTCTCAGGATTAAATTCACCTTCCAAAGTGTACAGCACATACTGAAACAATAATCACTGGGGGGGAAGAGAAGGGGACATGATACAAACAAGATCAACAAGATCAAATTTCTTTTAAATCCCTTGCAGCCATCATTTCTCCACCAAATAAAAAAATATATTATACAGGACAAACTGCATGTCAAGTTCAGATTCTTTTGTCAGTTAGTGCTACAGATGATTACAGTTGCCTTGGCTACCCCTCAGCTCCATTGGGAAATGAAGGCTGGTTGTAAAAGATGCAATGTCAACACACAGCTACTACTTCTACATGTGTTAAAAGCTGTGACCTGGAATGGTGAGCTAAGTTTTGAAAGACATCTGAAGATGCATCTGAATATGATTTAAAGCCTCACTGACACTGCTGGACTCCTGAAGGAAGTATTTAACCTCCCCCCCCCCCCAAAAAAAAAGAAGAGTGACTAGTTCCAGAAAGCTCTTAAATACGAAAGCCTTTTTGCATGTTTATTAACGTTGCCCCAAGAGTTAGGCATTGAATTTCAGGAAAGGTACATACACCAGCAGCACAGTAGGCTGCTCTAGTGCATTCTCTAATACAGAATATTCTGTATTGTATTGGCTATTGTAGCAGCAGAGTTGCTAACTTAGAACTATGATTACATTTTTACGACCAGGAGCATGGGTCAAAATTGATCTGCACTGTATTCTTGTGGATTCTGCATTCTAGAAACTTGATCACAGATTTAGAGCAAGTTGCCCTCTTTCTTTATAATGCAGGAGAGAACGAGAGGGGGCAGCAGAGAACACGGTCTTTCATTTTGGTAGCTGAAGTAATTCCACTTTCTGATAATGGTAGCTCCTGTGGGAACTTGCCCCTGGGGGGCAAAATGGGAGCTGAAAGGTGGAATGACACGACTACAGGAGAGGCATGAAGAGTAACAGACAGATATTCTGGCTTTATAAACTAGTTTTAACACTAATTTTAATGAAAATGACATTTTCAAGAGCAGGGCAGCTGACCCACAGGGAGCTATACAGCCCATCTGATAAATTTAATCTGCAGTTTCTAAATTGCAATTCATCATATAGATTGTGATTCAGAGGATACTAATTTTCTCTCTGATATCTTTTCCATTTCCTTGACATCAAGTCAGCAACGCCAATCACTGAAATCTAGTTCAAAATACGCTCTATAAGGCAGGAATATAAAAACAAGGATAGAAAAAACTGCACAGGAAAGACAAAGACAGAAAAAACTGCACAGGTCTCGCTTACAGAAAATAGTCCCCAAAGCTGTTTCAGAAGCAAGCTTTCTGTAGTGATCTGCTTTTCCTTTACAATTCCAGAAGCATGAAATAGGATAATTGCAGGACATACGAGATGTCTGCAAGTTTCTCAGCACAGATACCTGACATGTGTTGCCTAAAAAAAACAAACCTGCCTGCAAATTATGGAAACCAGACTTCAAAGCAATCTTGCTCATCTTTCCTCAGCAAAAAGAAACAGTAAATCCTGTAACTATGGTTGTTGGCATTGCTCATTTTTAAGTCTGCAAATAACCTTATATCCAAATATCTTAATTTTAGAAATTCTTGTTTACTATCAGAAGTTTGTTTGTTTGTTTTCAATAAATAAAGATTTGACAACCGGATATAACAGTTTGAAACTGGAAGATAAACAGCACCTGCTAAAGATTAAGTTGTAAGGATTGTGTAATAACTCTACAGAATTCTCAGCTGATAAAAAGGAGCGTACACACCCCTTACCCCCTTACTGAATAAATTCTACCAGAACAACAGGCAAGATTCTTATCAGTGATTGAAAATCTTCAGTCCTCACAGTGAAATTGGCAGCAAACTAACATGTCAGGAAATGGAATTGAAATAATGGCTTTTTCATGATGCAATCATTCTTACTTCCATCCCACTCATGTCTTCATGTGACAATAACTGCATTCTTCTTTCCTTCCTCTTCTGCAGGCTCTTTTTAACCTATTCTCTTCACAAGTTTCCTATACCAAAACAGTTCCCTACCTTTGTTAAGCAGTAACACATCTTTATTTTTCCAGATTTTAATGTCCCTTCTGACATAGGATAAATCAATATGCTCATATTGCTGTCAATTTCCTATGGCAATGTCTCATTCTCTGCTCCTTATCTACTTTTCTATAGTTTACGAGTTTTGTTTGTTTGCTTCTTTTGGTTTTCTTGGGTTTTGACTCACAACTGAGCACGTTTTCTTAGATCTGACTAAAAAAAAATTCCATTAATATAAGCACACTGAAGTGTTGGTACTAAATCACTACTGCAACCAATTTCATTTTCATATGCAAATATGGGAATGCATTTGAAAATTCCTAAAGTCCACAGCTTCCTTTATTCTACTATTACACTTTTCATGAAAAACCCCCATACTTCTGACAAATTTGTTTTAAGTAGACAAGACTTTTTCGTACTATAAATGTGTCAAGTTGGGTGCACTGACTGGGATGCAACCATTTTCTGTGGTAATAAACCAGTACGGAACAGAATGAAGTGAAAATTATACATATATATATATATGGAAAAGGCAGCAAAGTTAGGAAGAATAAATGCATTTTTAGTCCTAGCTTTGCTTTTACATACTCTGAGATACTCCTCTAAATTGTGGATGGTGACTGGTGTATCTTTTCCCCCTTTTTTCAGTTCTATATTAGGAAACCCAGGAAGAGTGAAGTCCAGCCCTAGATCTTCCACTGAGCAGCCATTCATAGTCAGAGCCTCCAATGCATACTGTAGACTTTCTTTGGTCTAAAAAAGTGTAAGTGAAAGGCAGTTAGAACAATTCATTCACATTACCTTATCCAAATATTATGATCTCTAAAGCAGTTTTTACTAAGTGAACATTTCTGTAAGAATATGGCTACTAACACAATTACACTACTCCTTACTTTCTCTATTTCTCATACATACCAGTAAATGAAGAAAAACCAAATATGTGCTTATTTCTAGCAATGTTGCAATTAATTTTAACTTCTTGAGTATTATTTATTTAGAAAATAGTACTGCAAGAGAAGGAGATGTGTACTATGCTAAGGCTCTTAAGGCTATGTTTTTTTTCTAGAAAAGTTAATGGTATTCATATCTGGTGTGCATACTGACATTTTTTTGGCTTTCATCCATCAGGTTTCAGGTTTTTCAAACTCTTGTTGGGAAATTAAAAGTGGTGATCAAGGAGAGAGAGAGAGAGTGACAGTGAGGTAAAGAGGAACAAAGGCCTGTAAACTTGCAATAACTTCATTAGTAATAAAGTAGATGCATTAAGAGTTTAAATTAGGTTATTACCACCTACCATTTATTAGGTGGTAATATTAGGATACCAGTTAGAGTATGCATGCCAAAGTCCTTCTATCATTACTCTGCAACAGTGCATGGTACTATTCTTAGCTAAGAGTGGACAACCGTGAAAAAACAGACTTCTGTATCCATAAAACAATCTGTACAGTCACATACAAAGCAAATATACAACATTTCTGCATACAGTTTTCACTGGAGAAGGAAAAACCCCACAGAAGCCATTCCTAAAAAAGCCTGGAAACCAAGCCTTTTGAATGTTCAAAAATTAAGGACAGACTTTCTCCCCTGATACACAAGTTGGTTAAGTCTCTTCAAAGTAAACGGAAGTTACCTTAAGCAAAACATGTACATCACAATGAGACCATGCTATAATTACCAGTCAATGATTCAAAAATGTAAAAACTACTTCTTTTATTGGACTGAAATCATTATCACTACTACCATCAGTATTAAGCACTACCACACACTTTCAATTACAGATACTTCATAAAATCCACACGTGTGAAAATGGACTCTACTCTTCTTAAGGGTTATTTTCCCACCTGTGTTTTGTCCTGTTCAAGTCTTTTCTTTTGTCTTACAATATCTTCAAGGTGGTATATTGATTTGGCAACTACTGGATCAATACTGAACAAGTCATGAGACGTCAACGAAGTTTCCTGTCGTAACATCCATTTATAAAAAGGAAGTCCAAGAGGAAGGTCCACCTGAAAAATGAAGCTTTGTTTAGTATTGAATTGTCTTCCAAAACTGTACCTTTCACTATTTTATCTCTTGACTGGATCTAGAATATGATTTACTCATAGTTCTGGCACACACTAAAACATGTCTGAGCCTTTTCACCAGAGAAATTTACAGTCAAGAAAACAGAAGTGACTTTCTAGTGCATTTACATTAGAGCAATCAGCAAGCTAGCAGCTGTATTAAGCCCCAAATGATCTCTAAAGACTGGTGAGTGACTACAACACATGGCAGACAACTATAAAGACCTTTTCCTTTCCTCGTAATAGCTCGGCTGAATCTTTCCTCTCACCCCACCCAAACTGCGAAAGCTGAAAATAATTCCATGCGACTCTTAACGCTATTTTTCCACAACACAGTCAGAACTAAAATATTCATTTAATTCTAAAGTAACACATTTTCCATTCTTTCTCACCAGTCTAAAATCCATGATTGCCTTGGCCATGAGTTTTCCTAGGAACCGGAACTTCATTTTAACTTTTGCAATGTGAGCTGGCTTGGCTGTTCTACCAAAAGGAAGTGCAAAAAGGCCTTGAAGATTATGGATGTACTTGGTACCTTCCTGGCTTCCTGTTAAGGAAGAAAAAGAAAGTTCAATACATATACTGCTAGTTTCACTCCAAACCATAACCTAAAGCTTTTCTTATTAAAAAACACAAACCCAAAGATAGTTACATATTATCATGAGGCATATTTTCTAACCATAAACCAAGGTGCTCTTTCAATCAAAGCCAATCACAACATTGAAGTCAACTTAGAATTCATTCAATAATAGATCAATATCGATAGTTTAGATAGTAAAACACTACCTTTTGGATTGGCTAAAGTCACTTCTTCTCCCCTCCAAAGGCCCAAGTCTGCTCTCTGGAGCTCCTGAGATACAAGTGCATAGAACTCTAGCGTGGGGCCTAGGCCTGTGCCAACCTTGAGAGGAAGGGAGGGTGCAGAGAGAGCAGATAAATGAGTACATTAGGTCACTTTGACAATCAAAATATTTACTTAGACTGAGAACTATAGTATAATATTGGCTACAAAAGACAACTCCATTGCAAAAATCATCTAGAGAACCAATATTTATAATATGACAGAGAGCTTGGAAAGACCACATTACCAAAAGCAGTAATAGTGGAATAAAAGCATTAGCCACTGAATGAACATATTATAGCAGAAACACACTCAGATGTTTGTTCAGAATTAGAAAAAAGAAGTGCTCTGCTGAGTAAGATGGATTACAAAATTTAGTAGACCAGAAGAGAGTTTCTTCTAGCAAGTGAAAAAAAAAAAAAAAAAAAAATCACAAGCAAGTGGATTAGGGATAAATATTAGATAAAATCTTGTGGCACCAGCAATCATAAGGACTAAGACACTAAGCAAGTTCTTCTGTGAAAGTGGTAGCTTTTTTTGTATTAATCTTGAGTAAATAGTTGTTAAATTAGACTGCATTAATATTACTTACTTCATTCTCATACTGGATTTCCAACATGGCTCTTGAACTGCCTAGATCCTGCATCACAGATTCTGCCTGTTTCAACAGCTCATCTCTGTTCACAGTGCGCTACACATTAGAGAAGTTTTAAGTAATGAAATTATGTCTGTAAGTCCCAGCTCCCAAGGCAGTTACAACAGGAAAAAAAAATATATGCAAGTTTTTCCACCCCATGCTAATACTTCAACATTTCAACAATTTATCAGTTTATACTTTGATAAAATAACTCTTGCTTCTGTATGAAAACTGACTAAATCACAGTGTTCATCATAAAATGAAAAAACAATGCCTTATATTTGTATGAGTACAACTAATAACAATAATTCTTGCCAAGAATCTTGCAGTAGGACTACAGCATAGAAGAGAAGCATTTTCATGTGACATTACATATCTTAAACTAATATGTGGAGAAAAAAATAAAGAAACAAAAATCCAGCAACCTAAAGGAACAATCTTACACCCTGCCACTGCAAATTTTCTGGTAGGGAAAGTGGCAGGTTTCAAATAAAACAAAACAAACACTCAAAAAAACCCCCAAACTGAACAAAACAAAAAAACCAAAACAAACCCACAACTGGTTTTCTTATATGATGGAAGCTGTATTCTAGGAACTAGATTTTCACGTCTCTTGTCTCTTCTCCCAGAGACATCCAAGAACATACAGCAGATCTTACTTTTAGATAACGTCTCCAGACTCAAGACAGAAACTCAGAGATTCCCTCACTTTAAAACAGTCACAGTTCAGTTTTATTACATTGTGACAGGAGGTCTAAAACCTTCCTCAGAAGAGAAGGACAGTATTTTATTTAAGTGACCCTTAGGGCTCTAAACCCTATTGCTTGAATTATTCTGAAATTCTGCAACAATGTCACAAATGTAAGCCAGAACTTAAAGCTCCTTCTTGAAAAATAGTTTCAGCAATTATGTAAAGACTCCAGCTCAAAATTTAGCATTCAGTGACGGAGCAGTGTGCCATACTCTAGCCCCTTCTGCCACCTACTGGCAGACACCCAGAAGACACGATGCTCTCGGAGGTTTTTAAGTTAATAAACACAAACCTCCCCTCTAGCGGTGTACTACGAAAACCCTAAAGTTTCACAAATAAATCTGGCAGACAATTATATTCTTAAAAGCAATTTAAAAATAAGCATAATTCATCCATTCGATTTTTAAACCCATATATACTTACTTTTTTCCTGTCCAGTCGTGGTGCCACCCTGCTATCCTGAGAATCTGATTGATTGATTTCTGGATTAGTATCCAGCAGTCTTTGCATGGCTCGATCTCGATCAAAAGCAGTTACATAAAACAGCATTTGGCGGGTATCAAATGGAAAGAAAAATGGGCTGTAAAGAGCATTGGATTAGTTAGCTAGGTTCCAACTATGAAGTTTAAAACACAATAGAATTGTAGTATGCCTGAAATTAGTGCTTAATTAAACACTATTGTGAGAGCACACTCCAAAGGAAGCCTTGCACTTTAGTTCTACTTCTAATGCTTATGAGCAAGAGCTAGAAACATTTAAGTCTTCCAACAATAACTCTGAATGCCTGAATGTTCCACTATGCAAAGTTTGTAGCAAAAAATAACTATTTGTTTACATGTTCACTTCCATTTTATAATTAATAAATCTAACTTAGATCAACCTTTTTAAGAAGGTGGGTTATGGTCCCATATTTGGGAGGTGGGGAGGAATGAAATGAGAAACTCCCTACAGCTGCACCAGTATTCTACAGCAGCTTAACAGGAGAAATAAAAACTGCCTGAATAATGAAGTACTATTATTTCAATGACAAAAGTCAAAATTGCTCTAAAATACCTGTAAGATGGGATCCAAAATTTGCAGCTAGTCTCTCTGGATCAGGTTTCAACTATGTTGTTTTAACTACACCACATAGGCATAAACTGCGCAAGACTTTGAGACTACATTGTACTCTCCCCCAGCTCTTTCAAAAGCCCTGTAACATATGATGCACCTGGGCTACCCAGCTGAGGCCCACTGAACCCAAATCAGGAACAGAGCAAGTCATTCTTACCATGTTTTTCCAAGTTCTGTCAGCCAAGTTGGTATGTTTCCTGTCATAATTACCAGCGGATCCTGAAGCTGCCGGTTTGCTTTTGCTGTCAGTTTACTATTGATAAACTCTGAGGTTGGAATTATCTCCTTGGAGATTGCATTCTGTGTTAGATAAAAACAATGCAATTCTAGTTAAAGATATGCTGGAAGAAATACAAAGCCTTTGTTAAGAGTTTTTTAATGCTTCTAATTTGATCATCATCACAAGAAAAAAACCTTTCATTGTCACTTAAGTAATGCAGAGTCTAAGCCATGGAAGAAAGACCGAGTAGATTTTTATTATTCATTATCTTTTCAGGAATACTGTCGCTCTTTGAACTTAAGGAAAAAGCATAAATGATGAGTTTAACACACTGCAGAAGAAATATGATTGACTAAGAATTTTTCCCTTTCATCTTACCAGAAGTTAAACAAATAGGCAGGGACAGAGGGTAGTATTAACATTATTGTGTCTTGGTGGAGGGTGGCAAACAGGGGAAGAAAGCTATTTTAAGGTGTTTCAGGACAGAGCTGTCTGTATCAATTACAGAAGTGATTTAAAAAGTGCTCTACTCACATCATACAAGTAATACCAGTATCGGCTGATAGCATGTAAAACTCTCAAAAGAAGAATAACATCTAATGAGGGATCTTCAAATGTTATGTTTTCTGGTGGAGTAGATATGAGGTAAACTTCTAGAGGATTTAATACCGAAGGGCATACACCATCTAGCAGGAAAAAAGAATGTTATCAAAACAAATCAATTAGAAATCTTCCTAAGATTTGCCTAGATAGTATTAATCATAGCATTCACTGAACTACAATGCTTTAGTCAGACATTTCAGTAAATCTTTTTTCTTAGTTTCAAACATTAACCCATGTTTGTTTTTCTTATACTATGCTTGCTTTAAAAGAAACACTGTAGTGTCTCTAAACACTCCTCCTAATGATCCTTCCAGATATTTCACAAATCTAACATATTAGCAAGGCAACACACTCACCATGCCACAATTCATCATGCTTTTTAGAATTTCTAGGAGAGGTTTTTGTGGGAGCAGTTTGTGCTCTTCCTCTTTTACCACCAACACAGTCTTTGCTACCATCTTCATCTTCTCGCACAGGTTTGTACCTAAAACATAATCAGAATTAAAAAAAAAAGTTTGTGAAATACTAGCTTACATAGAAAAAAATCAGTTATAAAAATGTAAAAGTGTTAGTTGTTTGATTACCAGAATTTTACTTGAATGACAGTTAAAAGCAGAAAGACAAGAACAATGCATTTGGGTATGATCTAGCCTTTGAAGCTAGGCTCTCAGAAGCAAAGTATGGAACGAGAGAAAAAATGGGTCCTTTCTGGCTCCATGAACTAGAAGAGAATCACAAGGTATAGAAAAAAACAACCAAAGTGGGTTATTGGTTTTTTTTTTTTTGCTTTTGCTTAAGACATTGAGATAGCAGAAAGAATAAAATAATGCTTAAGATTAAAATGTTTGCACAGTCAATACTGCTCCTTTCAAAGTGTGGCTAGAGAGTAGATACATCTGCACAGCAATCAACTATGAAAACCCATATGAAGCTGATAATCTTTTCTAGCTTGCAGACATGTTATCCATTGTTTGTGGTTAGTTACCTAACAATTATTTCTCTCTGTCTAGCTGGTGTCATTTAGGATTTCTCCATTTCTTTTTCAACACCATTACTCATAAGATAGAGAGAATGGCAGTAGCTAACAACAAAATCTTTCTAGGATTCAAGAACCTCAAGCACATCAGGAAATTTAAAGCTTAGCAGTTTTGGAGGGGGTAAAAATATATTTTCTTTATGTATGTACATCTAGAAAACTCAGGAAGTTGCCTCTGTGTTTCTCCAGCCAGCTTACCAAATGGTGTGTGTTTTTGTCCAAATGCCAGCTCTTCCCAGTGGGTTGCTTTCATCATCTGTAGACTCCCTCTCCTCCTCGGCTTGCAAACTGTATTGCCTAACTGCTTGATACACAGTCATATTGTATGGCAGCAAGTGATCTCCAATATAAAATTGCAGTCTGTGTCTCACATTCCCTGAATTTAAGAACTGAGCAGCCTGAACAAAACCAAAAAAACCACATCAATTAGGTAACTTGTTGCTAGCTTTTCTTCAACCCCCTTCCCACACTGTTCCCTCTTACTCTCAAAGCAAAGGCTTACCAAAGATTCATCTATTTCTTCATCTGACCCATCATCATCACTATCCTCATCATCTTCTCTAACTCTTCCATAACCTAAGGCAAGAGAGGAGAAAGACATCCTCATTTATTTTTTTTTTTTACACAAGATGTAGCAATGTTGTTCTACTGTCTTTTATGAACTCTATTATCCAAAATACATCAGTTAAAACAGTACGGTTCAGACATTTCAGAACAAATTTCAGTATCAGCACTAAGCACCAAAAATGCCAAATTACAGCTAATTTGACAGTCAATTAGGTTAAACTTCTGTTAGTATTCAGACTGAACTATTTACAACAGGAAGAAATTTGTACCAGAAAAGAGAAGGTTCTTATTCAGCAGCCTTAGTCTTCTCTCCTTTTGAGTGATATATATCAAGTACCTCCCCCATTTGTCTTCAATATAATCCTCAAAGGCTTTTACAGACTCTACACTACTGACAGTGACAGCAGTGCAGAGTAGTCCCATGAAGCAACCACATTTGACTGTATATATATAAACATACATACCTCTAACTACAAGGTATCTTTCAATGGCTTGTACCAAAGCCAGAGGATCAATCTTCACAGGTCCACCTTTCCACTGTTTCACATTAGCACAGTCTGGATGTCTTTGTAGTTGGCATTTTAATTGATGTGTATTGAAGAATTTTAAAGCTTGGGATCCTCTGTTAAGAGAAAAACTCAAAATAATTTGTGAAAAAAGTTGCTACACAAAGAATCTAATAACCAGAATTGCATTTTTAAATGCATTGAAGTAGGCTAATACATCCATGCATTTACAAATTCATTTGCTCAGAATATTATGTCTCATCCCATTTCTTTAAAAATAAGCTGTTAAATTTGATAAAAGGATTAAAAATTTTATTCCACAAGAACACCAGAATCCAAGTTTAAGAAAACCTGATTTCCAATGGAAGGTGGATGGATTAAGTCCAGACTTAGGTCTGTTTACAATATGGACTTTACTGACCATCTCTGAGATCTGGAGCTAATTCACTGGTCAGCTAATGCCACGTAAGATTTAGAGCTGTGTTTAGCTCCAGAGCAATAAGAATCAGAATTGGGGGTGGAAAATGCAAGTAATTATTCTTATATTTTCAATAAGGAATTAAAGAGACAACCTGAAAGCTCCTGTTTTTTTCTTGATCAGTGTAGTTTACATACATTTCATCTCCGACTACCAATACACAAGCTAGCTGCTTCTATACACAAACCTCTACTCTTGAGCTGCTTCTATTTCCAGGTGCTAGTAAAATGTTAATGCCTCAAATTCCTTACTAAGCACTCAAACAATAGTGTAGTAGTCTGACTTCCCATGTTTCATTTTCTACCAAAATGAACAGCAGAACTTGGCTTCTATTATTAGCTGCTTTATACACTTTGCAGCTATCCCACTTTTTAGGAAATAATGGAAACAACAGGAAGCATCATAAGATTGCACAGCACATACTATTTGCAAAAGCCAGTATCAAGACAACTAACCCCTTCAAGTATTATAAATCTGTGTATCGCATTAATTGCCATAGATTTTAATTAACAGTTCCACAAAAAAACACAAAAAAGAAAAACAACAAAAAAACAAAAAAAGTACTGAATTTATTTTAAATTAGATTAATGCCACACTGTGAGGCTATAATACATCTTATAATAGATTTTGTGCCACAATTAGTGACAAAAAAATCCACATCTTACTACCTGAAAGACACAAGATTTTGGCATTCCAAACTTTAAATACAAGTTTCAAAATTCACTTTCAGTGGTCCTCCCCTCCTAATTTCTAAAGCATTACTTTACTAAAGCAAAGTACAAAAAAGAAATTGTAGAAATAGGCCTTGGGTCACTCCTTTTTGTTACCTAAAATGCAAATAAGATGGATTCCAAACCTAACCTACTTTAAGACACCAGACAGGTCCACGGTTATTTTAAACTACACTTTCTGCCATCACTCAATCCATTATCACTCTGGAGAACTGAACTAATATGAATAACAAAGTTTAATACTGTAATACAAACTCCCAGTAGGTTTAATCATTTCACTGAAAAATATCAGTGTCTCAGCAATAAATACATTATTTCTTCCCAGTCTTTGTTACACAAGGACAAGGAAGACATCAGAATTTTTAAAAGATTAAATTTAGATATTGCAATTGACATTACATATTCACCCCCACTCTAAGTAAGAGGAGTTTCAAAATAGTAAAGAAACAGGCAGTTAAATATTCAATCTTCTACTCAATAAAAAGACAACTGTGTAATTGCTTTTGTCTTTCATAGCGTGAGAAGTTTCCATTACTTCTTGAACTGAAACAAGTTTTGGAAAACACAAGCTTCCAACAAAACTGTTACCTGAGCATTAATCCTTACCTGCTTCCTGTTCCGTTTCCACTAGGGAAGTCATGCACTTTGACAGGAAACTGTTCCATCTGACTGAGGCAATTATTCATTTTATGGACTAATGCCAACAAAGGTGCATTTTCTAATGGCTCTAATCTTCCAAGGGGTTCTTCTCCGGGAAGCTGAAATACATTCCAGTCTTTTAGTTAAGTGCTTGAATTAAGTATTCTTAAGCCAGTTACAATTTAATTTTTTTAAAAATAAAAACAAAACCAAAACCAGACACAAATAAACCACAAATTAAGAATCTTTGCACTCAAATTAGCATCAGTATCAGGATGACCAGGTGACAGGTTATAAGTTTATGAAATACCCGTTTTAAATAAGGCACATCTCTCTCCTGGTTTCAACTGAACAGCCCCTACAGATTTTAAGCACTCACTCAAATACAGCCAATGGGCATCATGGAAGCTATAGTTATCTACTTTCCTCTCCTCCACTTTCTATTTCTTCCTTTAAAAACAGGACAATCTAGTTTTCTTGCAGTATTTAGGACTAAAGAGCAAGTTATAAGGTAACTAGCCAAACTGTTTCCATATCAACTTATCAGAAGTCAAGAACAACATGACTGCTGCTCAAGATTGACAACTGGCCATATTGGAATATTTTTTTTCCACTGCTGTGTGGAATTTTCAGTATAATAAAAAATTTATGACCTGTTAAGATACGTAACAATGTCAAAGTTGCAGTGTTGTACACTTAGGCATAAACAGAACATTCCTGCTCTATCCCACCCATATTTAGGCCAGGGCTGCTGCCGAACCTCTCAAATGGCCAGGTAAGTAAAATCAGAGAGAAAGACAACTAAGAATAACACAACAACAAACAAGAAAACTTACTGGAGAAGAAAAAAATACATGAAGGAATCTTTTCAATCTGATATCTCTGCTTACAGCATCTTTCTCACTTTTAGATGTCAAATAAAGCAGCAGTTGTTTAACAAACCCACTATGCTGGATTTCAAATGAGGAGACGTCGGACTCCGAGACAATGCTACGGATTTCTACAAGGCACTCTGTTCCACCATCCACCTGAAAAATATCAAGGTAGCATCTTACTACCCAGGTTTTAAAGGCTTCAGAAATACTGGTTTTCCTCCTACTGAATGGAACCTCTCTAAAGGGAGGGGGGAAAACAGGGAGTACACAGTAATTCAATCCAAGCACTGACAACCCAATGTGGGGATAAGCAATTTCTCTATTCAAGAGAAGACATGATAAGTAAAATCTACATTTTAGCAGCTTTAAAGAAGTTTTAAAAACAAACTTCAAAAGTATACCTTAGACAGGTACATATTTTAATGACATGTGTGAGAGAAGAGGAGAGAAAGGAGTTGTACTTTAATGATTGCTTAGATCAAAGCACAGAACATAACTGCTTAAAGTTAACTTTAGGTAACTACTTCAGAAGTTACAGGTTTACATCACCTATCCAGGTTCAAGCTCTTAAAATGTTAGTAATTCACCCAAACTTTTTATTTCTTCCATCCTTTCAAAAAATACCACTTCCCTCTTGTCCGCTGCTCATCCCCTACCCCCAAGGCTCTTACTACAAACTGAGTTCTTTAGGTATAAAATTATTCCCTACCATGTAACTGCAAAATTTTAAAATTTCCAATAAAATGCTATGTGACATGTTGCTAGGAATCAAAGAACACCCTTGTTAATAGTAGTCATTCGTCATAAGTGATATGTGTGCAAGCTTAGAAAATAATTCTCAGAAAACATCCCAAGCAATCTGTTCCAAGTTAAGAAGCACTATCATTTATGATAACAAAACCTATGCTTAAAGTATTGGTCATACTGTCTAAAACGGTAAGCTTTCCTCTAGCTTCCTCCTAAATACTCCTAAATTCCCACCTCCACTCTAACCGTTTCTAACCTGGAGGTTGAGTTGTTCAGTTGCAGTGCAAAGTCTCTGTAATACATTAAGTGCAGGATTGCTTCCATCCATATTTTCAGAACTAAAATAACGTTCGACAAACTTATGGGCTTGCTCCTTAATCCAGCCCTTAATTTTTTCTCTGCAAAGAAGCACACAAAAGACATTTGGCCACTCTTAGCAAATACACACTACAATACTCAAAGTAAACACAGCTCAAGTATGGTTTTCCCCACATTAAACAGCAGTCACAGAAAAACCCTTGCTTCTTACACCAATGAAATAAAGGTCTATTTTCTACAGATAACTTCTTGCACCATTTCCTCAGCATGCTGCTTTAAACCACTAAGAGTTTACTTGCTTCACTTTAATTTCTTCATTTTTCTTTTAGTTATTTTAACAGTGGTTAAGCTCATACTCCTTTGACAGATGCTACTTAATCCCTTGATGGCTCCTGATAAGTCACTGTGCCTCCAAGTCAAAAACCATACTAGAAGTAATTACTTTTTGTGTTTATGTACCTGTTATTAGAAATGGTATCCTTGGAAGCAGCCCTTGCAAGACCACTTACTCCTGCTGTTCGTGCTGGTTCAATGTTGTTACTGTTAGACTGTGTGCTTAATCTTCCCCATGTTTTAGGATTTAAACTTGCCAAGAAGGAAGATTTAGGAGATTGGGTAGTTGTAGGGCTTTTAGCTGGAGGAAGCAAACACAAAATTAAAAGATTCCATAGATTTATTTTAAGGTAGCACTTTTGACAGCCTATAAACTTACTTCTAAATCTAAAAAGATACAGGATCACATTCTAAGGATAATTTACCTTGATTGTCTACTTTGTCATCATCTCTTGGAGGAGAGTATTTTGGTCTCCTGGGCCCTCGTTTTGGCAGTCTTTTCCTCTTTAAAACATCACTCAGTCGTCTGTCCAAATTTTAAAAATAAAGTAACATTATTCCCATCCACTGTGTATTTGACCTGCGTCTCCTATTAAAGCCCAAAAAGCACTTTTTCAACAATTCAGTAAGTTCCTACTCAAACCCTACACTTTCCCAGTTCACATATTTCAATTCTGGTTTAAGGTGAGTTTCCTTATTAATATGTAAATTACATATACACATTAAGACAATTTTTTCACCTCTAAATTTAAGACAAACTGTGTAACACTAAAATAATTTATTCCTCCAGAGTTATGAGTCCTTCAAGTGTTCAAAATGGTTGAATTCCAACAAATAACTCAAGAATAATTTCTCTTTTCTTCAGACTACAGCAAAAAGGAACCATGCACCATATTTACAAATGCACTCAAAGAATCACTGTCCTCATGAGTTACATGAGTCTACTACAGTTCCTGCACCTCAAACAGTATGGAGAACTGTTTCATTGTTTCATATTATTACACTGTAGCCATCATTACATCACCAGTTGTTGGTTTTTTTCCAAAAAGTATTTCATATACTGGAAAAAAAAAACAATAAAAAAACCACCTACCCACCGATAGCTTCAACACCATTTTAGGTCCTTAGAGGAAACCACCACAGGGAAACAAATGATACTGTAACAGCTCATGTCAGCCAAAAATTTAAAATCCAAACAAACGAAAAACCCAACACAAACAAAACCCCACGGATTGCTCCCAACAAATAGTACACTTACCCCTGTGGGCTCAGATCCAAAGAATCCTCCCGGCTGTGTTGTAAGCTAGGAGAGCCCAAATCAGCAGCTGCATTACTGGCAGCAGTGGCTGTCCCAGTACTTATTGTTGTAGTGGTACCCAGTGTTCCTGATCCATTAGTGCATACTTTCGGTGGGCTGGTTAGCAAAGCCTCAGACTCTGCTAGGTTTTTCACTTGATGCATCACCCCTTTTCAAAAGAAGAAATACTTGTTGTGTGGGTTGGTTTGGTTGGGAGGGTGTTTGGGAGAGGGAGCAGAGAGAGAGGTGTTTGAAAAGGTTTAAATCTGTTATTAACACCTCTGATTTGACTAAGGTAGCATTGACTCAGCCCACCCATCAATAGCAAGTTTTTGAAGTTAAACCCTTTCTTGAAAAAAAACCAAAAACAGCAGCTGAAAGAAACCAAAAAATTCACAATGTATTATAACAGTTTCTGCCCAGGACTCATCAGGCTTCTTTCCAGTTAGACTACCTACATAATTGCAACAAGCAATCCTCAACCTAAATTTCCTAGTGTCTAGGAAGCCTACAGAAACTCTCTTCAGATTCAGCAAAAACAAGCCTCTCTTCCAGAGACCTGGTCAGCTCCTCCCCAGTCACACGGCAACAGCCTGCATGGATTTGCCGTTATTATTCAAGAACAACATGAACTTTCCACAGCCTGGGGGGGGGCACGAGGGGGTGGAGGGCTAGGGAAAAAATATATGGATTTGAGACACACACACACACACACACTTAAAATCCTAAATAAGGAGGTGAAGGGGGGAAGCAAGATTTACCTTCTCTTCTGAAGTAAACACTAAAAATGTCAGGTAACTTCTGCATTAAAATCTCCGCCATCTGCAGGGCTCCAACTACTATCTTAAGGTCTTGACTTGATAACATGGAAGCAATATGACTAAAACAGATAATTTTGCAGAATTAGGTTTGACTTTTCAATTTAAAAAAAAAATATCAAGCCAGATAATCTTCTACACATAGTTCTGGAGACTCAAAGCAAACAAATTTCATTGTGCTTTTGTAAAAGCTATAAATAAAAGGCCTGTAAAAAGATTCTTCCCATCTAATCACTTTTACCAAGATTTAACATGTGGCATAAAAGAGTTTTCTCCCTTTAAAGAACATGGTGTTGTGGATCTTTGTGCTGCCTTCAAAAAGTACAGTTAATTTTCTAACTGCATCTTCTATCTAGATCCCTAACTTTAAGGCCAACCATGTATGAAAGGTTTCATGAATAGAACTTAGCAGTTGAACGCCATGAGAGTTGTATTATTCCCACTGTATTACCTCAAAAGTGAACTTACCCTCAGAAAAGTTTAAGCATGTTTTAGAAATTAGGAAAACCGTAAGAGGTAATATTAGACACTGATACTACACGCAGTCATCTAAGTAATCTATGTTTCTAATAAGAATGCCTAGAATTGGCACCTACTGCAGAAGCTAAAACACAGATTCCTAAAGAGCTGACAGCCTTAGCTTTTGGAAAATAAACACACAAGAACTTAAGTGTAATTTACCCCTGGAAGAAACTTTTAAAAAAGCAATCACATTTCTGAGTTGTAAGCTCAAAATTCTTTCCATCCATAGTGGTTTACAAACCCACCTTGAAACAGCATGGTTTTTCAGCACATCCTTGAGAAGTTCAGCATCAGCAAAATAAATTATCCTAAGAATTGCTCTAAGGCACTTGTGTCTAACAGCAGGTCCAGCTGAAGAACTATACACTTCATAAAGAACACCAAACAATGTTTTGATAAAGGATTTTGCCAGTTCTGGGTCCTCTTTCATTAGCTGTGCTCGAGCATCATCCTTCTTCAATTCTGAATGTCCACCTGTGAGAAATTGTTTAAGAATTCACTGTTCAGCTTTTTTGCAACTTGGCTCTGATGATCACTTTCTTTTTTTAATGCTGAATTAGTTTAGCTCTTGAATTGAAAAATATAATTTAAGAACCAGAAACCAAACTGATGGCAAGAATAGAAGTACAAATCCTCCTCTTTCAAAAGGTCAATTTCTTTTTCTTTGGTTTTCTTATATATTTACTTAGGATAGTAAGAAGTTGTCACACAGGCTTTGTTAAACAAAAGTTGCATGAACAAAACTATTTCAGAAAATCCCAAGCTAAGAACCCCCAATTTAATGCACTTACAGTTCCCAGGAAATGAGTTTATATGTTAAAAGAACACAGTCAACAGCTTGAATTTTGTTGTTATGCTGTCTTCATTCACATAAATCATAGTTTGATACTCCATAGAAACCACAAGAAACATATTACCTACACAGAATGTAGTTGTATAACCCAGCTAAAGACCAGGTGTCTTCTAAGCTGTACTTACTAGTGTTTGTATTGGCTAAAGGGTTTGGTTTTCGCTGAATGGCACGTGCTGTTCCAGTATCCTCATTTATTTGCTGCATAGAATTAAAATCAATAGTATAGACACGGCCAAGTGTAGACAGGCTTATCTCATCCTCACCAACCTGATGAGCTGCCTAAAAACAAGGAATAGTTTAAAGTTAAGAACTCCCTAGCAAATAGGAAGTTATACAAAAGCTAATGAGAGGTGTAACACTGCAAGAGAAACAGTAACAGACAGAAATACAGTAAGAAGAGTGATTAAGCAGTTCAGCAGAGTATTTCAGCACAAAGTCTGAGCAAACTTGTGGTTCTAACTCAAAGAACGAGGCTGTTATTTTCAAAACCATAAAGAAAGCATTCAATTCCCTGAATAACCACACATGGGTAAAAAACATCACCATACATAGATGTGTAATTAGTACCTCTATTATTCGACTATCAATCCTGTTATAGGGGTGCCAGAGACCCCTGTCATCTCGCCATTGCCATATTGCACCATCTGTATTTTGTGCATTTCCTTTCTTTAGCATAGTATCAACAGCAAAGATTCCTTCTTTTGGCAGGCAAGGCATAAGTTCACTGTAAAGAATAACAAAACAGGATTTTACTAGAATTATACAATAACATCTGTCCAAGCTGAAAACTTCAATCATTTTACAGAAGCTATGAATATTAACATACCAACCAGACCAAAAACCAAAGCCTGCATAACTTACCAGATAAGAGAAGTAAGCTCATAAAGTTCTTGAGGACTTCTTGGAACAAGGTCAATTTGTTCTTGACAACTCCCATTTGAGGCTCCACAAAGGAGGAAGTGAAGCGTTTCTGCGATATCTATAAAAATTATTTACGAGATTGCATTTATGAGAACACAGGCTCCATTTTGGGTGAGACACTACACAGAAACATTAGTCACTACCCTAAAGAAACAGACAAAGACCCCATCTAGAGTCACCTCTTTGAGCAGGTTAAGACATGTGTTTGTTCTCATCTCGTGTTAGTGGATTTTTTGAGTTTTGTGCTTTCTTCCCATCTTGGGGAGACTGCCACTTCTTGAGGGAAATACCACTCATTATATAGGACACAATTTTATCCCTCAGAACATACAGGGTAGTTGAGGTCAGAGGTCAAAATTTGAGATTAAAAACCACAAGAAACGGCTAAAGAGCAGTTACTTTTCTTAATGTTTTCCCCTAGAAAAGGCCCTTAAATCATATTTCCCACCCCATCCAGATTACAAAAAAAAAAAAAAAAGTAAACAGGTTGTTGAGAGATGAGAGTAACTTGTGCAGCTAATAGAGACTTGAAATTAGATGAGCACTCCAGTGACAGCAGCTAAAGACAGGAAAGGGCAGAAAAACCCCACAGGTAAAACAAATTTTCAGTATGATTTAACTAAACTTTGTATCCCAGGGGAAGCATAGTATGAGACAAAAGAACACAGTATTTGTTCAATCAAGTGCACAAAGTTCCATATTTACCACAGGCATTAACTTCAACAGGTGCCCCAGAATATGAAAGAGCAAGAACTCACTTTGCTTCATAAGTTGGACCGCAAGTGTCGGACAATTGGAGCACATTAAGGAAAACATGCGCACCACCATGATGAACATTCCTGAGCTCAGGATAGGAGGTGTCACTACCAGGAGTTGCTGGATATTTGTTAACAAATCCTTAGAAGCAACCTGCTGGAGCAAGTTCTTTAGGAGGGAACAGCAAAATGAAAAATATTAGTCTGACTTAGAGAAACCAGGGGAGGGACAAAGGAAAAGGAAAAATCCACATCCCAAAAAACACACCCTTACCTCTTCATGCTGGAAGTTATCCACTAGCCGTGCAAAACAGAGACAAGTGCTTTCAACAGACTTTTTGTCCTATTATAAAAAGAGTTGTGTTTGAATTAAAATATAGCTCTAGTTGAAAGTTCACTGAAACACTCAAAAAGTTCATCTGAACAGCAATGCTGTTGGGTTTCTTCTTGCTGATGGGCAACAAACAAGGATTACAAATCCACTATTATTCTCCCTGTGATTTCAAGTACCTTATTGATCTCATTTTACATAATTGACAAGGGTGTCATGAATTCTTATCCTTACAGTATGTTTACAAAAAACAAAAGGTCCATTATGCACATTAAAATACCCCAACTTGACAGTACAGAAACTTCAAGGGAATAATGACATTGCCAAGAGAAGGGGAAGTAAAGAACTAGATATCTGGAGGAAACTTTGTACTACTTTGAGATCAAAATTAAAAACTTTCCACTTTATAATAGTTTCTTACCTGATGGGTTAACCTTTGTGTAAGCAGTGGCAAAGAGTCTGCCACAAAGTGAAACTCATCAGGTGTTATACTCTGGCAGCAGTTGGCAGCAATAGCTAGGGCATTCCTCTGTGCATTTATACTGAAGAATTCCAGATACAGCAAACAGTCTGCCAACCCACCCTATAATAAAATAGAAAAACATTTTTGTTCTCAGTACTGCTTATGTCACAGAAGCTTGTTTTCTTATTTCATCTTCTCAGATCACCAAGGTGTAGCACTGGTGGAGGGAAAAGTGCTTTCAATTCTACTTACTGCCTGCAAAATGGCTTTACTATGCCTGCGTGATAACATCTCCAGGGCTGTAAGGGCCTGCTCTGCCACATCAATGCACTGAATAACCTGCAGCTACAAGAAAACAAGAAAGTTTGTAGATTAATTTCTAGAAGTTTGTAAAAATAATAATCATTAACACTTAGATAATTAGCCTGTACTAAAACACATATGCTAATGCAGCTGCACTGCTAACTGTAATCAAGCTAGACAATTTAAGGCTAGATCAGCTATTCCAAGTCACTAGTTTGTGTAATTACACAGTATCCTTGCAACACCAAGCCAAAAAGTTCTTGGTGAAATCACATGGTGCTTTCCAGTAAGGGTGTGAACACAGAATAAACCTGTTTTTAAAAGCTTCTTACACATTATGCATTATCTTATAAGCTATGAAAAGAAGTCATGATCTTACTGGTATATCCTAAAGTTAAAACAAAAAATAAAATACCTTGAGAATAGTTTAACACTGTTTTGATTTCATTTTACCTTTTCCAAGAAGACAGGAATTGCATCGACCACTACAGCAGATGATCTGGGAAGTGCTTCCATCATATACGTTAAGGCCCGACATGCATGATTCATCTATTAAGTACACAGATTTTTTTTTAGGTTGAGATAATACATTTTTCTATTTAAAAAAAAATCTTAAACATTATAAACAACTTACAATGTCAAAGTTGTGCTCCATCTGCAGAAGCGTTATCTGTGTTTAAAAAAACCAAAAGTATAATTAGCTTAGTAAAATCATCTAGAGATCTACCTAAAAAAATGGCACAAATCAGAACCATAGCTTCTAACTCAGGATTTTTCATTTTGGAAAGTTTCAGAAGAGCTACTACTTTTTCTTCAGATATTATAGAATTAATAGGACTATTAATTTGGTAAAACATGCCCTCAAAACCCAATAGTAAGATACACAGATAGATACACATGCATTTGTACAATTAAGAACATCTAGTAGAAATTAAGAATATTTCACTTAAGCAAGATACTGACTGAATTATTACATTCTCCAATAGAAATAGATTTAATCTTTACCAAGGCTGGTACAACACTCTTGACTGGAAATCCTCCTAATGTTTCTTCATTTCCCATGACTAACAGCTGGCACATCTCAATCACAGCCTGTAGTTGCTGACTTTCATCAGTGGCTTGGAGACCTTGTAAAAGCTGTTGGGCTTTGGAACCTAAATATCCAGGCAAAGATATTAGGAAAGAAGGTGTTAGAAGACTTAAGTGTTCAAGGGAACAGTTATGCTGTATTTCTGCCAGACTGGAAGACCAGAGATAGTTTCTTTTCCTCTGTATTTGTAGTTTCACTTCCTTTCCCTGTCATAAAGAGGGGGGGATAGGAAAGAGAGGCAAAGTCTCACTCTTGGCTGCCTTTCCAGTGCAGACTGGTCAGCACAGGGAGTCCACCACACTGCTCACCACAGTCATCTCGCCAACCAACAGCAGATGCCAGAACCCACACCACTCCACCTTTATGAAGCAAAGGAATTTTCAACACAACCCTTTTATAATAAAGCATATGGAGTATCCATGCAACCCCATCCTCTTCTTGGCAGTCAGTACAACAGGCTGCCTTTGGCTCTCCTGGGAAGCCAAACAGATTTGGACTAGGAGGTATGCATCTTATCCAACTGCATACTGCAGGCATGGTGGCATAAGACTAAGGACCATGTTCTCACTGGCACACTGCCTGAAGGCACTTATTTCTGTTAGAAACCTAAGATACTTTTGAAACTATATTTTAAAAAGACAGACAAACAACAAAAAAACCCACCTTAGAACTGACATCTACTACTAGTTTTAAAGCTAGTTTAAGCACTTATTTAAAGCCAGCAAAAAACCCAAGGCAACTGGAGAGGTATTTTGTTAAGCAGCCCATCATGCAAAAGAAAAATATAAGGAAGGGGTGAAAAGGCAAGAACCCTCCCTTCCCCACCTAGAAGTGAACACTTAGATGCCACATACCCCTCCCAAAAAAAAAAAAAAAAATGGCTAGAGCAAACTTTATCTTCCTTATAGGAAGGCAAGCAAATTAATATTATTGACCAGCAATCTTGCACTATCATGACATACAAGTCTCCAACATGTAAAATACTATATTAAACTATAAAGCTAACACAAATATTAGAATTTACTAGTGGCTGAAATCTACTACTCTGGAAGTGGAAAGAATTAAGTCAAATTAGACAAACTTTGCTTACTAGCTCCACTTCCAATTGTCCTGTGGAAGAGCTGCGACATCCGCGGACCAAGAGGGCCAAACAGGTGAGGAGGAAGACCCCTAGCCTCTAATAGAGCTAAAAGCAAACAGAGGATAACAGCCATTGTCAAAGCTTCTACATATATATTTTTTTAAAAAGGTTATATTCCATGAGGTTATAATTTAAGACTACCAGAATTTTGATACTTTAAGAAAGAAGAGTTAGAATTAGATGACTGCATCTACCTCGATTTCAAAAATAAAAAAAAAAACAAACACCAGAAGGATGACCTTTAGGAAATAAATAATTCATTTTTATATGCATAAGAGCATGAAGGCTCTCTAAGAAGTCACCCATTGAATTTCCAGAGTTATGAATTTCACAGAAGAAATCTGGTCTACCAAGTGTAGATTTAGAACAGTAGATACAGCAGACTGTAATTTCAAGTCAAACCTCAAGTTACATAAAACAGCTTAAAGTTTGTATTTTCTGGCACCATTAATTTGGAAAAAAATTACACTAAAAAAAAAAAACAAACAAAACCAAACAAACCCCAAACTGTTCTGAGCAAGAGATGGAAGGACTCTGCTGGATATAGGGGGTTTTTGTTTTGCTTTTGCATGGTTTCAAATAGTTTTACTCAAGCTAAATTAAGCAGGCCATTCTGATCTTTATTGTAGCAGGCATTTCTAGTGCTAATCAATACAATGACTAATAATAAAAACCAATTTAGCTCAGTTTCCCTAATGCATACCTATGCTTACTGAGGGCTATAAACAGGTTAACTGGTGGTGACACAGCACTCATTTCCACATTAAATAGCCAGATTAACCAAAACCTGTCATTCAGAAAGGAGATCATCATCTCAGAACTCCCTGCTATCCAGTGGCAAAAATATTAAAAAAGCTGCAGGAGAAGCAAACTGAGATTCTACCTCTCTATACTCTCAGATCTTGAGACTTGAATCCTTTAGCCCAAGCACAAAAGCAAGCATTTTAAGAACACTTAGATTTGGTTTGATCAAAGCTTACAGCAACATGGGTATCAATGACAAGCACAAAATAAAATGTTAACCAGAAGCAGGCAGAAAGTATCAGCAGGCCTAGCCTGGCCTGTCAACTGAGAAGATTCCTTCAAAGTCTTATTTTCATATTTGAACTTACACACTTCACAGGACTGAGTTCTAGATTATATCCCCCCACTTCCTTCTGAAAAATCATGAATAGGGGTGTATTATACACCATATAAGTAAGTGAGGACACTAAGCCATCCCCTCCAGACATTTTTTCCAAATTCTTGCATCTTTAGTGAATTAACGCTTGGAACTCCATATTTCACAACTATAGTAAGCAAAGCAACACATGCACAGACAGGGAAACAAAATACAGGCTTCCCACTACATACAATAAATACAGAATTGGGGTAGGTATGTCTGTTTATAAGTTGCAAGGAAAAAAAGAAAAAAAGGCAAATTACTAGCAACTTTTATACCTTGCAGTCTTCCCATCTCAGAATCATCTGACTCACTTTCTCCAGAGGTTGTCATACCTACAGCCCCAGCAACAGAACTAGAAGCTAAAGAAATAAAATACAGATTAATCCAAGTTAAAGGGCCTTGAAAGCTACAAAATCTGCACCAGTTGCACAAAGAGTGCTCTGCATTTAACATTGCCACCGTCATACTTCTGTACAATTGTTCTTTTAAAAAGACCAGTCTAAAATTCTAATATTTACCAAAAGCTGAAGACAAGTTGTATCAAGACAGGATAATGAAAAAAAAAAAAAAATAAATAAAAATTTTAAAAAATACATCTTGATCAGTAAACTGCCTTACAGGTAGATTTACCTGGATTCTTAGTAAATATATGCTTTTCTTAATGAAGTGTTATGCTACACTTAGCTTCCAATAGTTTTTACTTTTGGTACCAATGTATCTAGTTTTAAGAAGCAATCATTTTATATTTTCTACAATCCAGTAGTTTCTGGAAAGCTCCTTTGAACTCAGTACCAATTAGGACCAAATGATAAAATTAAGTACTATTTAACAGGACTGTGCAAATAAGAATTTTTAACTTGGTTAAAATTTCTCCACTACAGACATGCTTGCCATTTTAACATAGATCTTGTAGAATATTTGAGTAGTTACAAAAGAGCTTTTACACATAAACGCATGTCTTGTATATACTGATAAGTGTGGCATCTCTTCAGTTGGCCATAGAGTAATTGAAGCAGTATCAGCTGAAGTTTTATCTTCTTTTAAAAAGGCAGAAGTCTGAAAGCTTAAGTCTACTTCATTGGACACAGTTTGGAGACTACAAAAAAGCCTAACTGAAATATGTACCAGATATCCAAGAGGTAAGATTCAGACAAAGATACGTCACTCAAAAAACCTTCCAGAATTATTTACCCACTGTACCAGCTTAAATAATAATTTGTCCCCAGAACTTTTTATCAGTTACTGTACTAAGAATGTTCCAGTTGGAATTTTCTCTTACCTGCAGCTCCTTGGGGAGCCTCATCTGTACGTGCAGCTGAAGAGTTAACTCCATCCTGGTTGTTGTCAGGATCAGCCATCTTCTCCTGTCGGCGAGCTTCAGCTGCTCCTCTTTTGCCCAGGCCAGAGCCTCGCCGACTAGAGTCAAAAATGAAAAATTTCAGACTATGTCCTAACATTATATCCCCTGGCACAAGACAGTCTACTACAACAGTCAAAATGAGCATGATGAAAGTGACTTTTAGTTACAAATAATGCATACATTTGAAAAGTTTGATGACAGAGCATCACTGACGGAAGTTCTGAACTACTGAAATCATGAAGAACTCTGACAGTCAACTTGGTTTTCAGTGCCAGAACAAGTTTGAGGACACGAGCCTTTTTAAATTAGCTTTTTTTAAACACTACTGTCATCCCCACTACAAATATGGATGTCTACAAAGTAAACAGTCAAATTCAAATGCACACTTGACAACAGAATCAGACTTCAGAAGCTTTTTTTTAAATTGCATGGAAGAAGGGAAAGAACTTGTGCTGGAACTACTAAATGTAGTTTAGGTGCAAGGAAATAAAAAGCTTGTTATGGCTTCGTAAGTCCAGCTTCAGAACATACGCAAATATTTTTTGCATCCCAGGACACACTCTCCCCTCCCACTTAATCTACCAGCTGACTAAAATTATAAATTTTCCGCTGCATCAGAAGATATAATAAAAACTGAAGATATTTGTAGTGTTGTTCAGGTACAGCTGCTGACAAGCTGAGTCAGACCAGTATCATATCTATTAAAACAGACTCCTGTGTGGTAGCCTGAAGTTTGTTTTTTTTAAATAAGCATGACTGACAGCACTCTCAGTGTCTAGTGTCTTTTTAACCAACACCTCCCTAAGGAAAGGATTTGTTAGATTTGTAGTATTGACTTTGGATGTTTCTTTCCCTCCACCCCCACAGCTGAGACTTAGCAGAAGGTCTGATGATGACAAAATCTATGCGCTATCCATGACACTGGTGTACAAAGTAACCTCGCAAGCATGAAAAGCTACAGATACTTCTACAGTAGCAAAGCAAAAGACATACAAGGCCAGTTTTCATGCATGAAAATGACATTAACATCGACACACCTCAATTACATTTCACTGTCTTAAGCTTTACCTGGTGCTAGCACAGGAGCCCGTGGTCTTTTGCCGTGTGCTCCGCCGCAAACTGGGGAGCTCAGCAGGTGGTGATTCACTGCGCTTCTTCGTAGATTTTCTTAAACCTATGTGATATGGTAAGAATTGGTTGTAAATCAGTCTTTAAATAAGCAGCAGTTCTACAATGAAGTGAAATTTCTGTGTACAGGAAACTTCCACGTAGAAGAGCTTTTAGTCACCTCTTACTCATTATCTTAAGTAATACCACAATCTCAGTTACCTAGACACTGTTTCCTAAACTACACACTACAGTTATAGAAAAGCTTGTCACTCTCTCATGCTAAACATCATTATGGGATACAAGTTTTTTATTTCCACATGTTGACATTCAAAAACACTTAAAACAGAAGATGCTTTAGCTTTAGATAAAGAGAGAAAAAGAAATTCAATTGGCAGAGAGGGCAATGGTGGCTGCATCTGTCTTCTCCCACCTCTGAATAAATCTGTGCAGTATAAAACTTAATCTTCATCAATAGATGAATTGTAATTTTTAGTCAGTTTTATTCACATCAGTATGGCTTAAGAACAACTGCCCCAGCTGTCCCCCCAGCTCTACAATAATTAAGAGAACTCTGTAACATTCAATTTAGACATACTATTACTAGACTAGATAAAAGATGAGAAAGTTAGATCACTGCTCCCTCTTCTGGCAATAAAGCAAAAATGAAAAACATTTAAATGTGTAATGTTTCTGAGCACAGTACCTACTAAACAGGCTCCCATCTCCTTTCTTAGTTCTGAAACATTTGAGGAATGCCGAGTTGTAGTGCTGAGGAATGAAGTGATAACTAGACAGCTTCTGACTGGATATTTAATGGGAAAAGTAAAGGGATTCGAGAAGCTATTACTGACCTGGTCTGTCCTTTCAAACACTGTACTATATTTCATCCAGAAACAGTGCTGTGGGCAGTTAAGTTCTATGCAGATGAAACCTAGCACTGAACTGAAGCAGGCCAGCCACTTGAATTTTCAGGTGGTCTGAACATACAGAACAAAATACGCGACTTTCTCAAATATTAAAAAAGCAGTGGCATTTTTACTACATATGCTTTCAATGCATATTACAAAAATTCAGTTGAAGTTGCTACAAAAGAAATACTTGGTAATTCCAACCCTGCTCACATCCAGTAAGACAAAGAAAAGTGTTACAAAATAAAGAAACAAGAGAAAAACAGTGGGGGAAAAATTCCACAAAAACAGTGGAATTCACCAGAAAACTATACAATACATTGTATTTCTTTATGTCAGCAACTCAGCAAACCACTTTCTACTTCAGATCTGTGGATACTCATTTTCAAGTAGTCAGCCCTAACTATTGAGCAACTTCATATCAGCTTAGTAATAGGTTATCAGTGAGACACCACACATCCACCATAAGCTAAATAAGATTGACTTAACTTGTATAAGCAGTATTTCTGCTAAGGGTAAAGCTTACACAAAACAGCAGAGTTCAACACGTTACTGTTAATGGCATGATACACTCACTGATGTCTTGCTGTCCCCAAGCCAAGCCCAAAATGCACGAAATGCACACCTGACATTGTCTCATTCTCTTAGTGTTTTGCCAGTTTGGTGAGCTGAACTTGCATACCAATGGCCAGATAAGTGAAGACACCACGAAGCAGCAGGGCAATGAAGCTGTGAAATGTGTTGTCCTTTTCTGTAAGAGGTGTTAAAATAGCTGACCTATCTCTTTAAACTAAATTACCTCTGTAAGAGTGTTTTAAAGAGTACAGGGAGTTACCCAGTTACTGCTTGGTGGATGAGCTGCAGAATACATCACAGCCCAAGCACCCGGAAGAGTTGAGCTCATTTCCTCCTGCTTCTCAGGAAGCATGTTCTACTTGTCAGATCTTTTTGCATGTTTCTCTTTCCCAAGTCTTTATTTCTCTACCTCTGATGTATCTACCAGGGCACATGAGCCTTTACCTGCCTCTATTAATTTCAAAGGCTAAAAAGGAAGCGACAGACTTCTCAGAGCTTGTTTCCTTCCAGCTGTTCAATGCCACTCTCTGCCCTTAAAGTTCACTGTTTTAGAAAAACTCCCAAGTCAAATCTTATGACCCACATCTTTTGCCATCTTTTGAGTGCTCCCAGTACAGGACATCCTATTTCTTCAGCATAGGACTGAACTTTCCTTTCACTGTTACTGTCATCAAAATTTGATCTCCCCATTTACACACTGCCAGTGTGGCCTCTTGACTGAGAATTAGCCACAGCTGCAGGAGGCTAACAGCCCCAAAAGCCCTCACTGGTAAACACTGCACAGCCACCATTCAGAGAGATGGGATTAGAGAGGTACTGTGACTTCCTGATGAAGGAAACCACCAGTCACACTGCCACAGACAGAAACCAAGGACTTTCAGGGCAACGGGCTTGATGTTCACCTCCAGAAGTTACTTATTCAGCACTATTTCTGTAATGCACAGAGCTATACAATGAGATGTATTCAAAGATCAGGTGAAAGTTACGAACGCAGCTGAACTTTGAATAAATCAAAAGAAAATCGTGTTAAAGCAGTTCATATTTAAGCGACAGCAAAAGCTTCAGATGTAACCTTCAATATTAAAATAGAGATGCAGGTTGCAATTAGATACTTATGCTCTGACATCATCCTATTTGCGTGCCACTCATGTTAATGACTGAAGGAAAATGGATCCAAACAGGCTAAGCCTGAAACAGCACAGCCTAACAGAAATCAAACAAAAAAAATCTTAATATCCTGTAATTTAAATGTGTTACTGGTCAGCTTTATTTTTTTCTTTTCAGGGCATTTTTTGTTGCACCAGTTCTAAATGCAGCTGTACTGCATTCATTCAAGTATTACTGAAGATAAAGCAAAATTAGACAAACTTCCACAGCCCATAACCTGGAAAGACCTTTATTTGCATTTCAGAAAGATAATCAGTAGAGATTTACTTATTAGAACTGAAAGTTTGTAGACTTCAGCATAGCTTCTGTGTTGGGCTGTTCTCCTCACACAATAAAGACAGAGTAAAAATAACTGTGACAGGGGAAGCAAGACAACCTCCTTGACATTCCCGTACTTCACTATTCCACTCCCTCAGAACCAACCCAAACATCCCCACAGCTCTTGATTACAGTCCCACACAGCCCATCTTTGCAATTAAACCAAGTATATATCCAAGCTAATCAACTTATTCCCTCCATCACAAGTCCTCAACTGTCCAGCACTAGCAATCATCATGCAGACAGCAATGGCACCAAAAATTCCAAATAAACTAATTTCAGCTCCTTTTTCTCTCATCTCTGCCACATCCCTTGAAGCCAGAAATTAAACACCATTCACACTCCATGGGGCTGTTCAGTGCATCCCAATAACCTCTTCACCCCTCAAATCTGAAGTGTTAGGTAGAGGCTTCTCAGTCAGGGAAGCTACTCTGAGTTACTCTTCTCTCAGCGACATCCCAGCCACCATTGCCAGCTTCTTCCTACTAAAGGGCCACAAGACATTACACAAAGGCCAGCAGAGATTTTTCTAACAATGGAGACCTAATTAAGCTTGGTTTCATATTGTTACATAACCAGTGAGATGAACCAAATTTGCAAAAATTTAAAAAGCCCCTACAAAATATAGGGCTTGAAAGGGATGCGAAAATACTGAAGTATTTCTAGTTTAATTGAACAAGAAACCTGCTTCTCCCTCCAACCCTCCAGTAAGAAATATTTAGCTACAAAAAGAGAGTTGAAAAACTTCTTAGTCTAGCCTGTTTTTGTTGTCCCAACAAATTCTATAGCTGTTATTCAGTGAAGTCACTGCTCAGCTACATAGACTGCTCTGTAGCAGAAGACTTCAAAAGTCCCTATGGCTGCATTTAACAGCTCTTAATTATCCAGTAAGGACTGGACAAAAAAAAACCTCAGAGTATTCTCCAACATAGGAAAAGCTTCTGCGAAGATGGTAACTACATCCCTCCTTATTCTTCTCTTCAGCTGCGTAATCCAGCTCAGCTCCTCCAGTTTTTCCTTCAAAAGATCACAACTAATAATAATTCTTCTTGTACTTCCTGAACTGCAATATCCAGAAGCAAACAGAATTACACCTACATAGACACAACTGTGTCACCCAGAATAATCTCACCTATCCTACTTTCCTTACAACCACTCCACCCATCATTTTTCCTGAAGTTTTAGCAGCTGTTTGCAGTTCTGTCTGCATGTTTGTTTTTATCTCCACTAGTTCTACAAGCCCTGGAAACTTCTTCGAATATATTTTTCACATTATATTCATATACAAGTCTACAGAGCTTTAGCTTTCACTTCCTACACAGGATTACTTTGACTTTTAAGGATTTATTTCCAGAGGTATATACAACTCAATAATTTGATCTAGATCACTATATTTGCCTTACTGCTTTAGAAAGCTTTTGGAGTTCTAATATCAGTGTGAGAAACCATATACTTCTGCCCCCTTCTCCTATAAGTGCACTTGCTTGCTACAGAAAGTAAATTTGAACTAACCCATTCCTCCTTACAAGTCTACCCTAAAGGTTTATTTTAATATTTTCTTGACTTTTTTTAATTGACATTTATCAGCATTATCCAGAATGTGTATTTTGCTAAAATATTTCAAATTCGTTGTTTAATATTAGAGTTAGTGGAACTGTGTGACAGAGAAGTTATTTTCTCTTTTTTTCAAAAGGGGATAAACTATAATAATGCCATAGTTACTACTGACATCAAGATCCTTTCAGTCTGCTGTCGAAGAGCTCTGATACACTACTTAAAAGGCTGGAAGTATTTGAAATTAACAGTTTAACATTTCTTTTCTAGGTTGAGGCCTTACTCCTGACAGTAGTAACTAGTAATACACTAGTCACTACTAGTGTAGTAACTAGTAGTAGACTAGTCAGCATAGTTACTTACTCCAATCAATATAATAACCATTGCATTTAGTCTTGCTGTAATCAACAGAAAACATTAGACATTTTAGAATTCCTAGTACCTTACTTATTCTCTCCCTCAAACTGAGCCATCATCTAATGAAAGTAACTTGTACTTAGTCTAGAAATGTCTCTTGCCATCCTTTGTGCCCGTTGCTAGTAGCTTTTTATATATACATAGACCTACCTACAGTCCACACTGACCTGGTTTTGTGACACACGTCTTAGTTCAACTTAAGTTTATCTTTTTGCAAAAGATGACTTTTAGGTCATGAACAGCAAAGGTGATTCAAGCTGGCTTCCTCAGCATAGCCTTTGAGGACACAGTTCAGGCTCATATTCTCAGTGAGGTTTTTCAAGCTACTCAACACCACAACCCCCCCTTACTATGTTCTGTCCTACTCTTCCCCTTCTCAATTTTAAGCTTTCTCCTCTCCCCTTCCCTAATGCCCTTCTTTCTCAATTGGGTCAAGTCATTCCAGACCAATACTCCAATCATCAAGGTTATCCAGAACAATCCTGCTAGGACAATTAAATCCATTTTGATTATATAGGAAGACATCCAGTTGCTCCTGCATTAGTATTAGCTACAGACATGTCCCAGTTGGGACAGGCTACTTTTGATCATGTTTGGGTACAGAACAGTAAGCAAGTCTAGGAAAAACCAAAAAAAAGAAACTGCAACAAGAAACCACAGATCTACTTGTTTTCCAGAATGTCATTCACACTTTGGGACAGAAAGCTAAAGAAAACAAGGAAAAAAATTGGACAGGAGGAATATAATAGAGATTTTTTAACACTTGCTACACACATATATCACAGCATCCAACTATTCTGCATATATTTTAAGATTGATTTGCAAGACCAAAAAGTAACTTAAACTTGCAGAAGGCTGACTTACAATTAAATAATTTGCTTTTGCTATAAATGGCATCAGTCACAGCTTTACTTAAAAGCTCAGCAGAACAAACTAAAAGTTCGCTTCTCTAATAAGACTCCAAGAAGCCTGAAAATAATTGAGCACTTGGTTTTAAAATCTATATGTTTACTCTTCCACAAAAGAAAAACTTACTTGCTAGCTTAGCTTGTAGTCCTGAAGGTCCAGGTTTTGATGTCTCTGACTTGGAAGAGCCTGGTAGAGACAGTTTTGTTTTAGGGAGACTGACTTTTGGGCTGAATCGAGCAGCCCAGTCAAACTTTGAAGAGCCACCTGTTTTACTTGGTTCTTTGTCCCTGCTACTCCTTCTTGGACTGGGGCTGGATGCAGAACGGGAACGTCTAGCCTTATTCTGGTCCTTTCCCTGTTTCACTCTGGCACCCTGAGGAACAGTAGAGGAAGCAGAGGCAACAGCAGAAGAGGAAGAGGATGTGGAAGCTGAAGAAGAAGAATCAGTGATGGTGCTACACCCAGCTTTGGCTGAGGTCACCGATTTTGAAGCCAGCTTGGAGAGTTTTGCTGACTTCTCTTCAGCGCCAGTTGATTCAGCTGCTGAACCACTCTTTATACAAGACAGATTCTCTGTCCTTTTCCTTTTCTGACTTCGAGAGCTACCAGCAGCTCCACCCTTTCTGGTGTGAGCCTTGCTTGTTGATGGCAATTGTGTAGGCTTCGGCTGTTCTTGGTCTAAATGTCTTCTTTTAGATTTAGTATGTGGCTTATTAGTTTCCAAGGAAGTCTCAGTGTGTTGAAGTGCTTTGGGTTTTTTAGCAGAGCTAGGAGAATTGGTCCTCCTGTAATCTGGGCTAGCACTGCGTTTAACTCCTCGACAATTGTCTCTCTTAGGCACTTGCCCCGTTTTTTGCTTTTCTGAAGTATTGACTCCCTCTGGATCTTCTTGCTGTGGTATTAAAACAGCAGATGAACTACAGCCTCTGTAGAAGTAAGCAGAAAAAGCATTAGTACTGAACTCAAGAAACCTCACAGATGCAACAGTTCTGCAAAATAAACTTCAGTGTTCTCTAATAATAAATTAAATTACAGGTAAGAAGCATTGCTGATTATTAAGTTTACAATGAAACAAGAAAAAAACACGCACATGAGCTGTCATATTGCAAATATGAAAACTAAAAACCACAGTACACTTTCCTTGTGGGTTTTTTGGTAGGAGAAAGATATGAAGAAATTTGGATAGATTTTACTGTTCGTTGTTTGGGGTTTTTTCCTTACAGATATGAAAAACTGATTTAAAAGAAAAAAATAAAAGTAAAATTCAAGCCATGAAACTATTATCTGAGTATCTGTAAATGGACGTTCCACAAGAGAATAAGGAGTGTTTAGTTATGCATAACTAGTCATACCTGGTTTCTAGTTCAAGGAAAGCTCTTATGAAAATCAATAGTTTCTCAATCTTGAAACAGAGGTAATGAATCACACAAAAATTGCAAATTCTTCTATACAACAGGAAGCTGTTTCAAGTGTGTATATAGCAGAAGTGCATGAACAGCAGAGAAAGCATGACTTAAGATTACTACCCTGAACACAGGCATACTTTAGATTATTACACATTTCAATTAGTATTGGACATCGATCAGAACTCCTTGGGCAAGCCTCCCCTAATTTGAAGTGGTTAAATGGGGAGAAAGACCATACAAGTATTCCAGGTCTAGTTATGCAGAAATATTTTCTTCCTCATCACTGATGGAAGGCTCTTAATTGGTGATTTAGAAAAACAAAACATAAACAGAATGTGAAACACTGAAATATTTCCACTGAATGCAATACCTAGTTTAGTTAATATCTATTAGTCATATATTTTACAAAAACTCTGGATAACTACCTATATTATACACAGCTATGAAGCGCAGATAACACTGGTTAAAATATTAATACAAAGCACAATTACCTTTTAGAAAAGTGTCCCTTGGACTGCTCAGAAGTAGTATTAGACTGCACTTTGGGTGTCTTTGAAATAGATTTTCTACTCTCAGGAGGGCTATGTGCCTTATGTTTTGCCTGCCCTAAATGTGACCTGTCAGCAGAAAGTCAAAACAGAAAACTATCAGATACAAACCTGTAAGTGGAATGATTATTTATATTTTGGACCATTCACAAGTATTAGTTTGCAGCTTCAAACCTTCTCATATCAACCATTAACATTAAAGCAGTATTTCAAAAGAACTGCCTTGTGCAGTTACAAATCACTACCCATGTAACTTTGTAACTTTTGTAAAGCACACATTTACTCATTTTAAATGAATAAAACATCATCTCATACCCGAGATATGCAGATAAATTCAAACTTTTCTAGCATGCAATGTTATTGAATTATTCACTGAAGCATTAAGCTAGCACAGTAAGGCTCAAGACTAGAGGAACTACTGTCAAAGACCTCTTCTCAGAAACATATACTACATACTCATCAACAGAGGAGTAAGAAGAATGAAGAAGTGAATGCTACTGGTGAAGGCAATCAGATGAGACAGAACAACTGTGATGTCAGAGAGAGCAGCGAGTTCCACATAGATAAGGTACAGGAAGTCTTCCAAGTAACTTTCCAGGTACATGCAAAAAATGGTTTATTGCATGAGCTCTGACTGGAGGGCAAAGATCACACTACATCACAGATAAAATTTAAGACTTCAGTTACATCTTCACATAGCCCACATCTGTCTTCAAAACCAGGAAAAATTACCATCTTCAAGACTCAAAAGAGACAGCTCATCTGCATTTAATATCGCATAGTATAAATAATTGCTAAGGCAAGAGACATCTCACTTCACTGGATGAAATACTTCTGACCCAGCTGTCACCAGGAAAACTCTACTGTATGTTATCCTACCCATACAGAAATGCCAAGCACCCCTACCACTACTATGAAACCTCAAACTAACCTTGTATTAATGCTGGAAGCAGAAATACTTTGAAGTTCAAGAACTGCTGATTATATGCTTATATGCTGCTAACCTAGGCCATCAAGTCCTTTGAGTTTAACTATCCAAACATCTTTCAATGATATGGGGGAAGAAGAAAAACGTAGACTTCAGATTTAAGTGCCTTTCTCCAATCTATGATCCCAAATCCAACCCATTACCTCAAACATCAAAATGTTTAGGCCAAACAAGTGTAAGAGGTAAGAGGGTTCACCAAGCTTTCAAAGAGCTTCTACCAATGAAATGACAGACATTTAGTAGTAAAGGCAGAACTAAGTGGGCTACAGACCACAAAGTCTGGCTAACTTCTTAAGCATAACACAAACTTTAACATTTAACACAAACTTTAATAGGAAAAAAATACTATGTCTAACCACCTGAACAATTAGCGATATCCTAATTTGCTTACAGTCAAAAGGGTAAAATTTTAGTAATTTGATTTTTTTCTTGATAACTTTCCTTCCTCTGTTGTCTCCCAAAGTACTGCCTGGCAGTTACTCAAAAAGATCAACATACCTTTGCAGCACATATTCCAAATATTTTAAGAGGATCATCTTTCTAAAAACAAGTTTGAAAATATTTACAGTATCTTCTCCATACCCCAGTAATTTTTTATTTCTCCTAATAGAAGAAGTATTTTTTACTATCAAAAGTAAGTGAAATAAACCAGATCTTTAGCTCACAATAGCAAACTCCATCAAGGTAAATTGGGAAATGTTTCAGCTAAACTTGAGTGTTTGGATTTCCCTTTTCCCAACAAAAGATTAAGGCATGAAGTTTAATTTTCCCCTTAAATCTTTTTATTGCGGGAATAACAAGTTATTATGTAATTCACAGTTGGCAGGGATCCCCATTTTTATGTACACTAACTGATCAGGACTAATTTATTCTTAAGTATAGTTGAAAGGTTATTTTCCCTTAAACATTTTTCATTGGCTTTAATTAGAACTGGATTCAACTTACAGCTTAAAATATTAGTGTTCTGTGAGTACTTAAAGATGTTTTCAACTAAAATATGGCTAAAGCAAAACATCAAAACATCAAGTACTTAAACCACATACTGATGAGTTTCCACTTGGTTTCAGACTTCCACACTTCCACCTTTAAACCCTTCAGATTCTTTTAAATTCTACAAACATAATTTCATACTGACATCTAAATTATGTCACCTAATAAAACTACAACTGTATCTTGGGAATAGTGAACACCCCATCATGCAGACTATTTGCAACTGACAATCTGGTGAGCCTGCAGGATTAAGTTAGAACAATTTTAACCATACACCAACTAACAAATATCACTGTCTTAACTTCTATTAAGGTTGTGACACACCTTGCTTAAGGTCTTGTTAAGTTAACTTTCATATAAAGGTAGTTGGAATACTCTAATGAGCTACAAATAAAGAGTAATGCTTGGAGAACTAAGTGCTATGAAAGGTATATGGGCAACAGGAAGAATGATTCTTCCTTAAAGCTCTAAACTACATGTATTTTTACCCATAACTTACCAATTTACAAGCTCTTTAATCTTTTCCATTAGCAAAGCATTCATTGAAGAGTTTCATTTAAACAAATATTCAAGCAACAAATATTTTGAGAGGCAAAGTTCCTCACTAATGATGAAAAATTATAAGGTAAGTATTCATGAGCTTGTGTTTGTCCATTTGTATTTGCAGGGAAGGTTCAAGAAGATTTAAGTGCTTGCTGCACCCTCAAGCATTGCTTTGGGGTCTTTGCTGTGTTTTGAGTTTTGGGTTTTTTTCCCCCCACAACTTATTTTCATAACCCACTCTAAAGCTTCCTTCAACTGGTCAAAGCTGTCTGCTGATACACACTTTAATTCACAGGCAGACACTCAGTTTAGAGTAACACACGTACAGAAGTTCACAAGTGACCCACCATTTAATTTACTATAATTATACAAACAATCTCATGGAAACTGCAACAAGCTCTTAGCCTTCCTTAGCAAAACCATAATGAAGAACCAACTACAACCTGTCCTCAAAGTACTACTCTGTGCATACAGAAAAAAATACACCTATTGAAGTTAGTTAATAAACAAAATGTTTCGTCTAAGTCATGTTCCTTAGCAGCTGACAACGAGGTATTAGATGCTTCCAAAAATCAAGTCTACAATACTATACACCCTATTACTTTGACCAAGTAAGACTAAAAAAACAATAGTATAGATGAAATAAGCTGTGTAAAAAAAAGAAAAAACTTTACTTTAGAAATACTCTGCCAATCAATTCAAATATTAAATTTGGATTTTACATAAGTCTCCGGTAAGATGTTTACAGTTAACATAGCATCAAGACAAATCCAAAGACAAATACTGTTCAGAACAAAAGCAGTACAACAGACAAAAGTGTTCTTATTGCTTTAGTAATTGAAAAAGGTCGTTGCAAATTATCCTTCAGATTCTGCTTGTATCCTCTATTCAGCTAACAAGGATTTCTTACTTCTCCAACAGCGTAGCAGTCATTTATGTCACTTAATATCCCAAACACTGCTGTTCCTAAAGATTTCAGGTGGCAATATGTAGATTAACAGGTAAGTGCCACAAAACATCACTTCCAGATTGCTGCCAAACTAAATACTTTGATTTCACTGGGAACCTAAGCCACAAGGACATAATTCTTTAACACAGAGGATGACATAAAAAAGTAACAGTCAGTACCTTCCACCCCCTCCTTCTGCCCCCATAAAAAGAGTACATCTGCTTCCCAATCCTCTTTCGTTTTCTACTGCAACGGGAAGCTTTAGTATCATTACTGCCTTCTTACAAATCTGCAGTCATCCTTCAATGGAATGTACTGGAAGAGACAGTTTAGACAAGTGTTTATACTGTACAACTTGGAAGGCATCAAATTAGTAATTCTGTTTTAGGAGGGTAACACAGAATACCTTGTAATCACTGAAGGACTTGGGTTGGAAGGGGACCTTAAAGACTGTCTAGATCCAAACGCCACCATAGGCAGGGACACCTCTTACCAGACCAGGTTGCACAAAGCCTTCAAACCTGGCCCTGAACACTTCCAAGCAACCTGGGAATAATTTCTTCCTAATATCTAACGTAAACCTACTCTCTTCCAGTTTAAAGCCACTAATGTCTTAATGCTACATGCCCTTGTAAAAAGTCCCTTCCCAGATTTCCTGTAGCCCCTTAAAGTACTGGCAGGTGGTTGTAAGGTGTCCCCAGAGCCTTCTCATCTCCAGGCTGAACAAGCCCAACTCTCCCAGCCTCTCTTCACATAAGAGGTAGCTCCAGCCCTCTGACAATCTTCATGGCCATCCTTTGGATTTGCTCCAGCAGGTAACATGTCCTTTTGGTTTTTGGGGCTCCAGAGCTATCAATCTAGTAGTAAAGCCAGTAAAAATAAATATCAACAGGAACAGAAAGTCAACCAAAACAGTTATTTCAACATCATTACAACCGAAAGCAAAGAATCACATTAGTTTAACTTCTCCAAGGCCAGTTTGATCATGTGTATACATGGGAAGAGAACAGTTCACCAATTTGTATCTATGTGTTGAAACACACATCCCTTGCATCTTTTACAGAAAAACACACATCACGGATGCCAAGTTCACTTGAAATTTCAGCTGCAACAATCTTTCTACTCCCTAGCATCATTGTTGCTATCTTTTAAACAGTTGCATTGTAAAAAAACCAAACACTCAAAGCTCACACCAAGTTACTGTATTAAGTGTGAAACTGCTACTAAAACTCCAGCATAAAAAAAGGTCACACGCTTTCCATACTCACTTTGACTGCAATTACGTTTTTAGGGAGACATCAAGCCTCAGCCTAAAAATGACTTTGCATTGTTTCTTCCACATTAGGCCAAATCTGCCAGTATTAGATGTCACAAGAGGAAAATTCTGGACTTATGCTTTACATGCTAGAGCAATAACAAATCTGGAAATTACAAAGTCTTCAAGCAAGTGAACAATATCTACTTAGCAGGTAAAACTGAAGGAGTTTTAACGATGCAAAAGGGTGAAAGACTACAGAAAGACATGTGTTAGCACTTCAGCTTGGAAGTGATATTATACAGCCCCTCTCCTTTTTAACACCTTCCTCAACTAAAGTTAGTTGAAGTGTTCACTCCAGTGAGAGCACAAGAGATAGAGGCAAAGTTAAAGCTACTGCGAAGTCATTTGGGTACACAACTAATGCCTATATGACCACTTGCTACAACAGAATAGTGGGCTTTACATCCAGGTTTGAGATTACAGTATGAGTGACAAACTGCACAAGCTCTCCCAAGTTTTTGTCACTTACTTAGAATTTTGAAAATGCAGGCACCTTAGCAACAGAAGGAAAAAGAAGAAAAAAAAAAAAAAGAAAAAAAAAAGAAAAAAAGAAAAAAGAAAAAAGAAAAAAAGAAAAAAGAAAAAAAGAAGAAGAAAAAAAAGGAAGAAAAAAAAGAAAAAAAAAACAAAAAACCCACAAAAAAAACCAAACAAAAAAACCAAAGTAACAAAAAAAAAAAAAAGCAGCTGTTGCATTTCCAGCATTTATAAAGCTCTTCTTTATACAAAGCAGAAATGTAATCAAGTACACAAGTCCACACAGTACTGAAACTTGTCCTTGCACAAAGGTTTATGATTGAGTATCTATGACCAAGATGAAGTAACCTTCTCTAGCACTTTAGAAGGTGTGGACCCTTAAGATTGCCTGTAAACCTAGTGGCTAATTTTAGGCGTGAAAAAAAAAAAAAAACCCAAGACTCACATTACTGCTTAATTCGATCTACAATCCTAGCTTTTTTATTTTCAGTGGGGTTTGGGGTTTGTTTTGTGTGCGTTTGTCTATTTGCTTTAGGTTTAAGAATCACATGCATCTGTAAGCAGCTGAATGAAGTCTCATCCTGCCTGTACCACTACATCAACAAGTAGTGCAGATCAACAGAAAAAAATTTTTAAGGCAAGATAATTGCCATTAAGGACCAGCATCTACCATCTATCCATTTCAATGATTTCTACTTCAAAGCAGACCAGATTGCAACCACAAGTTACCAGGATGTGTGAACTGCTCTTCTAGAGCAATCCTTCTAGTTGATTTTGATGCAAATTTCAAAGATTTCAAATCAATCCAAGACCATTCCATGATGTTAGCCAAAGCACAGCAGGTGAGGATGACACATGTGCTTCAAAAGAAAATTCCCAATGGTCTTTATTCATTTTGTTCAAATAATTTTGCAGCTGGAATTGGATAATTTCACATTATGGGTATCCAGTTTACGGACAAATGCAAGTGAGACTAGGAATACCTTAGTGTCTCATGCATCCCCTCAAAAAAAAACCAAAATAAAAAAAGGTGTTTGGTTGTGAGGGGAAAGTTGTTTGATTTTTGGTTGTGGTTTGTGGTTTTTTTGTTTTTTTGTTTTTTGGTTTTTTTTTTGGGGGGGGGGGGCTCAGAACATAGAAGGCAAAAAAGTGTAGCACTGGAGTACAGCAAGGCTTAACAAAGAAAATGGATCAAGCTGTGAACTCCAGACCCTCCTATATACTGTTCAGCATCAGAACATACTGTCCCACTGTATAGTAGATGTGTGCTAGGGTGAGTCTTCAGGTTTGTGTCTGAAAACAGGCAGAGAAAAAAGTGACTTCTCTGAGAGCTTGTCTCTTCTCATTTCCTCTGCAAATTTTTCAAGCACCTTATAGATCAGTCTTACATTCTTTCTTGTAAGAGAGCCATTCTGCCCAGCAGCTTACTGCAGGGAAGACACAGAAGACAGTAAGAGAAATGGATTTAATTATAAAATTTATATCAATCATCATGCTTTATCCAGACCTTTCTACTTGCCTTACCAGCCAAAAATGCTTGTTCAGAGACAGAAATGAGAGGATCCTGTTCTAAAGAGCACAGATTTTCATGGAGGATTGTACACTTCCATCCTCTTTACTTAAGCAAACAGCTTTGGTTCCAGTAAAGGTCTAATATAGTTCAGGAATGCAATATGCTATCACTCATGGAAGTCTGACACAGATTTGGTGAGTGGTGGAAGAGGTCAAGTCATGTAAGACAAATTGCATCTTGAGTCATTATATGATAGCATAAGTAACAGATCACCATGCACCAGAACACCAGGTAATTTTCTTGTAAGAAAACAGTGCTATTCATAAAATTCTTTAAGTTGTCTGACTGAGGAGCTCCTCTTGCTTTCTGCTATAATGCCTAAATAAATAACAGATATCTGAAGATAAATCCTCCACCTCATGCCTATATAACTTCCCTTTAATTCTTCATTCTGAGGAGAGGGTTATTCACCCCAAGTTAACTTCAGAATAAAAGGAAAGAGTTGGTAAGGCAATATCTAACTTAGGCATCCATTCAGATGTTCACATAACACAGAATAGAAAGAAGGCTTCATCAGACCTCAGTTAGGGAAGTAGTCTCAAAAAAAACAACCAACCAAAAAATTTTAGCTTGTGAAATAATCAGCTACATAAGCCAGCAACTTCCCCCTCCTTATGGTACAAGAGCCTAGAACAGAAGCCTTACAGTGATCATCTGCTTTTCCATTTGTACAGTAA